>NW_023458556.1:81949326-81959118 GCF_013731165.1 Rhagoletis pomonella
TATTATTATTATTATTATTATTATTATTATTATTATTATTATTATTATTATTATTAGTCAGAGATACACGCGCTACGAACTAAGAAGATCTATTGTGCTTAACCCTAATTGTAATCACTCCATCCTTATTCTCTTTAAGAATTTAGGCACTTTATAGGACGCCATGTTTAAAATTTTGGACGAAGAAGACAGTCGTTCCCGAATGTGTATCAGTCTGCTATTTATGATACGTTGGCAGCCACATAGAATATGCTCTGGGGTTTCTTCCACCAGGCTAGGGTTCATGTAAGTGCATTTGGGCTCCACGCTTTCTGGAACTTTGGTCCAAATACGCCTGCCCCAGTACTCTCGTCGTCCATCTTTGATCCGTCGGTATACCATGCTTGGGACCTTTCGTCAATTATAGTTATTATCACTTAACAGCGGCCCCTTTCAGGAGTTATAACCTTGTAGGGTTTGTAGAAGGATAACTCGGGATTATCCAAGAATGGCTTTAAAACCTTCTAATGACCCCGAAGATCCCAAATTTTCTTGCTGTTCATATTGGGCAGTCGTAGGGCGCTCCAGCAGGCCTCTTTTTCAAACAGAATTGACAAAGGTGGAATGCCTGTAATGACACCAAGGGTATCCGTTAGACAGGTGTCCATAGCTCCTGTAATGGCGACGCGGAAGTCGGTGCAGCTTGCTAAAAGTGGAGCCTGCCTTTACTTGTGTAGCTTTTGGTCACCGGCCAGTGCCGCATATGTGATAACGGGTCTTACTACCATATTGAAACACCGATAGGTTAGTTTTGGTGATATTGCCATAGTTGACAACTTGGTGCTTTAAGCACTAGATGTAGTGCTTTTTGAAAATTAAAACGCAAAAAAAAATAGTTTAGGGCCTAGTGCTTTTTTTAGTGCTCTTCTTCTGAACTCAAATTTCTCATAGATAATTAAAACATGAAATAATTTGAAATATTTAAAGCTGTAGCAGCACTGAATTTAAAAGAATCTACATTCATTTTTTCGTTTGTTGCGATTAGATTTTTCTTTCTCTAAATATACCAGTTTTAACCTGTAGTACTTACTTCGGTATTACTTCGTTAGCATGAGAAAAAGTTTTAATATAAGTATTAATAAATATTATTTATTTATTTTTTTTTACTTATGTTAAATACAAACTGTTGTAAAAAAAATTATCCTTTGGTAAAAACAAATTAGTGCTCTTAGTACGGTAAAACGCTTTTTCCCCAAGTTTTGGTGCTTTTTGAAACTCAGATGTTAGCAACACTGGATATTCCTCAAGTTCTACAATGAAGTCTCTGTCAGGTGGACAATGGTGGACTCCACCGGTGAAATATACATGTAAACAAGTTGCTAAAATGTTTGGAGATACATATTTTATATTTTATATTTTTCGCAAATAACTATTATTGTCGCGCAACCTACCAAAATCCAATCTAGCCTACCAACCTACCAAATAAAAAAAAAAAAACCTACCAGTTTTGGTAGGAAAAGCGCATATTTGGCAACACTGATCATGAACCAAAAATACAAGATCACGCCTTCTTAGTAGCCCGTTATAATCGCATTTAAAGTGTGTTTGCATTGTTCAACTTTGCGTTCAACATTTGCGTTCAACTCAGCGCAGGGTTGCACGAAAAAAAAGTTGAATGGCTAAAAATATCAAAATATGACAAAAATATCAAAATATTCGCCATAAAAAGGTGTTTGCATTGTTCAACTTTGCATTCAACTTTTGATTGAACGGCCTTTTAACTAATCGCTTTCAACAAAGTTGATCGCCAGCCAACATTTAGCCATTCAAATTTTTTTTTCGTGCAACCCTGCGTCGAGTTGAACGCAAAGTTGAACAACGCAAACACTGCTTTAGGAATAAAGTTGGGCGACTTTGACATTAGCCGTTTATTTACATTTGTTCGTTGTTTACAATTTGGTGGTGGCGTTTTACTACAATTTTCTTAATTTTCGCTTGTGACAACGTGTGCACACATAAGGTAAAGAATAATTTACCACAACGACATGATTTATAGAAGAATTTGCATAATAAAAATGATCAATTCCGCATTTTTTTTTTTGTTCTCTTCGTTGTTTACTTCTTACAACAAAGATGGCGTCGAGATTTCGACAGCTAGAAAATAACTTTTCTTCCTTTCCTTACCGAGCGGTATGCGAGCTCTCGCTTGCTTTCGACTGTCATTTTTGTTGTTTGACAGCTATGTTCTTATTTCGCAGAATTCTTCAGAGTAGCAACATCGTTTATTTTGGAGGCAAGTACAAATTTAGAGGCAGCCATTTTTCATTTGAAAATAGTATACATCTCTTTATGCAGATTTTCTAATTTTCTCGAACTTTTAAGAGCCTGCAAGGCTTGAACCTTCTTGTTTGGCGACATTTTACAAATGAAAAAGTATGCTGTCAAATGCCCAGTCAACAAAACTCTATCTCGCTTGTGAGAGAAAAATGCAGAACGCAAGCGAGATTTTCAAGCATGCGAAGACGGCCGGTTAAGGCGTGATCTTGTGTCTTTCGTTCATGGAAACTATCAACGAGTAATGATCCCTACAAGAACAGTGATAGTCATTTGATTAATCATGTGATAGTCATTGGAAATAGAAATATCTGTCAATACGTGGAAGAATGTTTCTATCAAGATCTTAAGGCCAATATGCAAAACTTGATGGAAACTTGACTTGATGAATTTTATCGACTAATTAAAAATATAGCTGAACTCGTCACTCTACCACATATTACTTGTCAACAATGATGTTAATACCGACCACAGTTGACTAGTCAAACCTGATGTTGGAACCTGTCACAGTTGAGCCATCATAATTGATGCATAAACCTGTCAAAATTGAGGAATCACACTTGATGTTCATACCTACCACTGTTGATTCAAGTACAAACATCACATTTTAACCTTTTTGAAATAAATTTAATTAAAATTCATTTACTTTCATACTATATTACATACATGTGTAAATTATGTATTTCTAAAATCTAGTAAATATATATTTTTTACTAAATAAAAATATATACAAGTAAATATCTAGATGCTAACACTTTGCGCCATGCTTTGCAGCCGAATTGCTATTTGCTGCTGATTGCTGACAATATTAGCTTGCCCCTGGCTGAAAACGCTCTGATTCCGAAGTATGGCTTAAATGTAAGAAAAATATAGACTTAATATAAAAACAGATCACAAAAACCGTTACTTACATTTGCTTCCAGTTTGACAATGCGAGCGTTTAGCATTTTCTGTCCATTGATTATTTCCCTCAATGCTTTCATAATTTCCTAAAAGAAAATATTAAATAGACAACCAGACTTGATTTATGAATGAATTTTAAATATTTTGGAGTCCAACCTTGATTATTTTTTTTTTTGTTTTTGCTTACCGTTTTTCTCTGGCGAACTGGCTTCAATGGACTCCTCGAATATATCCCCTGAACAAAACTCATGTAAAAGTACATAACTTATTATAACATTGTTGTATTATATATTTTAGTATTAAAATGCCTTTTTCTCATTTTGCTTATCTTTCTATTCCGCTTCGAATGCACTTAAATAAATTTTCTTAAAACCCACGCGCGCTTTTCCGGCTTGCAAAAATCTTTTTCTTTTCTTCTTCTTCTTTGGTGTCAAATGCACTGTACCAATTGCTGTATTCTTTGCCCATTAGCTGCTTCACTCTCGCACAAGCTACTTTCGGACTGAAAAAATTACAGGTTTAGGGTCTCTTTCTAACCAAAGCTAAAATGTTGGAAAAATTTGCAAATGGGTTAGTACGGAAAATGTTTATGTGTTAGTTTCTGTTACTGCCATACCTAAACAAAAGCGTTGGGCGGAGCGGTTTCTGACGTCTAGCGTTAGCGCCGAGGTGCCATACCTAAACAAAAGGGTCAACGCTACGTCAAATGCTGAAATAACACCAACAATAACTAGTGTGAGTGGTTGGCGTGAATAGACGTGTTTTTGCTGCGCTCTAAGTTTTCTTCTTTATTTTGAGCTTTATTTAATGTCGAATAATAATTAAATTACAAATAAATTTGTGTTAGAGACATTGACTCTTGGTTTTTTTGCCTATGCCATTCAAATTTCTAATATCTGCAGTATTATGCCTTGCTTTTGTGGCCATAGAGTCGATCGCACCCAAACCTCGGTGCAATGTGAAAAGTGCAGACAAATTTACCATTTGAACTGTGTTGTTGGTAGCTTGCCTGCCGACCTGAATCATATAAACAGTGCCGACAATATTTACGTTTGTGGTGTGTGTGCTCCAGATCAACAAAACGAGTCTATGATTTCGCCAAATTCTTCGTTACAACTACAAGTCACTCAAGTGCAAATGCCTAATCCGCTATCTGCTAATGATTGCGTAGTTGAGTTAAAGACATTTAACTCTAATCTTCTTTCTGCTTTGTCCGTTTTACACGGAGACAATGAGTGTTTACGACAAAAAATAGATTCTCTTCAAGCTGAGGTGCGTGACTTGCATTGTAAGCTTACTGAGAATAATTCAATTTTGTCTCGTTTGCTCACACAAGTTGAGAAACAGTGCAGTGCAAATAATTACAACACACCTACATCATTGGGCGCTAGTGGCCCCGTTAATGGCGCTGCTACAGCAGCCGTGGGACTATACAATCAGATTGCGTCTGACTCTGCTGTTCATTCTGCTGCTAACTCTTCTATTGCCACTGCTGCTATCACTTCAACTGCCACTGGCTCTGTCGACGGCGCTGCTAAAGTGGCCGAGAGACCGTACAACCAGGTTGATACCGCTTCCAATGCTCAGCCACCGTCGATAACTCTACTAATTGATGCGGCTGCTGCTGCTACAACTTCATCTTCAACGCCGATTCCTGGTGCCGCTGCTTCGCAACTTATTTCGCCTTCCTCGGTTACTAATGAAAATTCGCCTGAAGTTGTTGGTAACCCAAATGGTTGGAAAATTGTGCAAAATAAAAGAAGTAATAGACGGAAAAATAAAAATAAAAATAAAATTCAAAATGACATTGAATTCGCTTCTAATGATGCTAATGCAGTAGCTGGTATTAGTAATATGCCGATAAATTCTAACACTGCAGTCATGGAGAATGACAACATCAGAGCCATTCAAGGTAATTCGCGCTTGCTTGGGCAGCCTTTGGTTGTTGGGTCGGGCATAAATAGTGATATTAGCGCTGTATCGAAAAGGGAATGGCTGCATCTTTCGCCATTCTCTGCCTCGGTTACTTCCGAGAAATTGAAAGCGCACATATCTCGACATACTGGAATTAATGAAAATACCATCGTTTGTATTCCACTGGTTAAGAATGGCGTGGATCCTATCTCTCTGCGATTTGTAAATTTCAAGCTGGGTGTCGATCCCATTTGGCTTCCAAAGTTGCTGGTCCCCGAGTTATGGCCTACAAACATTGCGGTGCGTCCGTTTAATTTTCGTTCAAAAAACGGCGAGGGCCAACTGATAGTGGAGGGCAATCAGTTGGGCCCAATGGAGCAATGAGCGGCTTAAATTTTAGTTCTAGTGCTGATTGTAATAAAAACATTTTTAATTTAAATATTTATTATCAAAACATCTCGGGAATGCGTACAAAAGCTAATGAGGTTTTTTCTATCCACCTCTCGCTGTGAATTTGATGTATATGTAATTGTTGAAACTTGGCTAAACAGTAATTTTGCTGATGCTGAGTTTTTTTGATCCTAATCTTTTTCATTTGTATCGCAAGGATAGAGACGCATTTAAGACTAACTGCTTAAGAGGGGGCGGGGTTTTAATCGCAGTAACTCGAAAGCTTCGCTCATCTTTAGTTCAGCTGGAAAACGATGATTCTCTCCTAGATCAGCTTTGTGTATGCATTTTTGGTAATCTTGGCAAACTATATTTATATGTATCTTACATACCACCGTCTAGCGCTGATTCTTTATATGCTACTCATATAAGCAATATTATGAGTCTGTATGAAGCAAATGAAGACAGTCATTTTTGTATCCTAGGAGACTTTAACCTGAGCAAAATTACTTGGTTAAATTTTCTTAATAACGGTATTTTAACGCCCACAAATGTGAATAGCTCGCATGAAATAAATTTCATTGATAGCCTCTTTAGTATTAATCTCACCCAAATTAATTCGTTTTTCAATTCATTACATAATCTCTTGGATCTGGTTTTTGTTGATGAAAATTTAACCTTTGAAGTCTCTGAATCCACATTCCCGATATGTAAATCAGATATGCATCATGTTCCACTTTCTCTCTCCGTCGAGTTTGTTAATTTTCTTTCAAGTTCAAGTGCAATCTCCAATATTAGTTTTAATTTTTGTGATGCGGACTTTGACTCCCTAAATGCTGAAATTCTCGAAGTGGATTGGCTATCTATCTTCCACTCGAAAAGTGTTGAGGAATGCTTCGATGTTTTCCTATGCAATATATATATGAAATCTTTACTAATAATCTTTCTTTACTACCTGAGCGAAAGCATAAACTTCCATGGTATACCAAGCGCCTCAAGAAATTGAAAAATCTTAGGAACAAATTTTTTAAACTTTATAAAGCTTCTAATAATAACCTCCATAAGGAAAATTATATGAGATATAGTAAAGATTTTAATGTGCTGGATAAATTCTTATATAAAGAATATATTTCTAGGTATGAAAATGAGCTGAAGGAAAACCCTAAAGCTTTTTGGAAATATATTAGTTCTAAGAAGGGTTGTTCTAATATTCCGGTTTGTATGACTTATTGCGGTGCATCTTCTGAATGCCTACTGGATTCTGTTAACCTGTTTGCTGATTTTTTCAAATCAAATTTTGTTTCAAGCAATACGGCTGGTAGTTTCTGTGCCGGTGTTGCTAAAACGGTCTGTTTTGGGTCCTTGTCAATCTCGGAAACTGACGTAATCAATGGTATTGCTGCCCTTAAAACCTCATTGAAATGCGATCCTGACGGACTCTCGTCATTTATATTGAAGAAATGCAGTATGTCTTTTTTGCAAACCTCTGTATTATATTTTTAATTTCTCATTAGCGAGTGGTAAGTTTATTGACCGATGGAAAATAGCCTCTATCACTCCAATCTTTAAATCTGGCAACAAGAATAATGTAGCTAATTATAGACCGATCTCGAAACTCTCTAACTGCTCGAAACTTTTTGAGAAAGTAGTTAAAGAGAAGTTATTGTTTGCAATTAAAGGTTCCATAGATGAGTGTCAACATGGTTTTATTAGCGGTCGATCCACGGTTACGAACCTCGCTACTTTTTCACAATTTTGCGTTTCGTCATTTAAGACTGGCCAACATGTAGATGTTATCTATACAGACTTTGCTAAGGCTTTCGATACTGTTACCCATAGTATACTATTGTACAAGCTCGAAAAAATGGGTTTCCATTCTACCTTTTTATGCTGGATTAGATCTTATCTCAGCAACATAATGTCATTTGTGGAAATTGAGAACACTAAGTCTTATTCTTTCGTAGCCACATCTGGGGTTCCTCAGGGTAGTATTCTTGGACCAATTCTATTTCTTCTTTTTATTAATGATATAGGATCTTGTTTTAGGAACTCGAATTATCTGCTCTATGCAGATGACTTAAAGATTTTCAGAACCATAGCAAGCTTCTCAGATGTTGTCCTGCTACAGGACGATCTTAATAACTTAGCTAATTGGAGTATTATTAATAATTTACGCCTTAATATTAAAAAATGCTTCCATATGAAGCTTTCGAAAACCCTCAACATCCATATGTCTACTTATAAACTTTTTGATGACAACCTTTCTACTGTTAGTGAGTTTGTTGATCTTGGAGTAATGTTTGACTCAGGCTTTACATTCTCAAATCACATAAGTTTTATTTTACCAAAGGCCTATTGTAACTTGGCTTTTTTGCGGCGATATGCCAAAGACTTCAAAGATCCATACACCAGGAAAACTTTATATGAAAGCTTAGTGCGCTCGAAATTAGAATATGCATCGATAATATGGAGCCCGATTTATGCTGTTCATTCTCAGAGAATTGAAAGAGTACAAAGAAGTTTTAGCAGATTTGCTCTTCAACCGCTTCGCTTCTCTGATCCATTACCATCTTATAGTGCCCGTTGTGCCCTCATAAGCATGAAGTCACTGGCGTCCAGGCGTTCTATTCAAACTCTGATGTTTATTTATGACCTAATCTGTGGTTTGGTTAACTGTCCGGAACTTTTAGCACAAATAAATTTTAATGTCCCGCGCAGAACTCTCCGCGCGCATTATCCGTTTAATGTCAAGATAATCCGAGCTAATTACTTTAATTTTGATCCCATCTCGAGGGCTCTCGCAGAATTTAATAAAATTTTTTGTAGTCTTGATCTGGATTTCGCACTTTCGAGGTCATGTTTTGGTTCTAAACTAGCTTCATATTATATTTAATAGCATACGCATGTATCTTTTTAGTCTGTAAGATTTGTTTTTCTAGTCTGTAAGTTTTGCATTGCTAGTCTGTAAGATTTATAAAAATCATAGACTTAATAAATTGAATTGAATAAGCATAGGTTTGTTTGCATGAACGAAAGACACAAGATCACGCGGGAAGGAAAAAACGAAAAAAGTTATTTTCTAGCTGCCGAAATCTCGACGCCATCTTTGTTGTAAGAAGTAAACAACGAAGAGAACGGAGAAAACCGCGAAATTGTTGAACGCATGAAAAATCATTTTTATTATGCAAATTTTTCTATAAATCATGCCGTTGTGTTAAATTATTCTTTATCTTATGTGTACACACGTTGTCACAAGTGAAAATGAAGAAAATTGCAGTAAAAAGCCACCACCAAATCGTAAACAACGAAGAAATGTAAACAAACTCAACTTTTCAACTTTTTTCCTAAATGCGATTCTAACGGGCTAGTCTCCAGCCCGCGTGATCTTGTCTTTTTGGTTCATGGTTTGTTTGTGTGTAACACGAAAATGACAGTTTCGCCGTTTTCTGCAGCCAACTTCAATATCTAACGCCCTGTCAAAATCGGATTTTCCAACCGCTCAGCGTTGACGCCGCGTTATTTCGGTATGCTTCATACAAATTGTATGGGCATGAGAATTTTTTGACAGCCAGACAACGCTGACGCTTTTGTTTAGGTATGGCAGTCACACTTTTCTAGTAGGAATGGTTTTTTTCTGAAACATGGAAATTATCGATGGTGGCACTATAGATAGTTTTACAACTCTATTGACAAATTACCCTGTCAGCCAAAAGTGGTGAAAAAATCTGATGAAACCGCGGGTTTCGTTCACTTCAAAACTGGTGAACTTTGTATGGGCGGTGTGCAGATTTTCACCAGTTTCCCCCTGTACGTGTGAGCCTTGCATCACTGTCGCACTCATTCAGATACTTCCTAAGGAAAACATATAGCTGCACTCGTCTAGCATTGCCCCTTTCAGCCGGCGCAGGGTTGCATTTTCTTCACAGCGAATTCAAAATAACCTTAGAAACTTTAAATAAAAAATCCAAAAAATTTTTTATTTTTATTTTGCAAAACTTATTTTCAAAATGAATTGATTACCTAATATACATAGCTAATAATCAATATTATGAATAAAAATTGTAATTAACATTAATAAATATATTTTTACATACATATGTGGTTGCTTAATTTCTTATTATTAGTATTACTTATTTGCACATAGATGATTTCAAAAGTTGAAAAATTTCTATAAAAAAGTTAAGCGATTTTAACAATATAATAATCAAAAGAAAGGTAATCGATTTACCTTTCTTTTGATATATATTAACAGTTGCAAATAATTTATAGTGG
>NW_023458556.1:81959128-81960373 GCF_013731165.1 Rhagoletis pomonella
TATAGTGGTCCACAAAAATTCAGTTTTATCACAACTTTGCAAAATTTGACGACTTTTTCACTGCTTACATATAGATGATTTCAAAAGTTGCAAAATTTCTATAAAATATTTTAGCGATTTTAACAAAAGTATAATCAAAAGAAAGGTAATCGATTTACCTTTCTTTTGATATATATTAACAGTTGCAAATCATTTACATTGGTTCACAAAAAATCGGTTTCGTTACAACTTTGCAAAATTTGATTGCGTTTTTACGACTTATATATAGATCTTTTAAAATGTTGATTTCAAGTAACTGCTGGCGTTTGTCGGATACTTCATATTAAATTGGCAGAATCACCGAACACCGTTTACTGCTCCTATGATGACTGCAAACAAATCAAACAATTATAAGTATGCAAAATTGAAGTGTATTAGTAATTAAACAACTACCTCCACTGAATCGAGACGTTTGTAGGCATCTTTCCCTTCATCTTTGTTATCATCTTTCCCGTGCAGCATTTTCCAATGGCTATGGGCAACATCCAATGACTCTCCGATAGAAACAATCTAAACGAAAAATTAAAAAATTTTAATAACTAAAAATAAATAATTTATGTATTAATATATATATATTTGTTTAAATGTAGCTGCCGATGCTTCAAGACGCCTTTTGTACAGCAACCTGAAATTAAAATAAAATGGTTAAATTATTGTTGTGGATGCAACCAGTTAGATTCTATCTGAAAAATTAAGTAAGAAATTATTATTTCTCCAATGAAATATAATTCATAAATAATGGATTTTATTTATACAAAAAGCAGATGACTATAGTTTAATTAAGATTAGTTTATTTAGATAAATTCATGCTCATATTTACAAGACTAAATTAATTAAGTTAATCCAACACCAATTTAAACATTTTAAATAAAGTTTAAAAAATATATTAATATTTTTAAAAAGGAACAGAAATATAGTATGGAAGTTTAAAATATACAAAATTATATAACACATTCAGGAAGCAAATATCATGTTAGAAAAATAAATAAATGTAGTATTTATTATTTTTGGATTTTTTTTAGTATATACATAACAAGCACATTGCAAATAAAAAGAAAGTAACGTATGTGGGTATCTATTATTTTCGCAATCTTATTTTTTTTAGTATTTACATTAACATAGCAAATAAAAAGAAAGTAATGTAAGTATTCATTTTGATTAACTCAGTGAGAGGGGAGACCAGTATGTTTGCATGTATGTATTTAA
>NW_023458556.1:81960383-81994204 GCF_013731165.1 Rhagoletis pomonella
ACATAGCATGCATTTAGGCGCCTGGTGTTAGCAGTCGCGTCTAAACACATTTTGCTTTTTAATATCTACATTTAATATATACAGTACTGAAAATGTGAAAGTGTGAACAACCCAATAATTTTTGTTCCTATTTAATTTAGGTTATTTTCTTATAAAAATATAGTTCATTCTTTAACTAAACCCGTGTAAATCCAAGTTTCAAACTTTGTACAATATTAAATAAAAATTCAATAAATATTTGTAAAAATTTCTAGCGTTTTTACTTAGATTTTCTCTATAAAGATTCTGAAGTTCTCAGCATTTAACACTTGTACTTTGTTTTACTAGAAACTTGGATTTACACGGGTTTAGTTATAGAATGAACTATATTTTTTTAAGAAAATAACCTAAATTAAATAGCAAAAAAAATTATATGTTAAAACTTGTCAAAATGTGGTGCGGCTATAATTATTTCGACCACTGTATATTAATATTTACAGTTTATTATTATTATTTTTTTAATATTAACATTTACGAATCAATTATATAGAGTGCTTCACAATTATACATCACCCACTTATTGAGAATTAGCGACCAATAATTTGATAATTTTTATAATATTTGTATGAAAAATTAAGTTCATTCTTTAACAAACACCATATCGACAGCCGGTTCGAAAGCGGTCATTCCCGGAATTCGGTTGAAGAACGCCCTATCTCAATTACCGATTCAAAAACGCCCTATCTTAACATATTTTTAATATACGTACATACATTTTTTTCAGTTGAGATACCAAGTTTTTTGGACCAAATTCTGGGATAGGGCGTTCTTCAACCGAATTCCGGGAATGACCGCTTTCGAACCGGCTGTCGATATGGTGTTTGTTAAAGAATGAACTTAATTTTTCATACAAATATTATAAAAATTATCAAATTATAAAAAATAAACAAATTATTGGTCGCTAATTCTCAATAAGTGGGTGATGTATAATTGGGAAGCACACTATAGAGAAAATAAGAAAAACTAATTACTAATTACTATTTTCGCATTTTTTTCTAATTTGCTTATATCTATTGTGGCTTAAAACTACATAGTGCTTAATTGCTAAAATTTTATCAGTGTGCATAGTTGCGAATGCGGCTGTTAATAATTAAAAATTAGTAGTGTACTACTGTTTAAATATCTTAATACTTACCGAGAACCAGGTCGACAGTTTTTAATTTTATTAGTGCCTTTTTCCCTGCCTTTCCATCGAAGTTGTACAGCCACACCAACTCGTCGCTGAATAACGACTGCAGCACTTTCTCCACTGTACCCCTGGATGTTTTTAGCTGCATGATGATGCCCGCCTTTAAATGTATTAGAGTTTATACATATAAATATATACATATATATATTTGATAAAAGAAAAAACTATACTCGTCGTTGAGCAGAACTGTAACTTACCATAGCGTCAGCGTGTGCCTTGTTTTGAAGGTGCTCCTCCACCTTATGCAGTGTTTCCTCCGATGACATTGGTAGCAAACTTTGCAGTAAAGTTTGCTCTTCACTTACCAAGTCACCGGTGATTCGGCTTACACTGCGGTGGGTTTTCGCAGAGAGCACCTTACATTCACGCAGCAGTTGACCCTGCGCTTGAACTTCACAACGCTCGGGCATCTGAAAATAAAATAAAGTGTAAAACAAAGTTTAAACATTTGTTAAATTTAAAAAGCCTACCTTCTCGGCAAGGGCGTTTTCTACGGCGGAAAGCCTTTTTAATATTTCTTCTTGCCGAGTCTCCACTCTTGCAAGGGCAGCCAAAATTTGTTGTTGCGCTGTTGAATTTCATAAAATTTATGTGTAAATTAAAAATTCAATCAACATATGTATGTTGCTAGTTTAATGTACCTGAGTCATTATCCACGGCAGGTTGGGTGGCCATACGGTCGAGGAAAGGCTGGGACCCGTCGAAACGGCGAGATACTCCAGCTACAATGAGAACGTTTCAATTAGGAGAGTTTCACTAATATAATGAATACTGATTCTTCTTACCATTTGCCTGACTGATATCCGGCTCCTCCTCTCCATCAATTATAAAACTGAATTCCATTTCTTCCTAAGTAAAATTATAAAAATAAGTTATGTAACATAGGAATTAAAATAAATGTATTCCCTACTGGAATAGCAAAATACTTATGGTCTATATCTTCTCTCTTAATAATTTGAATGTCTTCATCTATAATTTGAGCTACAAAAATACCTAAATCAGTAGCTCGTTTCTGTAACAATTCTCTACCAAGGCGAATTGAGATATGAATTCGCCGCCCTGTTCTCTACTGCTAATTAGTAGGTGAGAATGACGTATTTTCTCTACCAGTAGAGAAATAATCGGTAGAGAAAAGTTACAGAAACGGGCTACAGATGAGGACACCACGGGCTCCCTAAAAATGTCCCCAACCTTTGTCAAAACTACAACGCCAAAACTGTCTGTTTGGGTTTGCTGGTTGACAATTTTTAGGGATCCCGTTTTTTTACTAAAGAAGAAACTATCTTTTTCTTTTTTACAATTTATAATAAACTGATCTATTTGTGTAATTTTGCTAGAATCCGTAATATCTCTTCGTTCTTCTATTCTTAGAAATAGTTGCTGCAATATTTTATTTGGATTATTAATAATTTTTTTTAAATATTGCATATAATTTTCAAATTTATATGCAGAAAAATTGTCTAAAGGACCGAATTGTTTAACGCAATCACTTAAATGCAAAAGACCATGGACATTGAAACTGATTAAATGTTCGCCATAAAAATTACTAAACAACTTTACAAATTCTTTTAACATTTCATTAGCGACATTAGATTCTACTTGACAAGACTTCTCACAAGAGAGAAGGCGACTACCGACATGCAACAAAAGAAAATGGTAATACAAGTTATTCGGTATGCAGTCTTTCAAGACAAACAACCCCGAGTACAATAAAAATTGCCGGTATTCTGTCGACTTCCAGTTGCTTATTTCATTTAGATCTCGACTGAGTCTGGAAAATTCAGAGGGAACGAACTTATTCAGAAACAATATTTTTTCATTCATCTTTGTTACGTTCCCTCTTTTAATAAGCAACTGGAGTAGTTTTTTAGTTACTCCTAAGTCAACTAAATGCATGGGTTCTAACGGAAATTGAGAAACCATGCCAATATTTACAGATTCTAGCAACATTTCACACTGTCTAAATTCGTCTAAATGATGGGTTATATCTACTCTATTTTTAAACGAACTATCTGTTCTTAATTCTCCTACGTTTTGAGAAAAACAGACCCTTCTTTGTAAATACTGTCCTTGTTGAAGACATTCAGGGCAGCTGTTTTTCCCAGTGTGTGACTTCACGCCAGTTATAAAGGCGCGAGCTGGTGTGTCACATGTAAAAAGTCTTACACTAAATTCTTTTAAAACCTGCTTAGATCCCACCCTTACACCATTCTGACTTAGAATTTTTATCTCTTGGCAAAACTCAGCAAGGAAATTATTAACATGGGATGGCTTACTCATTCCTGAGAAGCAGGCAATAGTAAATGTGATCGAATTAGGAAAAACTTCTACATGCCCCAAAATGGGCCACAATGCCCTATTAGAGCTTTTAAATAATTTCAAACCATCTATACCGACATCTATTTAAATTCTTTCCGTATTTTCTAAAAAATCAAAATCTTTGAAATTAAAATTATATTGTATTCCTAAATACAAAAATTCACCTTCAGTAAAAGGTCGAATTTGAACTATTTTTCTACTTGTTCCCAAAATGGTTCTTGCAGTTAAAGGTAACCCGTTAAGTCCAGCATTATGTAAGGTTTGTAGGAGGTCCGTTAGGCTATTTTGCAAAATATTATTTTTGATTGCCCACGTTTTTAACCCCCTACAAATTTCCTCGCTTAGGTTTTTGTTTGCAGATTCTTCAGTGCTATCATCACTTTCGACATCTTCAAACAAAAACCTGTCATCATCGCTATTATATTCATCGGTATCTAATTCAGGAAACACTTCCATAGTGCTGGACGTTAGATCACTATTTATTCCGCGGCAAAATGCTTCTCTACTCGTGGATGGAATATCATCGCTTTCTAACCCAGAAGTCGGTTCATCCAGTTTGCGAAACTTCGCAACTGTTGCTTTATAATAAGCTTTTTCCTTACTTATAAGGTTAGAAAGCGTTCTTTTATGCATACCGTAATAAATAATGGTGTAAAGGTACGATCTAATAATAATTCTATTAATAATGATAATAATAGCAATTAAAGTAGTAATATAAATAATAATATTATAATACTATTATTATAATATTATTATTATATTAGATATTATAGTAATAAAATTAATAACAGATAAAATTTATATATATAATCTCCGCTGGCTTGTACTGTCTGTATTCCACGACCTGCAAAGAAAATATAAAAATAAAATTTGATAAAAAATAATATATAATAAAAACTAAATCGCAACAAAACCAAAAAAAACATAAACACTTTTCATTGAAACGTCTGTCTATTATGGCCATAAGCAAGTGAATCCCCATATCGTCGTTTAAAGTTTTAAGTATTGTTATCTAATCCAATTTTTGGCAAACAATGTCGGTTACGCGGTTTCGCAGAACGACGATACGCGGTTTTGTACTTTGTACATATTGTACATTAAACCTGGGGCTGCCGCCCCAGTGATGTCTATTTTGGTGTTTTATAAAAATATCTTGTATATAAAAATGTATATACAAATTTATATCAAAAATTTGCAACAAATACCATATTTCCAACCGACAATATTGTTAAATTAGTGCACAGATTTAGTAAATTAAATTTTTGTAATAAAACCCCAACAAGCAAAATAAACTCAAAGAAAGTTTTTTTTAAGTTTTCAATTATAAACATTAAGCTTACAAAACGTTGATTTTTTGTTTATAAAACGTTTGAAAGTAAGCGTAATATAATCGAAAAGGAACATTGGTTTTAAGCGTAGAAATATAAACTTTTAATAAATGTTCAAAAGAAAGCTTTTTATAAGCGTAAAAGTGTAAACTTATAATAAAGGTTCAAAAATTTGTTTATAAGCGTATGATTATAAACTTACTAAAAATTAAAAAAAAAAAGCTTTTTATAAACATTTTTATAACCCTTTATTTAAAGATATTTCAATAAAAACTCATACATAGATTGCTTAACATCTAGAAACTAAAAGAAATGCGAATTTTCGGCGGACTCATCTACAGTCGCGAAAATGTAAATAGGGAATAGACATTTTAGCATACAAATTCACGATAACACACAAAAATTAAGCATAAAAAAGTTAATTATTATATCTTGTTGCGTGCTTTCAATTACAAGCGGTTATTGGCAAATTGGAAAAAACGACATCGATGCAGCTATATATTCCGCTTCATCGCCGCCATTCTCATTGATGAACTTTTCTGAAAAAGGAAAGGATAAGGAAAACTCATCATTTGAAGACTCGAATGCTCCACCGATTAGCGCAGCGGGTCCTGGATTGGATTTTTTTTACCGCATTGGTTTTATTTAATTTTTTTCTTTTAATAAAACATTTTAAAAAACATAAACACGTCACTTACGATTGAAAAAATTTATATTTACTACTTCATGTCGTTGGCATTTGCATTTCATTTATAAGTTTAAGTTATTTATAAACATTCGCTCTAAAAACTTATTAAACGTTTATTTGAAAAAAAACTTTTAATAAGCTTAATATTAAAAATGCTTTTTTAACGCTTATTATAGCAAACTTACTTTAAGTTATTTTTAAAAACATTTACTGAAATGCTTGTTGGGACGTGAACTGTTGTCTACAAGTGTGTGTAAAAGTTTTTTTGATTCGAATCACGCGTTTGGGCACAGCAACCCAAAATCGTTGTACAAATTCATAAACAGTACCCGAATTTCGACCTTTCAATTGCATTGAAAAATTTAAAAAAATTACCCAACAAATATTGGGGTCGAAAATTATCTTCGATAATCAATATGAATGTCGCATCAATGAACATAACGCTCATTTACCTAAAAACTGTCCTAACTCATACAACGCAAATAGCCCGGTCAAGTTAGACATTCAAGGTTACAATAATCCGCATAAAGCTGTAAATTGGTACGAGTGTTATGAACACCATCATGAATGAAATGCCAAAAATTCCCATCGATCCCACGTCTTCAAAGAATTTATTCAAGGTCAAAGGTCACGTAAATAAATTTTTTTTTAATTTTTTAGCAAACCGGTAAGGTTTATCGCAAAAATAGATGAGACATTTTTCTTCCTAAGAATTACCATTTATGAGATATGGCGATTCAAAAATTGTATTCTCCATAATATGCTCAATTTACACTGGACTTGTGGGGTAATGTATTTGGCGCTTTTTTTTAACGTGGTTTCCCGTAGGCCGACTCCACGACTTATTGTAGTCCTGTTTACCTATTAATATTGCATGAAATAAAAATAGTACCATTGGAAGTGATGAATTAAAAAAAAAAAAATAGAGAAAACTATTCATGTTTTTTGTTATTTTTTGGCCTTTTAACAATTATATTCAACAATTTTATAATGAGCTCGAGGCCATCTAATTCATCTAATTAAGTGTGTGGCACACCATCACTTCTCATGTAGAATTTTCCGCTGAATCTGATTACGTAGTCAAAATACGATAGACTGCAATAGTTTTTTAGATATAGCCAAATTATATAGATGTGAAAAAGTGCACTCACTTAATTGCATATTTTTTATTATATAACTGGCGGATCTCAAATTTCTTTCTATCGCATGTAGTAGTTTAGGAGCTAATCATTAATTCATCAACACTTTCGCATAATTAAAAAATAATAATAAAAGAAAAGTTACTTTCGGTAAAAATATCAACATAAAAGAATCTGTTAACTTTTAGATTCTTGCGCGTCAAAGTATGGTCCTTCTTTAATTTAATAAGGAACTGTTCATCTAAAGTGAATAATAAATGTAGAAGTTATGAGCACTTAAGTAGAGATACAAAAAGTTTCTATACAAATTTATGATTTGCATATTATGGAGTACAAACCTTTTACTACAAATTTTAAAAGCTATATCTCAGAAATGGCAATCCTTAGGAAAAAAGTGTTATAACAGTTTTTATAAATAATTGTATGATCTACACTTTCGTCTCACCTATTTTTATGGTAAGCCGCACCGTTTTGCCGAAAAAGGCAAAAAATCAATTTATTTAACCTTGAATAACTTTTTTCGAAGACGTGGGATCGATGGGGACTTTTGATATTCCATTCATAATTGTGTTCGCAACATTCGTACCCATTTTCAGCTTTGTGGTAATTATTGTAAGCTTAGATAGATAGATAGATTAAGAAGAGGTATGCAATGCGACCAAATGATCTCTTGTGCCCTCGACTGTTTAGAGTACCTCATCTAGTCCCAGAGAACCCAAAAATTTAAGGAGATCTCCGGGGGCTAGCGATTGTAAGACTTCCTCGCTTGGCCAGAGTTGGCCTAGGTGTCTCTCCCGTCTTCTCGCAACTGCCTCGCATTCGCGAAGCAGATGCAGAGGGGTCTCCTCAGTCACATCGCAGAACCGACATAGGTCGTTAGAACAGATCCCCAACCTGTGCAGGTGACCTCTCAGTCTGCAGTGACCCGTCAGAAAGCCTGTCAATATCCTTACCCTTTCTTTGGGAAGGTTTATTATTGCTCTATACCTTGTATGGTTGTAACCTCCCAGTAGGCTTTTAGCCTGGCGTTGGCCTGCCGTGTTACGCCAGTGCTGATTCCTTACTGTGTTCCTCTCCTTCCTGAGCTCTTCCTTGATTGTACTAGGTCCAATCGCTATGAAGGGCTCAGGCCCTATAGGCAACGAGGCGGCTGCCTTCCTAGCTAGTCGGTCCGCTTCCTCATTGCCGACAACTCCTACGTAACCTTGACAGCGGATGCCATTATCAGTGAGGATCTGTAGAAGTTCGTCCACAACTAAGCTCCACAGAAGAGGGGATAAAACTCCTCCCTGTGGGCAACCTCTTGTAGTTTGTAGCTGTACTACGCCGTCCCCGATGTCGGTTTCAGCTATCCTTGTGTTGAGTAACCTGACTATGGTTGCCTGTACGTTACGTTTTTCAAGCGCCCGGTCGACACTACCGTGAGAGGTGTTGTCAAACGCCCCCTCAATGTCGATGAAGGCACAGAGTACTGTCTCCCCACACTCAAGAGCACCTTGTATATCCGTGGACAGGGCGTATAGTGCAGTGTCCGTGGACCTGCCCACTCTGTAGGCATGTTGGTCGGGGTGCAAAGGCGCTACCTTAAGGGTGTTGTTCCTAATTTCATGGTCGATGACCTTCTCCATTGCTTTTAGCAGAAAGGAGGTAAGACTTATCGGCCTGAAGGACTTAGCGAGAGAGTAGTCTCTCTTACCTATCTTCGGGATAAATATAACCCGAGCTCTTTGCCACGCCTCGGGGATATGGGCAAGCGCTAAGCTGGCCCGCATGATGTTGACGAGGTGTGGCAGTAGGAACTCCTTACCTTGCTTCAGCAACACTGGACAGATGCCATCCACCCCAGGGGATTTGTACCGATCAAAGGAGTCCAAAGCCCAGCAGACCGATCGGTGGGTGATTAGTCTTCTGGCCAGCTTCCAGTCTGCAGGGGATGGCCTAGTTCTTTGGCATGGTACCTCCCTCGTGGTCGGAGTGGCATCCGGGAAGTGGGCCGAGAGCAGGGCAAGCGCCCTCTCTTTTTCGTTCCCTGAGTAGGTACCATTAGCTAGCCGTATTGCTAGTTTGGTGTCAGTATGATCCCTCGCCAGGGCCTTATGTAGTCTAGCGGCCGCAGGAGTCGATGTGATGTCCTCACAGAACTTCCTGAAGCTGCCCCGTTTGGCCTTCCTGATCTCTTTACTGTACTTAGTTAAACTGGCTGAATACTCCGCCCAAAGCCCTGTACGCTTTGCCCCGTTAAAAAGTTTTCGTACCTGCTTTCTGAGCACCGATAGCTCCCGAGACCACCAGCTGGGCTGAGCCTTCCCTTTTGGTTTCGCCTCAGGGCAGCTGGAGTGAAAGGCATCCATTATGGCGCCATTCAGTTCGTTAACGGTGTTCTCTAACCTCATATGATCGACGTGCCTGTTCTTGGACTGTATTTCAGTCAAATTTGATTTTAAATCTTCGCTGTATTGCTCCCAGTCAGTTTTCCTGGGGTTTCTAGTTGCTTGGTTTGTTCTCGCCTCCGCTCCCAACACAAATTGGATAATCCTGTGGTCCGATAATGAAGGCTCCGACGAGACCCTCCATTGGGTGACCAGAGGACTAGCCAATCTGTTGCTGAGCGTAACGTCCAGTACTTCTTTCCTAGCCCTCGTAACAAATGTCGGTGTTTGGCCAACATTGTGGATGCTAAGTTCCTCGCTTAAAATGTACTCTAAGAGACACTCACCTCTGCGATTTGTGTCCGTGCTGCCCCATTCAACATTATGGGCGTTCGCATCGCACCCCACTATAAGATGGAGCCGTCTCCTCCTGCAGTACTCCACTAACCTCTGTACCTCTTGTGGTGGGGCATAGCTGCTGTCCCCCGGAAAGCCGCAGCGAACACCACCTCTACGTTGCTATCGCAAATGGTCAGCGACGTCTGCACTGCGACTAGGTCCTGTGTTAAAAATTCTGTAATGCAAAAGTAATCAATATTTTCTTTAAGCACTACACACGCTCTGGGCCTCTCACAGGAGAGATCCCAAATTACCTTGTTCCTTTTATGGTTGAGGCCCCTCACCTGGCCTCTGTAGGTCCACGGCTCTTGGATCAGTAGGATGCCCAGGCCATCCGTGGCAAACCTGCTGGTGATGACCGCCGAAGCAGCCACCGCGTGATGCAGGTTGACCTGGGCTACTGCCAAGAGTCGGGGATTCATAGGTGGAGCTCGTCAAGGTCGGAGAGCTGTAGTTCGCTCTCGTTCCGCTTTTCAAGCTCTAGTCGCCTCAAGTCCAAACCTGATAGCAGCCCCTGCGTTGAGGGCACGTGTTCGGCTGAGGTGGTGGTAGCGGTATGCCCGAGCGTGCTTGCAGGAGCTGGTGTTTCTGCAGGGAGTGGCTGCTCCGCCGATAAGCCCGAGGTCGACTCGGCCGTCTGGGCAGCAGAGGAACCGGCGATAACGTCGATTTGAGTCTCCTGCGCCTCCGACTCCTTGCTGCCTGTCGCCTTTTGTCTCCACGGTCTCACCGTGACGAAGATGAACCTGTAGTTCAGGTTGTAGCCAGCCCTCTTAATACTGACGTAGGACTCCTCATCAATACCTAGAAACAGCCTGAGCCCGTTTTCCTTAGTGGTGCTGGACACTACTTTCCACGCAGAAGTGTGGATACCCTCGTTCTGCGCTTTCAGTAGCCCCAGCGCAAACTCGGCAGATTTGTCGGCGCTCCTTGGGAGGAACACCGTGATGTTGTGCACCGGAGGGATATCGTCCCCTCTCTTCGTGCACATCCCGGGTCCCTTCCAGCCCTCAAGTGCTGGTGCCTTCTCAGCCAGCCAGGTTGCTGTTTTCTCGTCCCTGCAATCAACGAGAAGCATACCGGACCTGAAGTACACCCCGCAGAAAACCAGCGGGTGCGACCAACCTTTGAATACCTCTTCCATGATGGCATCTTGGAGTCTGGTTAGGTCCTCTGGGCTCAAGGCAGCAGCAGGGTACTCACACGGTAGCACCGCTACCCGGATGCCTTTAAGGGTCTCCGAGTAACTGGGCTGCTGAGTGGCGCTCTCCTGCACCTGTCCCTGCCCGGCCGGCCCAGCCAGGCTCTTAGGCCATGAAGTCGGAGTAGGTGGCTGATCCCGCTGCCGTTTGGTGCTAGGTGTCTTAGGCGGAGTGATTTGGTTGCTCCCTCTCTTGACTGCGTCCCCTTTATGGCCAGGGGGTTCCCCGCTTCTCCGCCATCCGGCGGGCGAAGGTCTGTGCTGCTGTTGTTGCTGTGGCCCGCTTCTCTGATTTGCAGCAGGCGCGGGTAAGTGTGCCTGTTTATTGGGCCCGCTCTTCCACCTATCGGCAGGTGCGGGTTTGTTGCCTTTGCTGCTACGCTCATTCTCAACCTCCATTCTGACGCTGGCCATGGCTCTGGCCTCAACTGGGGGCTTGCCCTGTTCCAGGTACCGGAGGTACCACTTGACCCCGGAGCCGCTCAAACCTTCGCGGTGTCGGTCGTCCAGAGCCCCTGGCTGACCTGGCAGAGGCATCGGAGGAGGTTTGGCCCTGCGGTTTTTCTTCCTCCTCTGCTTCTGCCAACCAGACTCGTCAGATGTAGCGGAGGCGTTGCTGCTGGGGGACCTGTGTCTACCTTTCCCTTTCCGGTTACCGCTGTCAGAGCGGTGCCGACTCTTTGAGCGCTCCCGGCTTTTTTGAGCGGTGACGACTCTTTGAGCGCTCCCGGCTCTTTGAGCGGTGACGACTCTTAGAGCGGCGCCGACTGCTTGAGCGATGCCGACTGTTGGAGCGGTGACTGCCCTCGGTACGGTGGCTACTTTCTGATCTCGCTGTTTCTGTGTGCCTGTAAAGAGAACTGCCGGACCGGTGTTGCGGCCGATCTAATTCGGCAGATGAATCATACAAATCTAACACATCTTGATTTGCGAAAGTACCTTTTTTGCCCCGTGCCTTGCTACAGGACGCCTCTGCACTGGTGCCTGGACGTTCGTCATCCCTCGCATGCTCGATGAACAGCGATGCTTCTTCTGCTGTCAGCTTGCCCAAGAAGCTGCTCTTGCGCTTGGCGCTCTTAGAGCCTTCTAGCGTGCTGCTGCTTGGCGTTGCTGGTGTACCTGTAGCTTTTGCTATTACGGCTGATGCCGTTATGCCCACCGCCGCTGGTGGCGCGGGTGCTGTGGTAGATGTTGTTGTTGTTGCTGTTGTTGTAGCTGTAGTTGCTGTTGTTGTTTTGTTTTTTTGGTTTTTTGTTTGTAGTTGTGCTCATCTTTTTCGTACGACCGCCTGCTCGACGAGGCGAGCTCAGCAGTCTAATGTTTTGAAGGGGATCTTCAAAGTCCGCCGCGCCAGCGCCCCTTGTCGCGGTAAGGCCACCGTTACTCCCCGATGCGGCCCGGTGTCGGAAAGGCGCCGTTCTAATACAGCCGGATTATTCCCTCCTGGCTGCAAACCGTCCAATAGGCACGGTGTCGCTTAACACCCTGGATTAGGAGGTGGCAGTTCTTGGTCACTGTTCTCCAGCGGCCTAAATCTGGAGGGAAGGTAGCGCGGAGGCTGCCGCATCCACGTTACCTCAGACCAGAAGAAGACCGGTTGGAGATTCAGCTAAGCCCCCGCACCAACGGCAAGGTGCCTGCCCTAAGCTTACTTTTTTGAGCTGACTTCACTGGGCTAAAAACGGAATTGAAGTTTTGAATTTACATACTAAAAAGACTCCCATAGTAAAAAATTAATATACATATTTTTGGTTCTAGTGAGCTACTGGTAATTGGTACAGGTACGTAATTTTTACACAACATAGAACTGCACTTAATTTTCCAAGTAAAGGTTAAATTAGTGGTGACATACCAAAATGCCTAGTCATAACCATTGCCATAACCATAACCACATTAACTATCATTGAGTATAGGTATCATAACCATAAACAGCTGATTTCTCGTAGTCAACAATGTCGGTGGTGGCAGAGGCGGAAAAAGACGCAGAAAATGTGTAATATCGTAGGATACTTGCGCATAACTTCTTTCACTTTCACTAAATTAACACTAAATTCTTAAAACTCAACGGCTGATCATAAAAAAATATGTATGTACATCAAATTAAAGGTAATAACTTTCTTAATAATATACATTTCTTTTGCGTTAGTCATGAACTTTTATTAAAAAAAGGTTATTTTAAGAAAAAAATACGAAATTTTTATTCATTTTTTAGTATTTTTGGATTAAAAATATAAAAAGCATACAAGAAATCATCCGTTTTTCAATCGGTTATGTAGCTCATAAGATATTAATATTTAAAAATCAAAAAATTTTAATTTAACCTTTTATATCTTTTTTATATTATTGCGGCAAATAATTTTTGTACAGTTGAAATTAGCGTGAGAAGTTCTATATAGCCACATTTTTGGTTTTTGCACAGCTAATTGGTTCAAATTCTACACTTATGCCAAAATGTTGGCTGTGAACAGTTTGTTTTTTGAACGTGTGGCAACACGTTCTTACTCGCACCTCAGATATTAGATGATTATGGTTATAGCGGAAAAGCAAAATTCAAATGGTCTCTATGGCTATGGTTATGGCTATGGCGTTATAGTGTGGCACCGCTAATCGAATACAGTGTTGGCCATAAGCTTGGTTGGGACAGCTGTTTTATATGGTCATGGTTATGTCACCACTAATTTAACCTTAAGTGATTTATAAATATACGCGTAAAAAACTTATAAAATAATTGCTTTAAAAACTTTATATATGCTTGTTACTATAAACATTCATTTTATGCATGAAGAAGTAAACTTGTTGCAAGTTTATTTCAAAAAACTTCTTTAGAAATCTTTGTTAGATCAGATTTCAGCAATGTCTCTTCAACTTACAAATGGGAAGAGTTCATAAAAGCAAAGCAAACTGATTTCTGTTCATATTTCGCGTTTGCCTTAAAAATACTTGGAAATACAAGCATTATCGATACTTTTTTGCAAGTAGAGTGCTGGTATCGATTCTTCTTTAAAGTATTCTAAATGAGTACTAGTATCGATACTTTTCGAGAAAGTTCCATAACCGCAGAACTCCACAGGCGAACAGCGATGGCCTACCAACTGTCATTTTGACGAGCAATAATGATTGCAAGTTTTTGTGTGTGGGCACTTTGATGTCTTGAAATAAGCATTTGCCGCATGACGCCACCAGACAACATTCTCTCAATTTCGGTGTTTAAAAACATTTAAATCTTTAAAAAACTAGCTAAATAATTTCCTAAAACGTAATCATAAATTATCCAATACGGAACAGATTTTTATTTTCATTTAATATCAAAATTTCGTCGATGTTAAAACCAGCACGCTTTCTTTCAAATGAAAATAGGGCTGTCAAACTATCGAATTGCCTGCAATAGATGTCCAGCAATAAGCGCTGACATATATTGCAGCACATAAGAAATAGGCGGTCTCCATTGGAAATATATTTTGTGACATGCTTATCACGACATCAGTGTTTTCCTGTGGAGACAGGGCCTAATGAAAAATCCATCCAGCCGGTTCAGTGATGAGAGGATACGACTCGACTTTTAGTAACGAGTAATTTTTCAAGCGATACCACGGTTGCCACTTGTATAAAAATAACCAACCAAAATCTGATGAAAAATCAACCAAATTAAAAAACCAAATTTGTTATCCACTTATCTATTACAAAAAGCAAAACTTATTACAAAGAACAAAAATTCAACAATTTTATTGAGCTTGAGGCCGGTTTTTTTTAATATTAGAAATATTGAAATATTTGGGCGTTCAATCACATATTTACTTTTTATATACGCATATAATGGGCTGTTTTTGCTTACGCGTAAAAGCACATTTAGCTCTAATTCGTCAACACAAAATTCGTCACGTAAATGTAACTAAATGCAACTCTATTTTTGCATTAAGAGTCTAAATGGTAAAAGCAACCCTGTGATCTTCAAATATATCCCCGATTCGAAAATGGTTTAATGAGAAAAGGTGGCCACATTGCTTTTTCGCGTATACAGTTGCTAGCTGCGTTTCAGTGATCGCCGATCGAGATTTCATTTATTATTTTACATTATTTGGAAAAAGAAAAGTTGCGCAAATTCAACATCGATGAGATACTGATAGAAAACTGGATCAATTTGAGATCAACTCTGTTTTTTTTCGTTTCTAAATTTCAAATTTCAATTGACAGCACCGACCAATGAATATATTCACAAACAAATTTTCGGTTTTGGTTAAAACAATTTAAGTGGTAATTCTCTAGGGTGGGGTAACAACTCCTAAAAAAGGTGCGGAAAAGTCGGGAGAGGTACCAAACGACGCGTTTCGGCCCCCCTAATAACAATCCGGAGGGGGGGAGATAATATTATTAACCATTTAAAAGTTATGAACAAAAAACTTTTGTTAAATTTCGTTGTTTTCTATGAGCAATTACCACGTCAAAAATGCACTAAATCACCAGCTTCCACTTTTAAAACACTACTAAAACGTTTCCGGTTATTATTTTATGCATTTCATTATTTATCGGAGTATTTATTTTTATGGAAAAAGCGCCGCAGGCGAAAATTTTTAATAAAAAATCGCGCGATTTTTTATAAAAAATTTTCGCCT
This sequence comes from Rhagoletis pomonella, assembly GCF_013731165.1. Lineage (NCBI taxonomy): Eukaryota > Metazoa > Arthropoda > Insecta > Diptera > Tephritidae > Rhagoletis > Rhagoletis pomonella. The sequence goes on from NW_023458556.1 coordinate 81,975,665, forward strand.
GCGGCGCTTTTTCCATAAAAATCAATACCTCGATAAATAATGAAAATTTTTAATAAAAAACCGCGCGATGGTATAGCGAAATTTGCTATTATATTTTGGTTACAATATCTTATTTAGATGAAAGTAAAAAGAAAAAGAAGAAGAAGTGTATAGTGTAAACTGAGTATAATAGCGCAAATGAAATGTGAAATAAGTGGCAATACCAGCGATTTGAGGTTATAATAATTTTAGCAGGCGCAAAGTTTGTTTACTCTGTTTTATTAACGAAATATATAAAATAAAAGTGAATAAATGATTTGGTTTGCATAAAATAATAACCGGAAACGTTTTAGTAGTGTTTTAAAAGTGGAAACTGGTGATTTAGTGCATTTTTGATGTGGTAATTGCTCATAGAAAACAACGAAATTTAACAAAAGTTTTTTGTTCATAACTTTTAAATGGTTAATAATATTATCTGCCCCCTCCGGATTGTTATTAGGGGGGCCGAAACGCGTCGTTTGGTACCCCTCCCCACTTTTCCGCACCTTTTTTAGGGGTTGTTACCCCACCCTAGAGAATTACCACTAAAACTAAACATGAACTATAGACGCAATGATCTAAAAAAGAAGGTAATTAAGTAATCTTTGTTATTGGCGTGTTAGGCGCAGTTTGAAGAGTTTTTTTTTATGAATTAACATACATGTCTTCTTGCCCATAATAATAATATCCCAACGGTTTTTACCCTCCATTCCCGCCCATCCGCACGAGGGGCGCAGTCCGCATGACGTACGGAATCAGTATTTTCAATTTTTGCGCCGAGTCACGATAGGCAGGAGTTTGTCAAGTGTCGAGATCTAAAAATGTTCGGGAAAATTTTCCAAAACGGATCCAGGCTTTGAAAAAAAAAATATTAGGGAGTATAGAGGAGCGTTTTCAGATTCTAAATCTGAAGACCCCACCCTCCGGAGGCGTATAGTTTTAAAGTAATTCGCATTTAAAGTTGCAAAAAATACCGAATTTAACCTCACCTTTTGCTTTGTACACCAATTGAAGTGAAATGTCAGTGCTGCCATACATATGAAAAAATGCATCAAAAACACAAAACGGAAGCAATAAAAAAATGCAGATAATGATCGCGCGATATTTAATAAAAAAATTTAATTATTTATTGGTCGATTTTTGATTAAAAAGTTGCATAATTTATCGAAGTATCGATTTTATAATAAAAAGCGATGTTTTATTAAAAATGTTCATTATTCATCGAAGTATCGATTTTTAGTATATAAAGCGCCGCAGGCGAAAATTTTTAATAAAAAATCGCGCGATTTTCAATTAAAAATTTTCATTATTTATGGAAGTATCGATTTTTATAATATAAAGCGCCGCAGGCCAAAATTTTTAATAAAAAATCGCGCGATTTTTAATTAAAAATTTTCTTTATTTATGGAAGTATCGATTTTTAGAATATAAAGCGCCGCAGGCGAAAATTTTTAATAAAAAATCACGCGATTTTTAATTAAAAATTTTCATTATTTATGGAAGTAGCGATTTTTAGAATATAAAGCGCCGCAGGCGAAAATTTATAATAAAAAATCGCGCGATTTTTTGTTAAAAATTTTCGATATATATGGAACTATATTATTATATGGTTACTGGGTGTTTTATATAAAATCGCGCGATTTAATCCGCGCGATCCTTTGATAGTGGCGTATTTACTTTTAAAACGTATGGCAGCACATATTTGCTCTTACTGTCGCCCATTGTTATTTCTGTTTGTTTGTGAAAAGTGGTAAAACGTGAACACAAATTTATAAACGCGTTTTACTTAATTAATTGGTGAATTGTATATAATAAAAGCATAAAATACGCATGTGAGCATTGAAAATATAATATGTAACACAAAATATAAGTGATAAGTGGCATATTTTAAAAAAAGTAGGGGGTGATACTGGACATTATTTAACAACAAATTGGTAAAATACTATTAGCAATTATATTGTGAGAGTGAACAATTCATGTTGAGGAGGCCTCCCCCAACATCCTCACCAAGTTTCATGACGAAATTCCTTATACTTTCGCTGAAATTTCGATTGGTTCGGTTTTGGAAAGCCCACCCAAATGTTCAGCTACAGAACTAAATTCATCAGCCGATTTTATGTCTTTATTTTAATGATTCATTTATTGAGAGAGGACAGTATCGATTTCTTAATGCTGAAAAGCGGATCTGATATATCAAACGTGCTGGAATGAGAGTTAAAATCCTGGCATAAGCAACGGAGTGGGTTGTGCAATTCAAAATTAGTTTTACAAGCTTTCAGAAATAGGGGGCAAAAGTGTCTTGATACCCGGGAGGGAAAATTAAGGCTAACTTCGCCAAGAAGAAGCGGACTTGAAATTGAGCCTGTTAGTAATTTATCTATAAAAATTTTACCAAGCATTTGCCTGCGGCTGGAAAGTGTAGGAAGATTAATAAGTTTTAATCGGCTCGCATAAGGTGGAAGGTTATATTGAGAATCCCAACGGAAATTTCTTAAAGCAAAAAGTAGGAATTGTTTTTGAATTGATTCTATCTTGTCTGAGTAAATTTGATACCTTGGATTCCAAACCACCGAACCGTATTCCAGAATTGGCCTAACTAATGTTGTAAACAGGGTTTTAGTGATATAAGGGTCACAAAATTCTTTTGACCCTCGTTTCACAAATGCAAGTACACCTTTAGCCTTGTTGACTGTCACATGAATATGAAAATTAAAATTAAGCTTAGGATCCATTGTGATACCAAGGTCCACAAAATTATATACCTGTTCCAGGTTATGGTTACCTATTGTGTAAGAAGCGGGATGAACAGCTCTTCGCGAGAAGCTGATTACTTTACATTTCTTAAGATTTAGAGGCATAAGATTTACTTGACACCAGTAAGCCATGCTGTCTAAGTCTGATTGTAGTAAATCGAAATATCGTTTATAAAATGCAAGAACAGAACCGGGCCTAGGTATTTTTAAACATTACCCTTTGTGATCTATCATAGAGGTAAGAAGAGATCCAACGTAGAAAATTAGGTGGAAGACCAAGAAGATCATGTTTGTAGATGAGCAACGAGAGGCACACTTTGTCAAATGCTTTACTGAAGTCAGTATATATAACATCAACAGTTTTGCTTTCACTAAATGCTTTTGAGATATGGGATGTTAATTTAAGTAAATTTGTAGAAGTTGATTTGCCCTTGCAAAATCCATGTTGACTATATGAAATGCTAGAAGAGATAGAATGCGTCAACTGATTTGTTATAATTGCTTCAAATAATTTAGGAATTGCAGAAAGCTTATCTATTCCCCGGTAGTTCTCCACTGAAGATCTGCTACCGCTTTTATGTAACGGGGTTATGAACGATTCCTTCCATATAGTTGGAAAAACGCCCTCTTTAAGAGATAAATTAAATATCGCTGTTAACAGCTCATAGAGATAATCAGAACAATTTATAAGAATACAAGTAGGGATATGGGCCCTTACTCTGTAGTTCGAGTCGAAAGGTTGTTCTATTCGAAAGCCAAATTCGAATCGAAGCCCCATTCGTACTCCATAGTTCGTTCGAATCAACTTTCGAAGATATTCGAAAAAAGAGAGCAACACTGTTCGCCAAACGTCAAACGCAAAGCAAAATAAAGAAAGAAACTAAAATCAAAACAAGATGAAATTGCTAACATTTCGATTGTGAAGTTTGTGCACTTAAGAACTCAGTAATTGTTGTGTTAAATATATTTAATATTAGTGAAAGTCCTTGATAAAAAAAATTACCAAATGGATTCAGTGGCGATATGGTTGGAAGCAGATGAAGGCCAAGTGGCGGAACGAGTGCAATTGAGAGCGCTTAGGGATAAGGCCAACATATTCACTCTCAATGATAAATGGTAAAAGGAAATCGAAAATCCACAGCAATTCCGCCCATTATTAAGCTGGCCGCCGCACTGAAATTATTGGGGCAAGGAGGTTACCAACACCAAATTGGCCAAGACCAACACGTAGGCCTTTCTCAGCAGTCAATGTCACGCTGCCTTATTGAAGTGTGCAAAGCCATTGAGAAAACGCTTTTCCAACAACACATTAATTTTGCAAGTACGGACGCAGAGGAAACAGAGGCGAAATTATACTTCTATGAAAAGTGTGGCATTCCGGGCGTGTTGTTTGCAATAGATGGCACACATATACAAATGATAAGACCAACAAGGAATGAGCATTTGTAATACAATAGAAAACTGAAGCACAGTATGAATGCAATGGTTGTAAGTATTGCATTATCATGAAGGTTTTCAACAACAATTTTTCAAATTAAAATTCTTAGATGTGTGACCACAAGATGAGAATTAGAGCTGTTGACGCGCGATACGGTGGTGCATGCCATGATTCCCATGTATGGAACCTGTCCAGTGAGAGAAGGGCTTTAAAAGCTCGTTTTGATAATGGCGAGAGAGGGATATGGAGTCTTGGTTAGCATCAATTAATACTTTAATATCGATAATATATTAATATTTGCATTCAAATTATTTAAGGCGACTCAGGATATCCATTGGAACCATGGATGTTAACTCCCTATCGTAATGCCGCCGAAAATTCAGCGGGAGGCCGGTTTAATCACTGCCATGCCAAAGGACGGTCAATCATCGAACGAGTATTTGGAATATTGAAAGGAAGGTTTCGATGTCCTTTGGCAGCACGCGAGCTGCATTATACTCCGCAAAAGGTTTCAGCTATAATGAACGTTTGCTGCGCTTTGCACAACATTTGTCTGCAATTTAAAGCTGAGCTGCAACCTTCAGAAGATTTTCCCACAGAAGATGTACATTTATTAGAAACTGTGAATATGGTGGAAGCGGACAGCAAGAAGTACAGCAAATATTTCTAGGAACTTAAGAGATGAAATAAGAAACAGTTTAATTGCATAGGTGTAGCAAAATATTTTATTAATTCAAGTGTGTGTATACATAGTAGCTCAAAATCAAATCATAAAGTGATATTTTAACAATATTCGCAATGTTTTTAATTCTGAAATTTTTTTGTAAATATTTTAAAATAGTATAGCTGATTATCTAAAAAAAAATCGTATAAATCTAAGTTGTAAACTTGTGCCAAAATTAGGAAATATCAACAAATTTTCATACAAATTGCCAACTTTTTTACTAGAATTTCTTGACAAAAATTTGGCCTGTTAAACTTAAATATAATGTGGAAGTTCTAAGTCCATAAAAAATTCCGTTGATTTTTGATAACTTTCTTTGCTGACGGTCTTGGACATTTTTTTCCATACAAAGTATATATTTTTATATGGAAGAAAATGCACAACACCGCAAAGAAAGTTATCAAAAATCAACGGAATTTTTTATGGACTTCGAACTTCCACATTATATTTAAGTTTAACAGGCCAAATTTTTTTCAAGTAATTTTAGTAAAAAAGTTGGCTATTTGTATGAAAATTTGTTGATATTTTCCTAATTTTGACACAAGTTTACAACTTAGATTTCTATGATTTCTGTTAGATAATCAGCTTTACTTTTTTAAAAAATGTATTAAAAAAGTTTCAGAATTAAAAACATTGCGAATATTGTAAAAATATCAACAATAAATAAATAAAATAAAAGTATTTTTTCAGTCTTCATTTTATAAAATTACATATGTAAAACATTTCTAAGAACCTAAGACACAAAATATAGTTTAGTTTCATTGGTATATAAAAAAAATGTAAAAATATTCATTAGCCTTTTCATTCACAGGTAACAATTCAACAAAAAATTACATACAACTAATTCATTGATTGCTTGGATTTGAAATTATCATAAAAATAAAAAATATTCATTATTTTTGATTAATACAACCAAGCAACTGCTGTACCTTAATCTGCTATTTAAAAAATAAATAACTTAAAAAACAATTCATCAGTCTTCAAAGGAACAAAAAACTTATAAAATATGAATTCGTAAAAATAACTACACTTAAATCAACTATTTACAAAGTTTAGCTTTTAGCTTCAGTGCTTTTAACTTCAGTTTTCTTTTCTTTTTTTCATTTTTTTTGAAAAATTCAAATTTTTCTCGTTTTAATTGAAGTTAAGCCTCTTCGAGCTCAACATTCCTCTTAAAATATCTACTTAAACTATTTAAATTATCACATACTTCGTCCAGCTTTTTCATCGAATTTTCGTGATATTGGCATTGGTTTTCCACTTGCAGTTTTAGCAAATTGTCTTTGCCGAGTGATAGTGAGCGTGCGCGATTCGGGGGTGCAATAACAATCGGTGGCGTAGTGGCGATAGCATTCGGTGGCTGATTCTCTGCATCATTACTTGGATATTCTTCAGGCTCCAAGTTTATACAATCAAGTGGGCTAGATGATGCAGGATCGCCGAAGGTAGTAGCACCAAAGCGCATTGTTTCAGCCTCGCCATTTATAGATGCATCTATGTTCAGTAACGCAACCACTTCTTCTTCCGTCGCAGTTAATGAACAGAATCTCGATGGTCCACCTCCTGTTCCCGACATGCTCTCCTTATTCCTTCGCAACTTCGCCTTAATATTGCTTTTATAATCTGCCCATATCTACATAAAAAAAATTATAACGTTTTACAATATGGTACACAAAAACATAATAAATTTGTTACCTTTTACCATTCAGTGAAGTTATGAGTTGGAGGTCCGCCTGAATTAAGCTCATTTTCTAGCCTCTTCCACAGATTATTAGAGGTTTGCTTTGCAGCTAAACCCTTAATTTGACCTTTCGCCAAATCGCTGTGTTCCATCATAAAATTTACCAATATTTCAAATTGTCGAGGCTTGGTATTTGGTTGTTTGATTTTCGTTGTCCTAAAAATTATTTTTTTGATTAAATAAATACATATTTTCACAAATATTATTGCAATTACTTACATTTTTGCGGACGTCCGAGTGCTTGGTTGCTGTCGAATAGAATTTTCTACAATTCCACCATTTTGACATTTGCTTTCGATGCAGGGAGTACCAAATTTTCGAAAATTCGAAAGGGGATAAAGAAAATTCGAAGGGAACAGAATGGAATTCGAACATCGAACGAATGTTACTCGAAAGGTGCTTTCAGAGTACCAATCGTTCGAAAGCGAACAAATTTTCTTTCGAATCGAACTACAGAGTAAGGGCCCTGGTCAGGACCATAACTGAAGGACTGCTTTAAGGATTTCAGATAAACTACTACATCATCGGGAGATATTACTGGGATATTTATTGAGTTCATTGGACATAGTTTAAAAGGATAATCAATGTTAGCATGTGAGTTATTGGAATAATTGGATTTAAAAAACTGAGCGAACACGTTAGAAATTGTTTGATTATCACTAGAGGCAGTATGTTGATACTTCATGGCGGAAGGAAACCCACGTACATTTCGCTTGGAGTTTACGAAGTCATAAAATGATTTGGGGTTATATATTATACGTCGTTTGATTTTACACAAGTAACCTTTATAACACTTTTTGTTTAATTCAAAAAACTTTTGACGCAAAAGTGAGTATTTTACATAGTATGAGTGTAAACCGGTTTATTTATGTAATCTAAAATAACGCGACTTTCTGTTTTTCAAATTTCTCAGTTCTTTAGTGAACCATAACTTTGTTTGCTCTTCAGGAACATACATACGTTTAGGCACATGCTTTTCAAATAATTTATGTAAAGTAAAGTTAAAAAGTGCAACGCTTTGTTCAATATTTTCTTTAAATGCAGGCCACGACAATTTAGACAGTTCTTTGTTAAGCATTTTAAATTTGGCTTTCGAAAAATCAAAGCGAATATTTGGCTCGTATGCTTGGGTACTGCAATTTTCACCATCACTTATAACTTCGTAAGATACCTCCATAGCAGGGTGGTAGACATCTTCGGGCAAAACTAGTGGATCACACTTATTTACAACGGATTTAGATGCATCATCAACATAAACAAGATCTAATACTTTACCAAACTTATTGTGAAGTACATTAACCTGAGTTAGGCAGAGTTCAGCCATCTCTTCTAAAAATACGTTGTTGCACGCACTAGACGCGAAAGGTATGATATCATTGTCAATGATGTTCCATGATATGCTTGGTAAATTAAAATCACCCAACATAATCATTGAATCAGAAGGTTTAGTCAGTAAATTAACTGATTTCAGTAAAGAGATGAGTCGTGAATACACCAATGTGTCAGATCGGGGAGTGATATAGCACAGAGCTAAGTAAATATACCCTTTTCCAGCCTGTACACGAATGCATTTAAACTCTACTGAATCAATGTGTGGAAGACTAACTTCTTCAGATGGTATTGAAGAGTCTACAGCGAAGAGTACGCCACCGCCGATTCTGTCCTCCCTATCTTGTCTATAGATATGATAATTATTTGGAAGAATCTGTGAACTGAAAATGTGAGGTTTCAGCCAAGTTTCAGTAAAAGAAAGAATATTATAATTACATTCAAGGCCTTTAAAGTATAAGTTCGTTAATTTAGTATTTAAGCCTCTTACATTTTGGTAATAAATACTTAAAGCAGATTTAATAATTAGTTTTTTTGATTCAGTGTTATGACGGGGAATATTAGCTAAGTTATTTACTTTTTTGGGCCTATATTCGAATTCACGAACGAAAGCTCCGGGGGGGCCAAAAAGAACTACTAAGCAGCGCATTAAAATTTTCTAAATTTACGTCAATTTTAAATGAAGCAATATTTCTTTCGTAATTAAAATTAAATTTTCTGATGCTTAAGTCGACAGTTGTAATTTTTGATGAGATGTAAAGCTTTATATCGTCTTCGGTAGTGTCTCTCGAATATCTAGAAACAAAGATTGACTTCTTTGGCGGAACCACAACTAGTTTCCTCGTATCAGACTGGACTACCGGTGGAGGGGGTTGAGTTTCTGCGTTAGTAGTTGAGGATAGGGAAGGCGGTGGAGGCTTTGAAGATGATGCCACCACTTCAAGGGGGGGAAGGGGAAGATACTTCAGGCTCTTTATTATCCGAAGCAGATTTCGTTACACGGTCTTTCGAGGCTGAGGATTCTGATGCTGGAGGACACGGAGAGGATAATTTAATTAAGTCCGTCGGAAGATTATTCTGACGTGCAACGGCAGCAATTTCCTTAGATGGATTATGAAGACGCTTACGTTTAGACACACGGATATCCTTAACAGATTGCAAGGTATCTAAGCATTTGAATGATTTAAACACATTTTCATAATGCTTAAATTTTTCTGTCAGTACCGACAATTCTCTCCCTATTTCTATAAAACCATTTCTGGTTTGCTTAAAAAGCTTGAAAAGATCAACTTCGGTTGACCTGCACTTTCCGCAAGACCAGCGAAGGCCCTTGCCATCATTAATAGCGTCCAGAATTCTTCCCGTCAAACCAGCACATTTCAGATGGTAAATACCATCACACAGCCAGCACGATAAGTAGCGTTCAGAATCGCTTTTAATATGGAAAGTATCAAGATCACACTTCATATTGAAAGATGTATGTAATATACTCGTTAATAAAAGACAAACAAAATAAATTACAACAATTAAGGAGCTGATGTAAATAGCTTTAAATAAATGTAGCGAACAGTTTGAGTATCACTGTAATTATGACACTTAATAAACGCAACGCAAACAGCTGTGACAAGAATTACTAAAAGAAGTAAACAAAAAGAGTAAAACATATGTGCAAAAACAAAATGAAAGTTAACTACAAAGGATACAACAACAATGATAGCAACAAATGACTCGGCAAAATTATAATGTATGCTAGTGAAATTTAATTAAATTTACTTTAATATAAAACCAATAACTTTCACTTAGCTTCAATTATTTCACACTCTGATGCTCATAAGCACTTTTTATCACTACTTTAACACAGAATTAGCACAATGAACTTAGTAAGTAGAAAGCCAAAATCAGAGCACAATAAAGTACAACCTCACAGCTTGACGTTTGCTATTGCTATTCCCGAAATAGTTCCGAAAACCCCAAAAATCCAAAATTAGTTCCAAAAATACCGAAATGGTCCCGAAAGTTCCGAAAATACCGATATTAATTCCAAAAATAACGAAAGTCCCAAACAAATTTTCCGGTAATCCCGAAAGAATTACGAAAAAGCTTCGAGAATCCCGAAATAGCCCTGAACACCCCGAAATAGTCTTGAGAATCCTGATTTAGTCCGGAGAATCTCTAAAATCCCGAAACAGTTCCCAAATTGAGGTGTGGTGAGTTTAAGTTAGGTGTGGTGAGTTATTATGTGGTGAGTTGATTTGAGGAGAGGTAAAGTGAGTTGTGGTAAGGTAAGTTAAGGTGAGGTGTTATTCTTTAAATTTCTCCTTAATTATACAGTACTTAGTTTGAAAGTATTTAGCCATCCACTAAATACCTCGGTACTTTAGTGAAAGTATTTTGCATCCCCAAGGTACTCTGAGTACTCTGGACTAGAGTATTTAGCGCCTGCTAAATACTTACATATTTTGTACTTTGGTATCTAGCAGCTCCTAAATACTCAAGTTTTTCTTACTTTAATATATAATAGCTCCTAAATACCTGAATATTTTTTACTTGGGTATTTAGCAGCAGAGGATGGTTCCGTGCGCAGATGTGGACAACTTTTGACTGCTATTCACCTTGGAGTGACCAGAAGCGATTCTTGTGCGTACGGTACAAATCGCAGCTCACAACATCCGGATATTTATATCCACGTATCCTCTGGGTAGCAACCAAACACCCGTTTGGGAGCGCGCTAAAGTGAGAAGGCGTAAAACTTCGAGGGCGCTGGGTTTGGGTCCCGCCACGTTAAAACCCCGCCCAATGAAAAACAACAAACAGCCTCGGATGAGACCCCTTTTTTTTATGACGAACATGGCAAACGTGTAAAGGACTATGATTTAAGGATATGCAGCTGGAATATCCTGACCCTTAATGGGGCATGTGCCTCTTCCCGGCTGGTTGATGTCCTCGGGAAGACAAAGGCTGACATCACCGCCATCCAAGAAATGCGATGGACGGGGCAAGGAAAAGTAATCGTGAAGCCTTGCGACGTCTACTACAGTTGCCTCGTAAAGGAGCGTAAATTCGGTGTTGGATTCGTGGTAGGAGAGAGACTCCGTCGCCGAGTACTGGCGTTCATCCTGGTGGACGAACGTTTAGCCACAATCCGCATCAAAGCTAGATTCTTCAACATCTCGCTCATCTGTGCCCATGCCCCGACGGAAGAGAAGGATGAGGCGTCGAAGGATCTCTTCTATGAGTGCTTGGAACGTACATATGAGCGCTGCCCCCGACTCGATGTCAAAATCGTGTCTGGCGATTTTAATGCTAAGGTGGACAAGGAAGGGATCTTTGCGCCACTGTCAGAAAATTCAGCCTCCACGACGAAACGTCCGATAACGGGCTGGGGCTGATCGACTTCGCCGGGGCCCGAAACATGGTAATTTGTAGTACGAGAAACCAAATCGATCATGTTGTGAGAGACGGAAGGCATGCTTCAAGCGTTTTAGACGTACGTACACTCCGAGGGCCAAACATCGACTCGGACTACTATCTTGTAGCCAAGATACGCACCCGCCTCTGTGCAGCAAAAAATGTGCGCCCAACAATGCAAGGAAAGCTTAACGTCGAAAAGCTGCAATCACAACAGCCGGCCAATTTATTCGCCACTCGACTCACACACCTGCTTTCTGAGAGCACTCCTCAACAATCCGACATACGCGAGCAGTGGAACCACATTTCCCGATCATTAAGTACCGCCGCCGAAGAAGTAGTTGGATTTCAGCGAGCCCGAAAGAACAACTGGTACGATGAGGAATGTCAAGAACCCGCAGAGAAAAAATACGCCGCCTATAGGGCCACGCTGCGATCGGGCGCAACGCGAGCCATGTGGGATCGTTATAGGGATCTGAAGAAGGAAGCGAGACGTATTTGCCGCAATAAGAAGAGAGAGGCCGAAATACGTGAGATGCTGGCCGACAGGAAGAACGCCCGAAAATTCTACCAGAGGGTTAGGCGACTTGCGGAAGGTTTCAAGACCGGGACGAACTCGTGTAAGAACAACAATGGCGACCTAGTGACCGATGTCCAGAATATACCTAAATTGTGGAGGGAAAACTTTTAAAACAAACTGAATGGTAGCAACGCTAAAAGTAGTGAAGAAGACGAACCCAAGTCCCCAGTCGATGATGATGGAGTAGCTGTCCCACCGCCTGACTATGACGAGGTACGAATAGCGATTACGCGGCTGAAAAACAACAAAGCTGCTAGAGCTGACGGCCTGCCACCCGAGCTATTCAAGTACGGCGGCGAGGAGCTGATGAGGTGCATGCATCAGCTCGTATGCAGAATATGGTCAGATGAACGCATGCCCGACGACTGGAATTTAAGTGTGCTCTGCCCAATTCTCAAGAAAGGCGACCCCGATATACGCGCCAACTACCGCAGAATCGGCCTTCTCAGCATAGGTTATAAGGTCTTATCGATTGTTTTGTGCGAAAGACTGAAGCCCACCGACAACGAACTGACTGAACCTTATCAGTGTGGCCTTAATAATAATAATAATAATAGATTGGCGCTTACACATATGTTAGTGTTTGGCCGAGCTTCTCCTCCGATTTGTGGCGTGCGCCTTGATGTTGTCACACAAAGCGGAGGGACCTACAGTTTTACGCCTACTCCGAACTCGAAGGTTTGCCATTGCCTGCGGAGGGACGACCGCTTTTAAAGAAAAAACCTTTTTTCTATATTTTTTTATGTTGCTTTGACCAGGGCTTGAGCCCAGGTGCAGCGGAGTGGAAGCGCGCACTGCTTACCACTACACCACAGGGGCCGACAGTGTGGCGTTAGGCCTGGAAAATCCACCATAGATCAGGTATTCACGCCAAATCTTGAAATAGACCCGCGAGAATAGGATCGACACACACCTATTTGTCGATTTCAAAACCGCTTTCGACATCACGAAAAGAAGTTGTCTTTATGCCACGATGTCTTAATTTGGTATTCCCGCGAAACTAATACGGCTGTGTAAAATGACGTTGAGCAATACCACCAGCTCCGTCAGAATAAGGAAGGACCTCTCCGAGCCGTTTGATACCAAACGAGGTCTCAGATAAGGGGACTCCCTTTCGTGTGATTTCGTTAATCTGATGTTGGAGAAGATAATAAGAGCCGCAGAACTGAACCGCTTAGGCACAATACTTTACAAGTGCGTACAATTGCTGGCGTATGCCGACGACATCGATATTATCGGTAAAAAGAAGGGCTACGTCTGTTCTGCCTTTTCGGGATTGGATAGAGAGGCAAAGTGAATGGGTCTGGTGGTGAACGAGGACAAAACGAAGTATCTCCTGTCATCACACAAACAGTCAGAGCATACGCGTCTTGGCATCCACGTCACTTTTGACAGTTACAAGTTTGAAAAAGTAGACGACTTCGTTTATTTGGGAACCAGCATTAACACCAATAATAATGTCAGCCTTCAAATCCAACGGAGAATCACTCTTGCCAACAAGTGCTACTTTGGGCTGAGTAGGCAATTGGAAGTAAAGTCCTCTCTCGTCGTACAAAGATCACACTCTATAAGTCACTCATCATGCCTGTGCTGGTGTATGGCGCGGAGGCATGGACAATGGAAGCATCTGATGAGGCGACTCTCGGAGTTTTCGAGAGAAAGATTCTGCGAAAGATTTACGGACCTTTACGCGTTGGTGATGGCGAATATCGTAGACGATTTAACGATGAGCTGTATGAGCTTTACAACGATATAGACATAGTGCATCGAATTAAAATGGACAGAAATGCTCCTGCCCTGAAAATATTCAACGCGGCCGCGATGCTGGTAACAGAGGAAGAGGAAGGCCTCCTCTGCGTTGGAAAGACCAGGTGGAGAAGGACTTGGCTTCACTTGGCATTTCCAATTGGCGTCAGTTAGCACAAAAGAGAAATGACTGGCGTGCTGTTTTGGACTCGGCCAAAATCGCTTAGGCGGTTACAGCGCCAATAAAGAAGAGAAGAAGGGTGACAGGTAATAAGGTCAATGGAAATAAGGTCAATTGACTTTATTTCCCACCCTGGTGCGAAATAAAGTCAATTGACATTATTACCTTTTCAAAAGCGAAATAAAGTCAACAAAAATTTGGAAATAAAGTCATTGACGCTATTTCCTCATTCAAATGGAAATAGCGTCAACAATGCTTAAAGTATGTCGATTCAAAGAAAAAAATGTTGTTCTTACAATAAACATTGCCCCGTAAGTGTTGTTTTTTAATAGATGAAAAAGGCTTTTGCCAAATCCTCAGTGTTGTGATATTAATCCCCACACAATCATGAACTACCACCAATTGATTATATTAAAAAAAATTTAAATTACGAATATGTAAAAACACGATGCGAAAAACTAAACGCCTGCGCACAGCTGGAATACGAGAAATATTTGAAGAAAGAGTGGAGAAATGATCCATAACTTGCAAAACATTTTTCGTTTCTACAAAAATAAAGCGAACACTATTAAATTGAAGAAACAGTACATGTCCAAACACCCCGGAGCAGCACTGAAAGAATTCTGTGTTTTAAATTAGCATATTTTGAACGAATTCGGAATGTCTAAGGTGGAAAAGAACCCAACCTTTCTATAAGGAAACAATTACAGAAAAAGAATTTTCTTACACTGTATTTATGTCTCCGCCAGCAGTCATTTAAAAGCAGCTAAGGAGAACGACGACACTATTTATTAGATGGCACATTCAACGAGCCAAGGTGCCAAAATGCGGGTATAAACAATTATTGATTATTTAATATCGGAACGGAGATCATATAAGTTAATTGATTGGTTTTCACACACTTTTGAAACACAAATTATATGCTTTTTTACTGCAGACAAGTTGTTGCCTCAAAACACAGCAGAAATCTTCCAATCAGGGCTGCCAACTCTCCTTAGTTATGAGATGCCATATTGAGGATAAAAAAGTGCCAAAATGTGCCAAATAGAAAAAATAAAAGTGATAAAAAAAGGTGTAATTCCTTTTAATCATTCACATTTAGCAATAAAATAAAGCCACATTTTCAAAACAAAAGTGCAATGATAAAATAAGATAAACCAGTTGAAAAGCCTTTATAAATTAGAAAATTTTAGTTGAGAAAAAGAAGTACACGCAAAGGATTTCACAAAAATGTATTGAAATGTTTTTTTTTTTACAAAAGTGCCATTTTGGCATTTTGTGCCAGATTGAAAAATTAAGTGCCATTTGAAGTAAAATAGGAACAAATGGCACGGTTTGAGCCAAGTTGGCATCCCTGCTTCCAATAACTTACAAATATAAAAATGTGAAATATCGAGGGCTTGAATTCATTAATACCCTCTATCTGCAATTTGCACAAAAACTAATTTGTGATTTTAGAAACCATCTGGGACTTATTACCTGTCGTTATATAAGGTAACATTAATATCACTGATGACAGTTAAAGCTTAGGTGGATTTTTATATCAGAATCTCATCTTTGTGAAAAGTGTGCATATAGGGGGTATTATTGAATATAAGCCCTCGATGTTTAAAATATATAAAAATTTTATTTCAACGTATACAAAAAATAAATCTACCTGCGTTACAGCACGTGGGGAGACGGGGAAGGGGGGGCCGGGGGGCCGCGGCGTAGCGTGACGTGGTGTGCGCGCCGGTCGCGCGGGGTACGCGAGGCGCGAGCGCGAGCGCGACGCGCGCGGTGTGGCGCGCTGACGCGGGCCGCCGCGAAGCTAAGCAAATTTAATGTTTGAAAGAGAAATAATGTCAATTGATTTTATTTCGTTTTTAAAAAGGTAATAATATCAATTGACTTTATTTCGCACCAGGGTGGGAAATAAAGTCAATTGACCTTATTTCCGTTGATCTTATTACCTGTCACCGAGAAGAAGATTTAGCCGCTCCTAAATACCTAAGTATTTTTTATTTGAGGATTTAGCAAACTCCTAAATACCTAAGTATTTAATACTTGGATATTTATCAGCTCCTAAATACCTAAGTTCCTTTTACTTGAATATTTAGACTTCTCCAGATACTAAGTATTTGTGTATTTAGTACCCAAAGTAGTACAAAAGAATTTAGGTGTGCCCATCACTGAAAAACATTTAATTGATAGAAGTGGTTCTCCATTTGCGTTTTCTGACCATTGCAGTTTCGCGGAAATACACTTTTGACGAACTTTTTTTGTTAAATAATCGAAGGTTTTAAATTAGGGACACTTGAAAATTTGTTTTCAGCGAATCTTACACAATCAAAGAAGGGAAAATTGTTTTTGGATCAAATATATCCAGCGCTAATAAAAAGATACACTTGCAGAAATCACTTCATACTTAATGAATCTCTATACAGATTTAAAAAATCGTGCGTTCAGCACCTTAGAAATATTTTTTTCGACAGATGGAGTAAATGACAAGGAAATCGATTTATTTAATCATATTTTAATTGCGAATCTTTTTTAATTGCCTATTGTTATTCCAGAAAAATGCTGCGGAAATGGTTAAGTTATTTATCCGGCGCCGAAAACATGCAGTTTTTGATGGATTTCTGCCGCAATCCGTCTCCTGATATCAAAGTTGCGTGTCTAACCTTTATCAAATTTGTTTGTCTCCATAGATTTTAGCGCTCAAAGGCACAGCCGAATTTGTTGAGTATTTACTGGATCGGAAAATTGAGTTTGCTAAGGAGGCGAAGTACAAGAAGTTCGAATTAATTAGTCTATTGGCAAATAGCGATGTTTTCGATATCCAAATTAAACTTCAATTACGAACTTATGTCAACGAAGGACCTTACTTTATACAAAGCATAATAGACATTGCTACTGAAGGCAATTAATATAGTAATCTCTGTAATTCTTCTAACCCTAGATGTGCATTTGTATATCATAATCAATATTTCGACTGTAAGCGAAACATTTTCAAATTTTATCAACAAAACTGACACGAGAACTTCAGTTATGGGTTACAAATTTTTTTTATTACCATCGCAGAATAGACTTGTAATCTACAAGAGAGAGATAGACTTGTTTGCGGAGGGAGGCTATCAACACGGAGTTGGTAAGGACTATGATGTCGGAATGACGCAGCCCACAGTATCGAAGACAATATCGCTGCTATTAAACGTTTTTGAACGGAAGCTTTGCCCAATCTGGATCAATTTTATTATGGACGAGTCAGAAGTAGTAGAAGCAAAACAAGATTTTTACTCGAATGCAATGTTTCCAGGAGTAGTAATGTGTGTTGACGGTACTCATGTTAAATTAACAGCACCTTCCTCTGAAACGATTCTCTTTTTCAATTGAAAAGGCTGGTATAGTCTTAATGTAATGATAGTAAGTTTGATATAAATATGTATGTATATACAAAGTAGATATGCGAATAAGTTGAGAATGTAATCATGATAGCCACATTTGGAAGTTAGGTAGTGCCAGGAAGCATTTTGAACGGCAATATAGAGAACGAAATACAAACATGTGGCTTCTTGGTAGTAAAAAGCCGCACCCAGTGTCATATAAATAAATATTAACAACTATTCTTCTAGGCGATGCCGGCTACCCACTCGAGCCTTGGCTTATGACGCCTTATAGAAATGCAGCTGCAGGGTCGCCAGAAAGAATTTAAAAACACGAAGTGTGGTTGAAAGAACAATTGGTGTGTGGACAAGCCGATTCCGATGTGTTTTGGGTGAACGAGCTTTAAATTATGCTCCTCTAAAGGCCTGCCAAATTGTAAGCGTAGCTTGTGCTCTCCACAATATATGTATTAAAGTACAGCGCAAGTGTATTTGCCGCATTTCGTTCAATAAATACTCCTTGCATTGTACTCTATTCCCAACACATTGTTACTCTTTTTCAGCATACATACACAACTTGGCGTTGAGAGAGTAAATACTTGACGTACTTGCTATTACTCCACCAAAGTAGGTACTCTACTTTTTCTCATCGCGTACTAGAGATATTTGCTGCTGCCAAAAGGGAGTAGCAAATCTACTCTATGTATAGTTGTAGTACAGTAAGTACTTGCGTATTAAATTTCAATTCTGGTTGTTAGCCTACTACTTAGTTGATATCGTTTGCGGCGCTGGTCAGTGAAATTGAAAGAGTAAAAATAGAATATGGAAATTGACGATGTAGGGAAATGTTTACGGCCTTATTTATAAAAAATAACGTAGATTTAGACAGTTGTTTAATGTGACATTTTCATAAAACTTTTGTATTCAAGCAGCTTTTTAAATCTATGTGTGTACTTATATTTTTATGAAAGTATTATTTCTCGTTTCTAATTTTCTATAAAACTATTTGCAGTCATTAACCTACAAATAAGTTGTCAAAAACAACAACAATACTGCTATTCGAAATAAAATTATTAGTGGCAAATCAAAATTTTGAAAAGTGCCGATTTTCACATTCGATGGTTGGACATGGTAGCGACGAGATGTACGAGTATTTTTTTCTTAAGAGCTGCATACTGATTTAAGAAATTTTTTATAGAAGCACATTTTTTTCCATTTATTGTGCGTAATTTTATATGAATTTTTAGTTTTTCTTGA
>NW_023458556.1:81994304-81996937 GCF_013731165.1 Rhagoletis pomonella
ATGATGCTAGGCCATTTGCACCGGATCGCGAATAGCCCTTATGTATACCACGGTGTAGTGAAACAAAGGTGGCGCCGTCAGAGGTACCGCTACTTTGGTTTTGCCGATTTTGACAGTTGTGGTAACTTGTAAATAAACTTTGGTTTACAAATCAGTGGCATAGAGAAATTTGAATCAGTGAAAAATCGGTTTAAATCGTGTTAATTTGCAATTTGTTAGTGATTTTTCAGTTGAAGAGTGTGTAAAAACTGATAAAATGAAGTGCCGTGTATTAAATTGCGACAGCCGTGAAGGTAGTGCCTCGAAATGCAGCTTTTTTCCTTTCCTCGCAACGATGCCGTGTCGAGAAAGTGGGTGGAATTCTGCGGGCAAGATAAACCATTCAATTTGGATACCAGCTTCATATGCATGCGCTGTTGTCCTTCCATGAAGTGCACCATTGTGCCCCATCTCATTATGCGTAGATGCAAGTGTAGCGCTGCGACGAATCGCTGCATTTTGTGTATATAGGGCGCGGCAAAGCCGTTCCCGAAATGTTTTTTTATTATTATATTGACAGCATTTTATTACAGTCATATCTCTTCTGCTCCAAGCAGCCTCCTTTAGCAAGTTACCTAATCAATTCCACTCAGATGCTGACGCAGTTTGCTGCACCAGCCTTAATTGCAAAGCAATGGAGTACACTAAAACGTTTGCTGCAGAAGCCTTAATTGCAAAGCATGGAGTGCACTAAAACGTTCACTATTCTCCAATAGATTAGATGAAAAATGCAATATTTTCGCATTGATCAAAATTAAAACACGTGTTTCTGTAAAGTGAACTGTTTTGACAGTTTCAACTCGTTCTACTTTTGTCTCTATTCTTTGTTTACTTGTGGTACACAAATGTCAACGGCCAGGACGGCGCAATCTTGTAATCTATCATTCTTGTATGTATACATTGTTGATAGTCATTTTTGCAATTTTTGTAATAAAGATATTTATTGACTGAAGTCGAAATATAGACGATTTAAAGCAACAAAAACAGATTATTTTATTTCACCCGGCGTTGAGTTAAAAAGGATCAGTCCAGCGCCTTCGTATTGACCTGCGCTAAACTTAAACGTAGAATACGTGATATTATTAAGATCACATCCAAGTTTAAAACGGTACATGAAATATTCATTTTGATTGTTTTGAATTGAATTTAATAAATTAATATGAATTGCAAAATATGAATACTTAGCAATAGAGAAGCAGATCCACACACATGTACCATCAGCTTGCGTCTGATATTGTGATACCTGGCATATTTCATGTGCCTGATGAATTATGGTAAACTTTATTTTTTAAATACGTGACAACGCTCCTAAGTACAGTTCAAATAAAGCCTTTTTAAACCCATTTCATTTGATACCCATATTTTTAATAATTGCTTTTACTTATTAAATAATTTGTGTTTACGTCTTTGAACAGGTGGCAACCCTCTTTAATATTATTGTGTTTATATGGTGTTTAAACTAAGGATATATTACCACCTTCGTTTCACGTCATGTTTTAATATTTCATTTAATTAAATTCTAATTTTAAAACAGGTCGCAACCCTATTCAAAATATTTTAAAACCAAAATTTTGTTAAATCTTTTTCGACTGACACACATATTCCGATACATATGTATGTATTTAAGTTGCGTATCTAATTCCCTTAATTCAAGTTGAATTTAATTTCTAAAACATATGGCAACCCTGTTAAATAAAATTAAGAAAAAAACATTTTGAACGAATGTCAATTTATAGCCATACTTTAATAATTCATTTGACTTATTAAATAATTTGAGTTTAACTTTTTACACAGGTGGAAACCCTCTTTAATGTTATAAATACCGAAAATAAATTTTTCTTAATACTCCTCTCTTTGACGCCAATATTTCAATATTTCGTATAATTTAATTTAATTCGACTTTTCAAACAGATGGCAATCCTGTTCAAATTAATTTTAAACCAAAACCTCGTTAAACCTTTTTCGTCTGACACTTGTATTGGGATACATATTAAATTATCTAATCCTCTTAATTCGATTTGAATTTAATTATGGAATCAGGGGGCAACACTCCTACATGCAGTTTGCAAATAAAGTTTCTTCAAAGCAATTTTGATTTAAATTCACATTGAAGTAATTTATTTAACCTATTGCTTATATTGAACCTAACTTTGTAACAAGGTGGCAAGCCCCTGCAAAATATTTTCAAACCACAACCTCATTCGTCTGAAACCCATATACATTTAAATTTTCTGCCTATATTTAAGCCGAAATTGATTTTTGAAACAGGTGGCAACCCTCCTACATACAATTAAGAAATAAAGCCTTTTAAAAACCATTTCGATCGATACTAATTGATTTAACTTAAAAATAATTTGAATTTAATTTTTTTATCAGGTGGCAACCCTTTTTGAAAAATAAGAAGTTATTGCACATCCACAGGCCAAGCCCTTTAATTTGATACCTCATTTTGTAAAATGAACGAACGGTACAGATCTTATGTGACGAAAAAGCCTTCGCGTATTATGCTTTCATATGTACATAAATACATACATAGATTATCTACTAAAAGAACAACATATCCACAAACTTAAATCAAAATATGTACGTACGTA
>NW_023458556.1:81997037-82000297 GCF_013731165.1 Rhagoletis pomonella
GTATGTATGTATTTACATACATACGCTGTGATTAGGTTATAAATATTGCGCCATCTGTTACTCAACTGAAAAACTCGGACACGGTTGTAGTGGAGTTATTTTATTTATTAAAAATTGTCAGCGCTACAAATGTAGACTATAGAGCACAAGAAGGTTAAATTTAAAAATTGGAGCATTGCATTTAATAAAAAACAATGTTGCTGCCTTTTCTGGTTCTTCCCTGTTTCTATATCACCTTAAATGGATTAAAAAGTTTAATTACTAATTAAAAAGCAGTTTATATTTATGACCTGTATGTATTGTTAAAGCAATTGTAAAACTCAGTAATACATTTTTAATGAATAACATGGAATAACTGCCTTATTCGCCCGATTCAAACCGATTAGTTATTCCCCGAAATAACTCTTCTATTATGTTTTATTCTATGCGTCATTAATAGACTTATTCTGACTAATTCTCCTCCATTCCGTAAATATTCTTACTCTGCCTTATTCCGACACATTCGGAGTGTCAATAATATGGCCGTTACTGAATTTATGCATGGGTGGGTTCATTTGAAATGTATAACCCAAAGTAGTTTGTACGTTTTCCATTGTATTGGGTGGGGGCTCGATATAATGATCAGTTAATACCGTTTTTAAATAGGGTGTAAATGCCTTTTCTGAATTAGTTATTGCCTATTCATTATTTCCCTTCCTAATTGAGGACACAGGCAGGGCGGGCCTTTTCAGCTTTCTTTTTGCATTCCAGAGAGAGTAGTCTGCTGAAGTTGCGGCAATACTTGCCAACTAATGCTGAGTTTGCGCGTTACGTTCATTATTAAGAGTTTCCTTCAATTCCTGGGTGAGCATGTTCAATCGTTTAATGTCTGCTGGATATCAAATGATGCTTTTGAGCTTTTTCGGTTATTACGAGGAGAGTTGAGCGCCAAGCAGCTTGTTGGAAGAGTCAGAAAACTGCACGATGTCTCGAAAGGAATTCCAATCTGTCTTCCAGTTATGAGCAGTGCATTGGGTGAGCGAAGGAGCAAAACTTCTATTGAGTTCGGCTAGAACGGATGGGATGTCTGAAGATAAGTTGAAGTAAGAGCTGCACTTAATTGCCTTGTGGGGAGGCCCTTGGCTATACAAAAATCGAATAGTTTTATTACAACAATCAATTAGTTGTATTTGAATTTGTGGGCACTCCAGAGGAATGGGGATATTAATTCCGTTTCTAATAGCGGCGTAGAGCTGCTGTCCTTTAGAACTAGTCTCACTTTTCGGAAGGTGCGTTTCGCGTTATAAATAGTTTTGTACTTAAAACTGGCTTTTATTGCCGAAGTGGGTGTGCGATACGAGGAGTACGTCTATGTTTTCAGTCTTTCACTTCGAGTATTTGTTTTGAAAGACAAATAATAAATAATTATGGGATCGAAGGAGTGCAGTTTTTCTTCGTTAAACGGTGTTCACTTGAGGCGATTTTCCAGGCAATTTTAGAGGCGATTAGTTGAATCAAAAGTGGGCTCCCCCCAACTTCATTGGAAGCGATAAGTTGAAAGGCCGTTCACACCAGCCGATCGTTGCTTTCAACTAAAAGTTTCCTGTAAAATCGCCTCATGCGAACACCGTATTAGGGTGACGAGGGGATTCGTCATAGTGCTATAATTTCTCGCATTTTACTTACGTTTTGTGTTTATAATAGAACTTTAGAACTATTTGCAACATTAGCGTATTACATACATATTATTTTAATGTATATGCATATTTAATCTTTTTAAACAACCTCCAATTAAATATCAATAGCATTTGTACTTTTATAAGTACAAATAAACTTAATTTTTTAATAGATACAGAGGCAGGTGTTTTTGAGTTGTTGCTGCAAAGTTTAAACAGAAACTCTGACTTTACTTTTATCAGCAGCAAATGCAGCGATTATTGAAACGGCATTCATAGGGAGTCGGTCACCACCTACCACGACTCCCGGCCTATAAATGCCGTGATCGGAACCCAATCACGACCTGTAGCAGTAACAGAGCTTCAACTGCCAGGAGAGACCCGCGTTACCCTGACCCAGTTACGGTCTGGACACTAGCCGCCTCAACAGCTACATGTACAGACTCGACCCTAAGACTCCCCGCACGACACCAACCACTTCTTCACATGCGAGCTGAATCCCACTCAATTTACACTCCTCTCCCGTTGGTCCTACTTTATTTAAACAGCCCGTTTTCTGGGCCTAGGATGAACCGAAATATGCGGAAATATTGAAAAGTTGAGGAAGAAATTCTCTACAAAATTGCAGTGGAAAGCATTACGAATCACTTTCGTGAGCGCACTTGTGCGCCCGGGTATTATAACTTTGTTCACATAACGGTTGTTTGTAACAGGCCAAACGAATCGAGATAGATATAGACAAATGTATACATACATGATCAGAATAAAAAGAGAAATCGATTAAGCGGTGACGTGTCTGTCCGTCCGTCTGTGCACACGATAACTCAAGTAAAAATTTAGATATCTTAACGAAACTTGGTACGTGTACTTTTATCGGACGTAGGACGGATGGTATTGAAAATGGGTAAAATCGGACAATAACCACGCCTATGAAATCTTCGATGAATCAGTAAATACCAGAGCTGTGAAAAATGCATTCTTTTTTTAATTCATAGCATTTTAATGTTAATGTAAAAAATTAATGCATTAATTTTTGAAATTTAATGTAAATGGAAATTTCAATGCATTGATTCCGAAGAAATAATGCTAATGTCTTTTTGCATTAACATTAACATTTTTAAATTAATGCTATTGCAATAATTTATTGCATTAAAAGTATAACAACAACTAAAAAGCCATTAACTCATTTTATTTTGAAGTACAAATTCTTTGTTGCCATTGAGGGTAGAATTTCGAGGTCAAAAAAGATAGTGACGGAAGTTGAGGCTGGTGTTCACTATGTCAAATTCGATGGCATTTGTCGTCATTGTCAAATGAGTGAAAATCTCTCAAGTGGGCCACCCAAAATTGGACGGTCAAGATTTTTTCGCACAAATCACTTTATTCGGTTTACAACCATAAGAAAAATACAATTTGAGCAATTTTGCAAAATTCGAAGTTTTACAAGAGTTATTTTTATTAACATTTTTTTTTGATGATTCATAGCAGGGTTGTAGCGAATATTCGCATTCGCATTCGCAACTGCGGAGCTTCCGCATTCGCAATAATCAATGCGGAGCTGTTACGATTGATAATGACTGTTGGGCGTGCACACACAGGTTTATG
>NW_023458556.1:82000397-82005034 GCF_013731165.1 Rhagoletis pomonella
CAATCAACCGTCTTCGAAACAGCTACTACTGGCCTGGTATGGTCCCGCAATGCATTCTTTCCAGTAATATACTTCTCAATCCCTCCGGTACCCAAACTTTCCACAGCGAGTCCTCAATCTCGTCTTCTCTTCTAAAACATGTACGCTTAAATATCACATCGTCCTTTATTTTGACATCAGGCAGCCTCTCCGAATTGCTATTGATAGCGCTCTTCAAACGATTGTAGCTCTCGGACTTGAACTCCGGATGATCCATCGAAATGTCTGTTTGTAGGCTGAAGTTGTCCAATTCTTCCATGTAGGCACGGCTAAGCACATCGGTGACCACGTTGTTGGCGCCTTTGCGGTGCACAATTTCGAAATTGAAACCTTGAAGCTTGATGCTCCAACGTGCCAACCGACCTGCCAAATCTTTCTGGCCCATGAGCCATTTGAGACTCATGTGATCAGTTATGATTGTAAACACAGCTCCATCAACATACGGTCTGAACTTCTGTACGCTTATCACCGCTGCCAGAAACTCCAGCTCTGTGATTGTATAATTCCTTTGCGCCGAGTTTAGTTTCTGAGAAATGTACGCTATCGGTCTCTCATTCCCTTGACTATCCAGTTGGAAGAGCACGCCACCAATTCCCCTAGTGGACGCATCGCACTGAACATAAAAACGCTTCGAAAAATCAGGATTAACCAAAATTTTTGGTGACGCCAGATCGTTCTTCAGGGAGTTGAAGGAAGAGATTGCTTCCGGAGTCATCTGGAACTCGCTTTTCTTTTTCAAACAATCAGTTAGAGGTGCGGTGATGCTGGCGAAGTTCGGGATGAACCTTCGGTACCATCCAGTTAGTCCCATGAACCTTCTTAATTGTTTAATTGTTTTCGGAACCGGGAATTGAAGCATGGCCTCCACTTTCGCCGGGTCCGTCCGCAACTCTCCTTGACCGATTATAAATCCTAGGTAAGATATCTCCTTTCGACAGAACTTCGATTTCTGCAAGTTTATAGTTAGTCCGGCCTTGGAGAGACACTCCGCTACTTCTGAAAGATGCTGCAAATGCGTGTCGAAGTCAGGCGAACACACCAAAAGATCGTCAATGTAAATGAAGACGTTGTCCCTAAGTCTGGAGGGAATGACCCGATCCATCAATCGGCATAGTCTCTGGCTCGCGTTACATAGCCCGAAGGGCATGACTTTAAATTGGTATAACGGGCGTCCTGGAACTGTGAATGCCGTCTTCTCTCGTGAGGCCTTCTCCAAAGGTATTTGCCAGAAGGCATCCTTAAGATCCAGACCCGTGATAAAAAAGGTGTCCTTTAACCGACTGAGTATGCCCTCAACATGCTGCGTTGGGTATGCATCTTTCTTGGTACGCTCATTGAGTTTAATCATGTCTACGCAAAGTCTGTTCTTTCCCGGCTTTTGCACTAGTACTATCGGCGAGCTCCACGCGCTGTCACTTTCTTCAATATCCCCAAGCTCAAGCATTCTATCTATTTCCTCATATGCACATTTCTGCTTAACTGGTGACATGGGGTAATAGCGTTGTTTTATGGGAACTGTTTCATCGTAAACCTCGATGATGTGCTCCATCAAATGAGTTCTTCCCAAGCCAAGTTTTGCAGAAGAAGGAAACAAATTCTTCACAAGTTCTAGTCTCCGCCTTTGTTCGGCTGAGAGTTCCACCATGGTCGCGTTATCGATGCTAATCTCCGATACGACCGCTGGAGCCAAATCAAATATTTCCCAAAAATCCATACCAAGATATAATTTTTGCTTCAGACTCGGCACCAAATACAATATTAATTCAACAGTTTTCTGACGCCATTGTATTCTTGCCCTAACTCTCCCAATAATCGCTTGAACCTTCCCGTCGGCTGTCTTCAGTCCCTCGTCCACGGATTCAACTTCGTCTGCGCTTATCAAGCTGATTGCGTCCCCACCCAAACAACTCACCGACGCACCGCTGTCCAATAAACCCACTATCACAGTGCCATTGACGACTACCTCAACGTACGGTCTTTTGTCTTCTTCGTTTCGAATAATCGTCGCCTCTACAGCACGTCTTATTTGCTTTCTATCTTTAATCTTCTTTCTCAACTTCTCAATCTTGTTCCTATTTCTTTTTTTTTCTTATCGTCATTAACACACCTTCCTTTCACTCCTCCAAAGTGTTAGGTTCCGAGGACCTCACTTCCGGTTTACGACGTGTGGTGCTTTGGAGTATTGTTACCGATTTAGTGTTTGTCCGGGACTGCTGGATCCTGACGACGCTTCCCGGTTTGGCCGCTATTCTCTTGGTTTTCCTGCCTACACCTGTCACACACCAAGTACTTTGCGTTTACTTGGTTACTCTTGAAGCAAACTAGTTCATGAAAACGTGATTCGCATCGCTCCCCACTCAATCCATTTTCCTTCTTCGTTGGCTTACCATGCTTCAGTTCGGTTTCTGCCTCCTTCAGATCATGTCACCGAAATGCACGTCCTGTTCGGTCCAATGCCTCCAAAGCTTCGCCCGCTTCAGTGACATCAAGGTCCTCGTGCCGGATCTGATCAATTTCGTCTACGGCCCTCTTTTTTGCGAATTTTGGTTCCTGCTCTCGGAGATGCTTCTCAGCTCGTCTACATTCCTCCTTCAACTGTTCTAGATTTTTCGTCGGACATCCGAAGATAAGATTCTTCATTTTATACTTCAAGTTCCTTCTTATGATATTGATCAAGCTAGACTCCGGCATTTTGGTCTTCAGTGTAAATGCCATACTCTTCATACTCGCATAGTAATCGTCAAATGACTCCGAAAATTCCTGCCTCCGGTCGTTCATGGCTTGCCTGATCTCC
This sequence comes from Rhagoletis pomonella, assembly GCF_013731165.1. Lineage (NCBI taxonomy): Eukaryota > Metazoa > Arthropoda > Insecta > Diptera > Tephritidae > Rhagoletis > Rhagoletis pomonella. Next base: position 82,003,231 of record NW_023458556.1, read on the forward strand.
TCGTCGCAATCGGCCTTTCGGTATTGACCCAGTAGCGCTCGTCGAAGCTCCGCAAGGCCAACGTCCTTCTCCTCCGCATGCTCCTCCATAAATAACCAGAACCATTCCTGGGCGGCTCCATCCAACAGCAGGTGAAAGTTGGCGTATAGCTCCTCAGACGATATATCGTGCCATTTTTGAAGTGTCTCAACTCGGAATAGAAATCTCTCGATCGGAATGGATTTGGAATTCTCCTCGTATTTCAACCCCCAGTCCTTAATCACTTTGAACTTCAATTTGTCTGCTCTAAAATTGTTGCTGCCACCACTTGAAGTCGTAAATAGTCTGCGACACGCCTGCGACCCTTGATTACTATCCGGGCTCCGCACCCCACCATCTTCTCTAACATCGCAAGCTCTTGCGACCGGTGAAGAGGCACAGGACTCCGGCATACCCGATATCTTGTCGTTGTTCTGGTGGCCTTCCACCGCGGAAACTCTATCCCCCAGACTACGAACGTCTTTTCGGACTTTGTCCATTGCCTCTTGAATAGCCTCGGTGGTGGCTCGATTGACCTCCATTTGGTAAGTAAAAAACATTGATTCAAATTTCTGTAATAACTCCCCGCCTATCTTGTCTAGCAGTGTCGTTTCGGGAGATGGCATATCTAGCACAGGAATCGGTCGCTGACTGGCACGTGACGTTGCAGCCCCAGCATTACCCTTGTTGGGAGTGTTTACCTCTACTGTCCTGTCGTTCTCCTGATCAACGTCAGTAGAACTCCGCCCTCCATCAGGATTTTCTTTCGATGCCATATTTGTATTTCCTTTTAACTTTCTAGTGTCACTACGCAGTCCAGTTCTCTTGGAGCCCTTTCTCGGCATCCTCTTCCGCAAAAAAAAAAAAAATTCTCTAACTGTAACAATAGTACTGGTATAGCCGCTGTATGTGTTCTCCAAAAATTGCTTGAATGATATTTCAATTATAATAGGTGTGATGAGCTCCCTTTTCTGTGAAACTTCCCGTCCTGTCTTTAGTCTTCCGTGAATACAATCAAATACCTCCCCCATATCGTGTTAATATGCTCCACAACCATACAGACTTGAACCTCATCCATATGGGGTGGTCGCACAGACCCCCGCAGCAAAACCATATAGGGCTACCTCAAGCAATTCAAAAATGAATTCGTGGTACTGTAGCCGCCCCAAATCATTTCGCCTCACCCCCCCTTCCTGGCAGAAAGTCCAAAACGCCGTTCACCTACACATTCAACCGGATATTAATTCCACACGGTGAGCTGTCGATGATACTGCGCTCCCCCCCTACTTGCGTGACGAGAACTCCACCGACATAAACTTCTTTATTTAGCACTGTCCCTTCATAAACAAAATTCTATTTTCATGGAGGCTCCTTATCGGGGCCCCACGTTGGGCATCATTTTCTATTGTTACCTACCATGCCTTCGCACAAGGCCGCGACGAACCTTTCGTGGACCTACGGGTACGCTTGTTGGGTTGCACAAACTAGCTCGTCGGTGTTGGGGTGGGTTGTTTCATCCACAGATCAGTCGCGAGACAACAGAAAAAAAATATCGTACCCCCTCGTACAAGACATCATCAATGTGCCTAACCACCTTCACTGCATTTTGACAGGCCTCAATAAGCAATTTCAACTCTCGTCACCATTCCCCTCCGTTTAATCCCCGGTCGGTCCCCCACCCCCAGTGTCCAATTTCTGGTTCGCCTCCATGCTTGAGGCCGGCCAATCCATCCCTCCTCAACCTTTGCTAACCGCGGCCTGGTGGGGTTAGCCCCTAACTGAAAGC
>NW_023458556.1:82005134-82006232 GCF_013731165.1 Rhagoletis pomonella
CAATCAACCGTCTTCGAAACAGCTACTACTGGCCTGGTATGGTCCCGGCCGTGAAGGAGTTCGTAAGAAACTGCGATATCTGCAAATGCAACAAGGCACCGAATTCCACAATGCGTCCGTTGATGGGCAACAGAATTGAAACTGAAAGGGTCTTTCAGAGGCTCTACATAGATTTCTGTGGACCTTACCCTAGATCCAGAGAGGGAAACGCGTACATATTCGTAGTATTGGATCATTATTCAAAATTTTTGTTTGTAAAACCAATGAGGAATGCTAATTCGAATGAAGTGATTCGGTATTTGGAGCGGGATATCTTTCATGTATTTGGGGTCCCAGAAACTATACATTCCGACAATGGCCGACAGTTCATTTCCGACAAATTTGCTAGCTTTCTTAGGGACTACGGCGTTCAGCACATACGTACTGCAGTATACTCTCCACAAGCCAACGCTTCGGAAAGAATAAACAGATCACTGCTGGCCATTATAAGGTCGTACATTAATGATACCGATCAGAAATCCTGGGATAGTCATCTCTCAAAGGCGGCTTTTGCGCTTCAAAGTGCGGTACATGAAGCGATACAGACGGAACCCTACAAGGCCGTTTTTGGACAGACAATGGTACAGCATGGGGAGACATACACACTTTTACGCAAACTTGAAAGTTTAGTCGACGCGGATGTGGAAGTGATACCTCGAGATACTCGATTGAAACTGTTAAGACACAAGATCTCCCAGAGTCTGAAGACAGCTTACGAGAAAGGCAAAAGAGTCTATAATACTCGTGCCAAGCCAATCACATACAAAAAGGGCCAGGTTGTCTACAGAAGAAGTTTTAGGCAGAGTGATGCCGCGCGAAACTTCAATGCAAAGTTGGCTAGCAAGTTCATTAAGGCAGTAGTTTTGAGACCGGTGGGGAATTGCCTATATGAGCTGGGGGATATGAGAGGTAGGGTGATAGGCATTTTCCATGCCAAGGATTTGCGAACGTAGCCGAGGGGGTGTGAGGAAGTGGGGAGAGACAAGGAATCTGTTCTTTTCTTTTTTCGAGCCATCCATGCAAACAAGTTGCATCGTTTGACTCGCCCTGTTACGATTG
>NW_023458556.1:82006332-82009561 GCF_013731165.1 Rhagoletis pomonella
TTCCATTTATTGTGCGTAATTTTATATGAATTTTTAGTTTTTCTTGAGAGCCTTTACAACCCTGCAACTCTTTCGTATTCGGATTTTGCTACGAATCGTAGAAATAGTATGCTGCAATCCGAATCGTATTTTCGAACTTTCGAAATTCGTAACAATGGCATGCCTAAAAACGAGCGAGTAAGCTTTTTTGCGTAATTTTGTACGAAAACAATTCTGTGTCGGAGGCGAAATAAAAGATGTAAATCGATGTGTATTTGCAAGAAATATTGGTGGTGTTCATTTAAATAGATAAATTTGCCTTTCGCATATACGTATATTTTTATCCACTGCTTTATATAAACGAGCAAAAAATAATATTTGTGGCCCCTTATCGAGAAACTTGGGTCCGGTTTAGTTAATGTACAACGATTTTCGGTTGTTGTGTCCAAACGCATAACCCGAATTCAAAAACTTTAACATACACGTGTAATCAAAGGATTCCCATTTTATTTAAGATAAATGTTTCAAATTTCCTACCATTAGCTTATTAATAAACTCGGTTTGCACTATGCACTTTTTTGCAAATTTCGACGTGGGTTCTGCGCAAAAATACTGAGGACGGCGTAGCCGGAGTGATATGCACAAGAAATGTCGTATAGCTTTGACATGCGGAAGCCCCTCTTCTCCGGCAACACAGAAAGGAGAATTCTACTTAGTAAGGGTTATAATCCCTAAGCGCGGCCGATGGCAGAAGCAAATGCAACAGGTGTTGGACCTAACAAAGTGCATGTTTTCAATGGCTTGGAAGGAGCTGTTATTGCATTAACTGCATTGAGAACCAGTTCTTCAGGCATATGAGTACTTCTGGCTTGTGGTTCAACAATTCAACCAGAAGCTGACATAGATGCGCCCATGGTTACTATGCCCGACAGCTCCGCATACCTTTGTGAATCCATTGCCATAGCGGCCGCTTACTCTGCTGCTATAATTGCAAATACATCAGAATCCATAATGTTCGTCAAAATATGTAAAATTAACCAATTTTACAATAAACAAGCACATGATGAGTGTTTTTTTAATTCCCTTCCACTTTGTTTTCCTTCATTCAGCTATCTTCGAAAAACAACTGATAGCTGGCAATGCTGCACATGTTTCCGCAAGGGTTGCAGCATGTGGATTTTTCGGGTTCTAGAATAAGGGGGTTGATTTCAAAAGAAACGAATTTTCATTGGGCACGTTCAGAAGACGCAACAGCTCAGTAACTGGTGCGATTGCACCTTCTGAACGCGTTGTTGCGTACTTCTGATCAACTGAATAGTTGCGTGTTAGATGATCGTAATATTTTTCTGATCATTTGAGACAACATGTTGGTTTGTACCTTTGAGAGTTGAATTTGACAGCTTATGTATGAAGTCGTTCAGAAGAAGCATAACGATCACTGATTTTTTTTTGATAGTTTTTTTTTTTATAACACTGTGCGACAGCTTAAAGCGGTGTTGAGTAAAATACTCAAGTACTACCAGTAGAGTACTCGACTGTCAAATACCTTTTACTCGCAGTAGTTGCGGAGGACAAAGTAAATACTCTACGCGTCTTGCTATTGATCGGTAGTTTACGTACGCTTGCAGAAACTGGTTTATGCTTAAAGCGCAGTTAGTCAACGACGTAGCGTAAACGTAGGTTGACGTACGTAGCAGCATATCAAATTTACTATTGATAGAGAGAGAGAGAAGCAACGGCAACGTCACCGCCATGCGGTGGTGAGTTTTCGTTAACACGCGAATCCCATAAGGTAGATCGTGTCTGCGTCAACTTACGTCTACGCTACGTAGTTGACTGTTTGGGCTTTTACCCACACTTGACCCGAACGATGAGAGTAAAGGAGGGAAAGTATTTGCGCGGCGATCGGATGTCTTGTTAGGCCGTTTAAATGGAATTGCGCAGGAGTTTAATATGTATTCACTTCCACGATGACCAATTTGAACCGATGCCTGAAAGAGATGACGTGGAAGAAATTGAGCCCGATTATGACCCGGAATTTGAGAGTCTTCGGAGTGATGCTGAACGAATACGCCAAAGAATTCTCGCAACTTTTGTGTTGTGAGTGAAAGTATACCATAAAAAAAGGTTTAAATGTGTAAATTTACCTAAAATATATCTTGCATATATATATATCTGCAAACTTGTGTCCTTTAACTTCAATTATTTTCATCTTTGTTTATTAAAAAAGAAAATAAATATGTATATCCCATTTCCCTAAAAAAAAAAATAATTAACTAAAAATATAAGTTTAATATTTACATGTCTATTTCGCTTAAAATTTTGCTTGCTTTAATTCAAGTGCTTTATCTTTCAATTCAAGCGCTTCTTTTTTTAATTTATTGCGCTCTCTTAAAGCAATTTCTTTTACTACATTATGTCGCTTAAATTCTTTCAGTTTTTCTTTTTCAATCTCACATAGTTTTTCAATGCCGCGATAAACTCTTTTCAGGCTACTTGACACTTACGAATTATGATCACATTGGTTTTTATAAAATTCGCGCTGCATGCTTATTTGGTCACTTAAAAGATTACGCGAATCTTCAGCAGTCGAGGCTGCATGCCGCCTCCTTCTGGGGGTGGGAGCAGCTTCGTAGTTTTCTGCTTCCGCAGTCGAGCTTATATACCGCCTCCTTCTAGGAGTGGGAACAGTGTCGCAGTTTTCAAACTCGAATCCGTTCTCTGTAGCATTTGGCTCCACAATTTCTTCGCCGGTATTTGTAGCAAGAGCTTGGCTACTGGCAGCTTGGCTACTGGCTTCCGCTACCTCTTGCCTTCCACCGAAGCTTAACCCACCTTGAAGGCCTGAGGTGCAAGTTTCTAGCCCGGTCAGCGCAATCACCTTCTCTTCTAAGGAGCTTATGGGCCTTTTATTAAAACTACCCCCTCCAGTAGCTCGAGATTCCTTTTTGTTGTGGGAAAGCTTTTTAACGTAGCTCTTCCAATCAAGCCATGTCTGAAAACAATAAATACGCAAAGTTAAAAAATATTTAAAGCCAATTGTCATCAATTGTATATGTAACCTTTCGCCATCCTGCCCAGTCCCTGCATGGGTGCCCCAAAGCATTCAGCTCGTTAGCGGCTTGCTTCCAAAAGTCTTCCACTTCACTTCGACTTTTTTAACAAATGCTTCAGCGATATCTTCCCTTTTGCTGAGTAGCTCTACCAATAATTCGTATTGGCTTGGATTAGTGTTCCTGGCCCTATTATG
>NW_023458556.1:82009661-82011732 GCF_013731165.1 Rhagoletis pomonella
TAATAATATGAACCATGCACATGGATTCAAGCAATATTCTTGATGAGTCGTTTTGTGAGGAGTCTCCAGTCGAAAGTAAGTGGAATGTATGAAAAATGTTTCATCACATAATTCCATCGTTCTTTATTTTAGCCAATCCCTTATAAAGAAGAGGTGCTACGACACCAATGTTGAAGTGGCAGGTGTTAGGCCAGTTTGCTCTCCGATTGATGGTAAGTGTCTATTTAAAACGATTTTAGTACTAATTCTTGAAAATTAACGCGAAGCTGGACACCAATGTTGAAGAAGAGGAAGCGGCAGGTGTAAGCCAAGTTTGCTCTCCGAGTGATGGTAAGTGCCTATTTTAAAAACTATGTAACTAACACTTACGATTTTAATATTAATTCTTGAAAATCATTAAAGATATAAACGCGAAGCTGGACATCATTCTTAATAACCAAAAAGCCATATGGGATTCTTTGCAGACAAGCATCAGCAACGTAAGTCCTTGAAATACCTCACTCTTTATAAAAGTTGTATTAATACCAGGCTTGTTTTTTGGTTAGTTGGTAGTTTTTTTGTATATTGATTTTTTTTTTTATAAAATACATACATACATATAAATACATATGTACATAAATATATACATATACATAATTTATACATACATATGTATAAACAAATTACCGCCTAAGAATCTCCACTAATATTTTTTTTATTTTAGCAAGCAAAGTTGTCAACAAAACAGGCGACGCTGGAGAAGAAATTCATCTCACTCCAAATGAATGTAAGTATTGTTTTGTGAAAAATAAGAATATATGAACATATGAATATTCGATTTTGCAGGCAGTCGCAAACGCGGAATTTCTCGCTCTAGCGAAATCAGCACGAGAAATAAAGGTTTCGGTGCAAAATGACGAAAAGGAAGTTTGTCGTATGACGGGCGAAGCATGTGACAAAATTATGAATGAAATTGCCAGCATGCTGCCCTGCTCCGCATATACCCCGATAATGGCGCTCGAGGAAAAGTTAAAGGCAAAGGAGTATGTGAAAGCAATGGTAAGTAATAATAGCGAATTTAACTGATTTTATTAAAATCAATCCGCTTTCAATAGACCACATATTTGTACAAAGTGAAAGGCGTGTCGGGCGACGTTGGCGGCGTGTTTAAAAAGCTTTTAACCGATGAGTCCTTGGCTGAGTTTAATTGGGAAGGGAGGTGGAAGCAGAAAGCCTTGAGAGAACTAACGTTGTTTGAGCATGTTTTGCGCGGTAAACTAAAAAATAATAGTGTCAATAATGCACTAGTTTACATACATTTATTCCTTATTTAAACGTTTTCAATAACATGACCTCCAAGTAGTTCGAGCACGCTGTTAGAAAACAAGTGGAGCAGAGTTATCATCGTCTTCATAAAAAAAAATATGACTCCAAAAAAAACGAGAAAGTATAATATATGTATGTATGTAAAATAATATATATTTACATAATGAAAAATAATTCAAATAAAAATTTACATTTAATTAACTGAAGAAAATTGGCCATACTTGCTAAAATGTCGCGCCCCAGTTTTTATTTAGTTTACTGTATATACTAAAAATAGTAATAATCATATTGATAACGTTAATAGAATAAGTAACACATTTTGAATTTTCGTCCTTTTTTATTGTTTTGTAAATATGATAACGTTAATGGAATAAGCAACACATTTTGAATTTTCGTCTATTTTTATTGTTTTGTAAATATGATAACGTTAATAGAATAAGTAACAAGTTTTGACTTCAGTTTTTTTAAACCTTTTTTATACTTTTAGAATGGAAGTATACTGTCGTTTTCTTTCGAAATGAAGTTCTATTATACATGTGTGTACATATTTATAAGTTATTTAAATATTTTTGTATGTAAAAATACACTGAAATATGAAAAAATTTAACATTGTTTTTTTTTTTTGATTCGGAAGGACCGTTTTCTAAGCTGCAGATTATCAGATCTGATGAATCAGACTTGACTAATTATTACAGCAGTTATGATTAATCAGGGCTGATTGATTTATACATAAATTTGATTAACCAGACGTGACTATTATTTACAT
>NW_023458556.1:82011832-82014498 GCF_013731165.1 Rhagoletis pomonella
TCAAGAAAAACTAAAAATTCATATAAAATTACGCACAATAAATGGAATGATTTATACATAAATTTGATTAACCAGACGTGACTATTATTTACATCAGCTTTGATTGATCAGATCTGACTGATTTATACATCAGACTGAGTCATCAGATCTTAGTGACTATTGAATCAGTTTGATGGTTAAAACCTGACAAAATTTTCCATCAGCTCTTATTGGTAAGATCTGAGGAGTGTTTCCATACGAGCTGAGTTGATTAAATAAGGCGAGTGAGTAGTGCAAACATATGTTGCTAATATTTACAAATATGGCTAAAACCCACATGTTAAAATGAGAGGCAAAATCACACCTACAGGAAAGTATCCATCAGATTTTTCAAAACCACTGCAGAAACCTGATGGATAATCTGAGAGGTTAATACTCCAAGGCTGATACTCAGATGATTCATCAGTGATCACTCAGTTGTCCCGTAGGGATGATTCAATAATACAAGGTTACACGATGCAGCAAACAAAGGTGGCGCCGTCAGTGGTACCGCTACTTTGGTTTTGCCGATTTTGACAGTTGTGGCAACTTGTAAATAAACCTTTGTTTACAAATCAGCGGGAAATAGATAATTTGAATTATAAGTGAAATATCAGTTTGAATTGTTTATTTTGCAATTTGTGAGTGAGTTTTGAGTTGACGACTGCGTGAAAACTAATAAAATGGAGTGCCGTGCGTTAAATTGCGACAGCCGTCAAGATGCGTAGATGCAAGTGTAGCACTGCGACGAATCGTTGAATTTTTTGTATATAGGGCGCGGCAAAGGTGTTCCCGAAATGTTTCTTTATTATTATATTGACAGCATTTCATCACAATGATTTCGCTGCTGCTCCAAGCGGCCTCCTTTAGCAAGTTAACTAATCAATCCCGCTGAGATGCTGCCGCAGATTGCTGCAGCAGCCTTAATTGCAAAGCAATGGAGTTCACTAAAACGTTCACTATTCTCTAATAGATTAGGTGAAAAATGCAATATTTTCACATTTAGCAAAATTAAAACATGTTTTTCGCTGTAAGGTGAACTGTTTTTGCAGTTTCAACTCGTTTTTCTTTTCGCTCTATTCTTTGTTTACTTGCGGTAAACAAATGTCAACGGCCAGGACGGCGCAATCTTGTATTCTATCATTCTTGACAAGGTTAGACAATTATTTACAGCCGCCGTTTGACACTCCCTTACAAAAGGTTGCATTTACGAAGGACGGAGAAAGACGAAGAATTAAATCCATTGGTGCGAAATTGGTAGTAGAAAAGTACGCAAAGTAGGCAATTAGTAGTGAAATTCCAATGTATTTGCAGGAAATCTGGCATTTTAAACGAAATATTAATATATCTACGGAATTACTTAATTTATGTGCTATTTAGCTGTATAAAAACTGCAAAAGGGCTCAAAGTTAATATAAAACTACTGCCAGTTTTATGTAAACATCCAATTTAAAAAAGTTTATGTTTTCATCCGGTAAATGTGCTTCATATGCATATACAAATAAACATATTGCACAATGGCTTATACTTCTATTTCACACCAAAGCTACACTTTTTCCAAGTAAATTTGCAAAGAAGCAACACGGTGCCACTGCTAAGGGAGCGGTGCAGGAGAGACAACTGTCAGTTTATCGAACCTTGTATTTTTGAATCATGGGACGGTACCTTGGCGCAATAAACAGGTGAAGTAATAAAAAGGCTTTCTTGCTTTATTTTCTGACATTCGGCTGCCTTATAGTCAATTTTTTTGTTTGTTCCAGTACACTAGGACATAGTAAGAAATAGTATGAAATTACAGGAAGTCGTTCCCGTACGCAAGAATTTCTCTCACTGGGAACACTTTTGAGCGAGTAAGAGAGCAACTCTTCCCAGTCAGAAGTTACAGGATTTTGCCCGTAGTTTTTCTTCCTGCAAGTTCATGAAAAGTGTCAAACGATAGGCAGGGTTGCATTTGTAAACAAACACAGAACGCGGTGCGATCAAAGATGGAAGTAAACAACGAAATATTTGAATATGTACGCAATTATTCTAATTGTATAGTTTTTAATAATTATTTACTGATTTTCAGCCAAATCAGTGTTCTACCAATGACATGTAAACAAACCGACTGACGTTTGTGCAGGAAATAGTGCTTTTTGCGTTCCCGTACACTTCTGTAACTGTTCCCCTTTTACTCTCACTTGAGAGAGTAACATTGTAGTTTGACAGTTCCACAGGTTTTTGCACGAAGGATACTGGAACAAACTATTTAAAGGCAATTTTTCAAATAAGGCAGTGTCAAAATCTTTCATCCCGCTCTAATTACTTTACCGGGTATAATTCCGCCATGGGACGGTACTAACTCTTAACTAGCTCCGTAAAACTTAGTACTGGTAACCATCTATTCTCGCTGATATACAAACATCTCAATAGCTATAGCACTTTTGGTTTGGGCTAGTAAACGCTTGGCCAATTCCATACCGATAGTTTCTATGTAAAAAGAAATTGATATAAATTGTCCTCTTACATGCTGTCTAATGCCCTTATTTATGAAAAATAAAGTAGATTTTAAAAATGTTTATAAACTGAAAAATGTATGAGAACGTCATTTTATAAAGCTCTTTATTCCACTTTATTTTTAATGAATAAGGCCATAAGTATATAGCAAA
>NW_023458556.1:82014598-82016253 GCF_013731165.1 Rhagoletis pomonella
GTATGAACATATATTAGTTCAATCCTGTGTACTAGCGAGAATGAAACCCCTCAAAATTTGAAAGAAAGAGATAGCAACAATGTACTACGACTGTTTTCAGCTAATTTAACAGAGTTGCATTTCATGCTGATTGAAAGTAGTTGCTACCTTCAAAATACCAAATATATCCGAGTACTATGTAAAGTGAACCATTTAAGATATTTATTTTGGTATTTTACCTTGGAAATAATTTTGCTTTGTATCGAAAATTGAAATAAAAAACTAATTAAATTGCATTTTTGTCTTGAGTATAGAAATTAGCACCACAAAAAATTAACAAAACCAAAAAAATAATACTTGGAAACCAAATTCATTCAAACCGAATACTTTTCAGAGGCAAATTTCTCATCACTAAAATTTTTGCAAAGCAACGCGCCCGCCATTTTGAAGTATATATGTTAAATTTTACCAAATCGCAGAAGAATTTCGGAAAGTTTTGTGTTTTTTCCAATCAAATCCCAGGTGGAATATAGCCGAAAATAAGAAGATAAGTATCTTAAATTGTGCATGGTATAAACAATTGTTTAAATAATATGAAAAAGAGGTATTTCCAAAATTGCGTGAGTAAGGAAAAAAGGATCTTTGAATCTGATGCGAAAAGATTTAGAGAACTTTTGGAATGTACTCAAGCAATGGAATGTGTAGCAAATGTTAATGTAATTGAATGTCCCTCCGTACTTATGCTTCCGAGTTCCCAAAAAGACTTAAGTGTTGGTGTCAGTGATAGTGAGGGTGAGGATAAATGTCCAAGTCCCCATAGGGAATTGACTGCTGATAGTGATAGCGAGCAGGAACAGTTCTATTTACACGAGAGTGAGGGCGAAGAAGCTGCAGAACTTAGTAAAGCTGACGAAATTAAGTTCTGGGCCATGAGAAATAATATATCCCGAATTGCCGTGGACGACCTTCTGCAAACATTGCATAGGGCAGGTGATCGCGATTTGCCAATGACGGCCAAAACACTTATGGGAACCAGTAGGAAAAAGGTTAGTGTTATACAAATACCTAATAGTGAGTTTTTGTATTTAGGAGTTCAAACTTATTTATTGTCAGAGAGCTTAAATTTCTTAGCCAATAAGGAAGAAATTGTAATTGACATAGGTATTGATGGACTTAGGTTGTTCAAGAGCTCTAACAGAGTATTATGGCCAATTTTAGGATCTCTTTCGCGGATTTCCCGCATATTAGTCCCTTTGTCATTGGTTGCTTTTCTGGGTTAAGTAAACCCAAAAACATCAACGACTTCATGCGTGATTTTTGTACAGAGGCCAAATCACTTAAAGAAAACGGAATTAAATTGGGTTCCATGGCAGTTTTAAAACCATTTAATATTCGTGTTTTTATTTGCGATTTTCCAGCCAGGGCTTATGTAACAGGAGTAATAGGTCACAATGGAAAAAACGGATGTCCTAAGTGTAGCGCAGAAGGACTTTATAAGGAGGGAACCTTTCCGAAAAAGGTTGGTCTACCCAGGTCAGATAAGTCCTTGGCAATGAGAGCCAGTACTTTTCATCACCTTACTCAGTTTAAGGAAACAAAAAGTGTTTTAGAGGAAGCGGGATTCGGCATGGTTTCCCAATTTCCACTCGATTCCATGCATTTGGTGGATTTAGGCG
>NW_023458556.1:82016353-82019321 GCF_013731165.1 Rhagoletis pomonella
TTTTTTGAAGTTTTCTACAAATTGTTAAACTTGGGTTTATATGGGGTTTGTTAGAGAAAGAACTGTATTTTCATTGAAAATTCTTAAAAATAAATAAATAGGCATAAGTGGCACACAATTTCACTTTGAAATGGCGTGCTATAGATATGACCGATACTGTATATCCGAGTACTATGTAAAGTGAACTATTTAAGACATTTAGTTCAGTATTTTACTTTGGAACTAATTTAGCTTTGTATCGAAAATTGAAATAAAAAACTTATTAAATTGCATTTTTGTCTTGAGTATAGAAATTAGCACCACAAAAAATTAACAAAACCAAAAAAATAATACTTGGAAACCAAATTCATTCATACCGAATACTTTTCAGAGCCAAATTTCTCATCAAAAATTTCGCAAAGCAACGCGCCCGCCATTTTGAAGTATTTGTGTTAAATTTTACCAAGCGCTGAAGAATTTCGGAAAGTTTTGTGTTCTTTCGAATCAAATCCCAGGTGGAATATAGCTGAAAATAAGAAGATACGTATCTTAAATTGTGCATGGTATAAACAATTGTTTACATAAAATGAAAGAGGTATTTCCAAATGCGTGAGTAAGGAAAAAGGATCTTTGAATCTGATGCAAAAAGATTTAGAGAACTTTTGGAATGTACTCAAGCAATGGAATGTGTAGCAAATGTGTTATGGGAGCGCTGTTCCATGGCAATCGCCGAAGTTTTTTTGTTGGTGATTCTCTCAAAATAGGCTCAGTGCGTATGGCAAAATAACCCTAGGAAAATTGTGGAAATATATGTACGTATGTATGTAGTCTGCGTCGTGCCCTTGGATGAAAATTTTTTTTGATACTTGCACAACCAGTCCGGCGAATTGATGGTGATGTCATGGAGCGGCTGCCACCACACACTGCAAGCTAGCTAGTCGCAGGAACGTCCCACAAGGTATTAATGGTAGTGATTTTCTTTTTTTTAATAGGAAGATGAGCATAGAATTTAGTCAGTACTAAATATGTAATTGCCTCTAATTCTTTTTTTTTATTTTGACTTACCCGAAACTCCTTGCCTGTCCGTTGTCTAGGTTATTGTTCTGACAGTTGCCTACCAAAGACAATAAAAAGCTTTATCGGCATTGCCAGGCTAGTGTTTTTAGCAACTGGTATAATGCACTGGAAGAAAAGGAAAAGAAAAAAGATAGTTAGATTATCGAGAATACTAATACAAGTAAAAGGTTCAGAAGGATGTGGGGGGTGGCTCCAACGCCGATAAATAAGCAAACCAAGGATATAAAATTAGGTCGTTTGTAGCGGAGTCGCCAAAACGTTAGTCAACGGCAGGACTTGCCACTACCGAAAGTGCGGTTTCCTTTTGTTTAAAACGTCCGCGGTAAATTCGTGTATAAAAAAAAGGTTAAATAAAATTTTGTGCGTAAAAAAATAAAAAAAGATGATTATTCGTAGTGCTATTAGGAGCCGCACCCTACGACAAATTCCCAAAGGCGCCCGTAGAGATCATCATTAATTTATTATTGTATTAGGATATATCGGAGCCAGCAAAAGTGTAAGCCCGGAACATCTGTGCATATACATATATAATTTGTTAGGAAACTAAGGCAGGTTTTCTTTGCAGTGTGCCGGAAACTGGTAGTGCAGGTGAAACGATCTTCCCCAAGACTTAGAGCGCGCGGCACCACTTTTGTATAAGTGCTAGTTTTTTTAAGAATATTCTTCTATTGATGGCATACGTATCACCCGGTATCTGAAAGTATCTGAACTTTTGAGGCGATTAGCTTGAAGTCGCTGTAGTGGGAATTTACCCAGGAGGTTACAGGCGGCTGTAAAATTTGAGACACACGCTGTTAAATGAGAGGATGTTAAAGTGTGCAAAAGCTTTTGCAGCGCTGCCAAGATAAACGTCGGAAAATGGGGTGCTAACGTTTGCATACATAAGTACATGTTGGCCGTGTTGCTGAATTATTTATTTATTTATTTTATGCAAGTTTTAGTTAGTAAGCTATACCTGGACATACATACATATATATTTGTTTTTTTTGCATATTTTATTATTTTTTTCCCCTTTTTATTATTTTTAAGAGCCTTTTTATTACAACGCTTATAGTCTTCTGTTGTCTTTTCACTGCAAGTTGAATTATTTTAGTATCTATTGCAAAATTTTATACAGACAAGACTAAAAAGTATAAAATAAATAAAATTAGAAATTAGAAAATAATAGTTCTCAGTCCCATAGAACTTGTTTTGATAACTTTTGATTTTGAAATTTTAGCAAAAGTCATTATAAACAATTTATGAGATTGAAAATGAAAAACGTGGGGCGCTTGTAATAGGGCTGATGAAATTGGAGAAAAAATATATGTATATATGTGGGTATATTAATAAAAAGCTTAAAATCGATCTCAAATTTGTACTTTCGCTGTAGAAATTTTAGGTCTATGTTACGTATGTAGTTTGAATATTGTCAATTAAAACTAATGCTTTGTATTGCATGCGCTTAAAGAAGAATTTTGCATGCGAAAGCAACAACAAAGTTAGTTAGCACGGATAGACGATAGCGAGTTTGGTTGTACCTCATTGAGTTCGTTCGTTTCGCCACTCGCTAGCTGTATGTATGTATAGCCGTCATCGATTCGCCACTTCTCGCTCGCTATGTTTGGGTTCCGGTCGCTTAAAGAAGAATTTTGCATGTGAAAGCAACAACAAAGTTAGCTAGCACGGATAGACGATAGCGAGTTTGTTTGTACCTAATTGAGTTCGTTCGTTTCGCCACTCGCTAACTGTTGGCGAATCGATGACGGCAAACAACATTGTGCTTGCATAGTCTTCTGTTCTCTTTCACTGCAAGTTGAATTATTTTAATATCTATTGCAAAATTTTGTACAGACAAGACTAAAAAGTAAAAAAAAAAAAACTGTTTAATATACAACGCTATTATAAATGGACTAAAAAGTAGAAAATAATA
>NW_023458556.1:82019421-82070415 GCF_013731165.1 Rhagoletis pomonella
AAGTAGCGGTTTTGGGAATGCGCCACCTTCAGTTCATTTCACCATGCAGTCGTAGTACATTGTTGCTATCTCTTTCTTTCAAATTTTGAGGGGTTTCATTCTCACTAGTACACAGGATTGAACTAATATATGTCCATACTAGGAATGTTCGATATCGTTTCGATTATTCTGAATATCGATATTTCACGGCACGATAATCGATTTTTTGAATCGATATTCCAAGGTCGATATATCGAAGACATCGATACTTTACCCGCAATATCGATATTTAAGTTGAAATTTATTTTTCATCTAGAAAAAAGTGTATGGGAAAATACTTAAGTAGGTTTAATCAGCAGCTTGTGTGATTTACAGCCCTATTCGCGTGTTGTCACAGTCATCAATTGTCCATATCGTGTCATCAACTGTAGTCATAGGTATGCAGTCAATAATGACAAGCAAAAAGCTCGTTTTATTTGCCCATTGCGGCGAAAGTTTCTCTATAGTTAAACAGCTGTTCTTTGTTTACATTTTAACTGGACTTTTTGACCCACACTGCAACAGACGGAATTTCTTTTAAATAAAATACATCGCAGCAATAGATTACGAAACGCCGAAAAAGTGAGTAATTTTATAATAGGAAAATGTATTTCATTTAGTTATGAATTCGTGTAGTAAGAGGCGTGAAAGATATGAATGCACCACACGTGAAAGATATGAATGCACCACACAAGTGCAGCTACAGTTTTGTGAATACCACCCCGAACTACAAACGTGTAAAAACTGTCGAAAAAACTGTTGTCTAGGAGTTCCCTCAGAAGTCTTCTTCTCTGTATAATATCTTCTTGCTCCACAATAATAGCCGCGTACATAATAATTATTTCCTCCATACGCATACGCAAATAAAAACTTTTTAACACACCTGTTGAAGCAAATAAAATGGTTTCACAGTTTAGTAAAATTTTGCAACTTTTTTCTGCAAAATTAATCAAACCGTTGGAGCTTTCAAATTGCCCTCTGCATACCTAAACGTGATAATTGATTATAAACATGGCAATAGGGCTGTTATTTAGCTTTTAAGTTTGACAAACCGCTTGAGTCGACCGGCATGCCGTTTTAGTGCTCAGTAATTATACAAGATGGAAATAACACAATTAGGTGAGTTGATAGGCAGGTCTAATATTCTATTCAATTGGGAGTAGGATTTTCAACATCGATTTTTCCGATATCGATATTGTTCAGCCCGATATATCGCCATATCGATTTTACATGCAATGAATTAAATCGATTCATGATATCGATACTTTCTTAAATATCGAACATTCCTAGTCCATACTTGCATTTGTGTTGGTTCACTGGTGTGTGTGTATTACCCAGTAGAAATCGGTTGTATGCATTCGTGAAGAAAGCTTGCTATATGAGTGAATTAAGAGCGAAATACACCACACAAGCGGCTTGTCAAACATTCTTCAAACCTACTTTTCCCATTTCGCCATACACCATGCAAACATGACTCGTTCAAGCAAAGAATTTTAGTTTTCTTCCAGTTCGCAATGCTAAATATTGTGGTTTTCTTTCATTTTCCTCTCTTACGTCCTTACTCGGTGAAAATTTCGTTGCGAATGAGGCGATTTTGCTATACACAACGCAAGCGGTTTGATCAAACATCAACATGGCGGCCAGAAAATCAAAAAATTTTGATTTTTGCTCAAATTTCCCTCAAGCGGTTTGTCAAACCTTCAAACACCCCCATACACAGCACAAATGGCTTGAAGCTAAGGGAAATTTCGCTTGGTTTGTCAAACCGCTTGTGTGGTGTATTTCGCTCTTTAGTGTGAACAATTCATGCGGAGTCATGAATTTCCGCGAATAAACTCAAATTCCAGTGAATTGCAAGCGAATGTACGTTGTCGTTGTTTTAAGTATATTTCTTGATAAATTTGAAGTGGAATTTTTGTAATATTTTCAGTCTTGTACAAAAATTTTAGTGAACGGACGTGTTGTGCGATACTATTTTCAGCAAAAACGGGATTTTACAAGATATGCATTTGCATATGTAAATGCTACGTGTTTGTATGTCCCCGTATATTAAAATGTATCAGAGAAGTAGCATTTACATATGGGGATACATATCTTGTAAGAATGCTTTAATACTGTTCCGTTAATGCATTTTTGTATGTTTGAAACATTAATACAACCATATGCATACAGCAGTAGTACAAGTGCATGATTAAGGTACGCATACGCTCTGAGAAACCACGCGTGTTAAATGGAAGTGAAGGTTCATTTATACTGGCATGTATACACAGCAGCAAGCTCATGTCACAAACAGTGATGTCGTATGCTTAAAATTTCTACTGGGTTTCTCAGGTTTTAGTAGGGATGGTACCGTCCAGTGATGGAAAAGTCGGCACTATAGTGCCATTTTTGCACTTTCTTTCACAGAGGCACTTTTGGTACAATTCATTCCGTTTTGGCACAATCATAAATTATAGAAACTTAGCATAATATGCCAATATACTATATAACAAATAATCACATATTACATTATTGATTAAAAAATTACAAAGAGTGAAAATTAAAAGCACTAAAAAATTAAAATAAGGGCCGTGAGAAATATTGTGTCGCAGCTTTTGACAAAACACAAAATCCTATTGTGAAGGCCCAGACCAAAAAGTAAGTTTAGAAGATTCTAACAGGTCTATTCTGCACGTTACCGAAGAGTTTGTAACCGGAAAATTTTATTACCAAAAAATGTTACCAGTTCTTGTCACCACGATTCTACGAACATTGGTAATGCAGTTCAAATATTCAGCAATTCAGCTATGAAGAATTGTGCAAATTCTGGCATTGCATATTTCACGGGGCAATACTTTGTTACCAGCTTATGAGATGGTAACAAAATTTACCGGTTACAAGAGTACACAGAATGCGAAAAGGGTTTAAAAATTTACAGGAACTTTATTTACGGGTTACAAACTTTTTATTACCAGCGCAGAATAGACCTGTAAGTTTGCAGTTTTATAGTCCAATAAATAAAAGGGCAAGTTCCTGCAAAATCCCGTTGATTATGGATAATTTTTTTTTGCTGACGTTGTGATATGTGACCTGGTCTACGAAAAGGGAGCTTACGTGCGAAAACTAGTTTTCTGTGAAAAAGCTGTTAAAAGTAAGCAGCTCGTTTCGTCAGTTTCTCATTATCTCGTTAATTGTTCTCCGCGCCGGACGTCCAGTAAGTGTTGTTGTTGGTCCAGTAAGTGTTGTTGTTGGTCCAGTAAGTGTTGTTGTTGGTCGGAATATTTTTATAGTTCATCATGTAAGTTGCTAGTGTGGAACATTTAAAAAAGTAACATTGAAGAAGTGACGTTTACTGTTTCTGTTGATTATCGTCTTCGCATTTCGCATGAAATGAAACATGTGTTGATGAGGAGTTCAGTGCCGTATACGGACAATATTTCCATGAAAAGGATGATGAAAACGATGATGAAAACTATGAAGAGAGCGATGATGATGAAGACGAAGTATGTGTATCTCAGGCAGAAGATGATACCGAACAAACTTTTGTTAAGATGGACCTGTATGTTATTCCTCAGGATCAACACGTAAAAAGATCTCAAGGAAAACGACAACAAAGAAAAATACATAAACTACTCAGCATTATTATTTTTGGCCCATAATACGTTTTTCTAGTGTATAATCATGTCTTTATAGCTTATAATTCAATGTATTTTGTTCATTACCAATAAATTATATTTTGTCGTATTTTTACTCTTCTTTCTCTACATTTTTAGTACACTTCTAAGCAAGTTAGGATTTTCTGCTTTTCACCACGTGAAAAAGCATCTCATCTTCCATCCGAATCAACCAAAAAGTGAAAGTTGATTTTTTGACACCTAAGCCCCCTTTCCGTAGACCAGGTCACATATATGTATTTTCATCCATTTAAAAAACTTTCAAACACACTCTATATCGAAAAAATGCGTACAATCGTAGACTTGGAATCTCTCTAAGAATTCTGAATTAAAAGTTTGTAGCTGCCTTATTTTTAATTTTTGAACAAGGACGAGATGTCGATTTGTGTACATACATACATAGATGTATGGTGTTCGTTAAATTATGAGTTTGACTTTTATATAAAATCAAAAAGAATATTTATCAACTGGTGAAACTGGTCAAAATGGCTTACCGCCATTATTTCGCATATAGGTAGGTTCACTTTCGCGTGAATAAAAGAAGGTTGAATTTTTTGATAAGAGATATTTAAATTCACTATTTTATTAAACTTCTACTGGGTATATTACAATATATTTTCGTTTGGACGACCGTTTATGTATAAGGATAGCTAGCTTACATATATATGTATGTACAGGTTTGTGGTGAATATTAAATTTTCCAGTTCAGGGATGTAATTAAAGGTAAGTATTCAACGTAAGCATTCAAGTTAAGTATTCAAGATAAGTATTCAAGGTAAGTATCCCATTTTGGAAATTCATTATTACGAACTAATATTAGCTTTAAAATTCAATTAAATTATGACTCATGTCCTCGACATTCCGGCGGTCCTGAGGCGATGAGACCTGCACCAAATCTTGCAGCTGCTCCTGCGTTTCTCGTGCTTTATTTAGTAGCCCCCGGATGCATCGTTGGAAGGCGGGCGGGGCTGGCTTCGTTCAGCTCTGCTTTCAGTCCTACGGCGGTTAGGTATTTTTTCTGGCGGGAAAGCCTTTCTTTGCCGATGCTTGCGCACGTGGCCTCGATCACCCGTTTTGCGGCTTTGCTTCGACCCTTGCGAAGTGGAGGAGGATCGGTATAGCAAAGTGTGGTGGGCTAATCCGCAATGGCGACAGCTGCCTGGCGAGTCACAGGCGCCGGTGACGTGCGATGTGGCTAAACAATTTATACAATAGCGGTGCAGTGTAGCAGATTCGCAGCGCTCGTCCGGCGTCATTGCCCGAAAGGCACGGCAATAGCGCAGCGAATGCCTGCGACAGCACTGTCGACATTTTCTGAAGTCTTGGGACCTGTAAGTATACGGTCGAGGGACATTGTTAGTGGTATGCGGGTGATCAAGGAACTGTGACGAGAAAAATGTTAGAAACAGCAGAGTAAGTGTAAGGACATGAACTACCTGGGTGGTAATAAGCAAAGCTTCCCTATGTAGCGTGTGATGGTTCCGCTTTGGGTGCGGATGTCTACCACGCGAACATTTCGATCGGGAGCGGGATGGAGTTTTGTAATTCGGCCGAGCCGCCATTCGTTGGGGAAAGGAGATCATCTTTGATGACGACTAAGTCTTACTCAGTTTTCCAGCGCTTGCTGAACTGGTGATGGAGTACCTTTAATTTTTGCCATTTATTAATTAGGGAGAGGTTTTCGGAGTTCGGCTCAGGAATGGAGAGTAGTGGGGCGCCGCGCAGAAAATGACCTGGTGTTAGAGTGTTCAAACATCTTTGAGCATGTGTGAATACATACAAACATACATATATGCCTGGGTATTAAAAATGCTCAAATTTAAAATTGTAATAAACATTTCTAATCCTTGAATATACAAAGGAAAGATAAAAATTGTACACTTGCACCAAAACTAAAATACAGTTCACTGAAGAAAATATAAATAGGAGAAAATATAATTTGTACGCTTACATTTACATATAAAAAATTCATATGTATGTATCCAAACACAAACGTACGATAAGAATGTCAAGTGTATTCGACGCACAAAAGTAGGTAATTAAATGTAAGGAACGTTCGCGAGAAACAATAAAATATTGAATCGGTTGATCCTTTATTAGTTGTAAAAATATAAACATACATAAATTGCAGCGCATACGGGAAGCATTAAAATGTCAATGCTGCAAAGCAACCCTTATGGTGCAACAAACAGAAAATACATTGCTTATCAATATTCTTAACATGCAAAGATGTAGCTGATGCACACAACCAAAATACCATAAGAACCAATGCGCTGGTTTCTTCCCTGTAGTACGGGGGAGCGACTACAGGACTGATGAATCGGTAGCTACCTGGTAAACTCCGTCAATTACCAACCGACTACTTGCAGTGTATTTCATCGATTACTTTTACAAGGCAATGTCCTAGGCGGTAGTCACCATCAGCTCTCTCTGCACTACCGGAAGTTACTAAAGTAGTCACTTACGTGATTTATGGGGGCCCTCTGTCGTAGTTTTTCGCTATTCTGATTCCGACTGGTTCGACTCTGCACTACCACGGGTTAATAGAGTAGCTACTTACCTAGGATTCGGTGCAGTAGCGGTTCAAAAGTAGCGATTGACTCCATCTTTTGTAAATATACATACATACACACACACATATGTACATATACAATTAGTAAGGAAACATAACGTTAGAAAACTGTATATAAAGAAGAAATATTTAATAAATATTCAGAATCGTAAAGACGCTCACCTAACACTCTTCTTCTCTATTTTATTTTGTATGCTTTACTTCCCCCCAACAGGGGTAAGGGGTAAAGCATTTAACAGTCTTTATTCTTCTTTTTTATTAAGGTTTTACTTCCCCCACCAACGGTAAAGGATAAAATTTTAATATTGAAAGTTCTAGCCTCTTATTTTATTAGACTCTACTTCCCCCACCAGTGGTAAGGGGTAGTGAATTTTAAAATAAGAGTATTTGTAGGTCACGCATTGCTGAGAATTACTTGTTACCCCCCACCCAAGGTAAGGAACAAGTGAATCAGCTCTACACCGAACATTTGGTCCATACAAGCCTAACAAAAATTGAGCTCAAGCGGCAAGGTAAGACGGGAACAGATTTTCCGCACTTAAAAGAATAATAAAAAAGCACTATTAATTTTATAGGCACATCAGATTTATAAGTCGTTAAAGCACGAGACTTTATGCATAATCTCTTTATTGTATTAAAAAGAACAAACAACGGCTGTGAGTCGAGGCACAGCAAGGTCAACCAGGCGACCAAACCAATTCCCTCCAACGGTTCGTTTGGAGAAGAAAAAACCATTGATCAAATCCATTTAAAAAAACAAAAACACAATTAAAATGTCTACTAAGCAAAAACTGTTAGAAGAACAGAAGAGTTTCGAGGACCATTTCAAGTCGTGGCTGAGCAAACTTGAAGTCCGAAAAATACCAGCAACAGAAGACGCGAAGAAAAATATTCTCGAACTAATAAATAAATTCACATCAAACCATTACCAGTTACTTAAGTTAGGTGTGGAAAATGAGACGTATTTAACGTCAAATTATTATGATGGCTGGATGCGTAAAATTACTGAAAGCCTAGAAAAATACAATGCAGAATGTGAGCAAGTTGCAGAAGCTTGTAATTTAAAGAAAAGTGATGGAATGACGCAAAATAATCATGGTGTAAAACAAGAACTTGAAGATCAAATAAATCGATTCGAGAAATATTCTTCAAGGACTAGTGATGTCTCAAAAATATGTCTGCAAACTTTAGAAAAACAGTATAAATTACTTGAGGAAAAATATGAAGAATGTTCATTTACAAATAAAGATATGCGGCACATAATGGATGATTGTGAGAGCGAAATGCAAGTCATAAGAATGTCGGTTTCAGAGCTAAAGAACAGAATAAAATCTCAAAGACCAGGTCCTACGCCTAACTTAAAGGTAGAGGATATCAAAATTTCGCCATTTTATGGAGACTTGTCAGAATGGCCGACATTTAAAGACATATTTAATAGTCTTATACACGAAAGCTGGCACTACTCTAAAGTCGAAAAGATGTATCGACTAAAATCATACCTTAAAGGTGAAGCTGGACGTCTGACGGGGACCAACGAAAATTATTGGCAGCTTGGGAAATCTTGAACAACTGATACAAGAATCGTAGATTGCTGTTCACATCCCAGTTTGACAAAATTTTAGATTTGCAAACAATTAATATTGAATCAGCAGCTAGTCTAAAAAACTGTCTAGATAAAGCGGGAGAATGCATTTATGCAATAAAATGTTTGGGCATCAACCTCACCGACGCTGAACCATTTTTAGCTATAATATTAGTGAGAAAGCTTGATAAAGAAGGACTACGCTTATATGAGCAAAGCATAAAGAAGACAAGAGAAATTCAAACTCTTAAAGATGTCTTCAGCTTCTCAGAACAGCAGTATCTCTCTTTAGAAGCCGTTTCCAGTAAAAGTTCAAATGGAAAGAGGGTTCAAAAAAGGGAAAAAAGTTTCACAAGGAACTATGTCACGAAACACAATGAACAAATATCCTGTGTGTAATGTAAAATACCAGGGCAAAAAATCACCTACTGCAAAAAGTTCAAAACTTTAACAACAGCACAAAAGCGAGAGTTTGTAACAAAAACTAAACTGTACTTCGTTTGCATGGAGCACTACTTACTATGGCTCAAAGTGGCATAATCCTGAAAAGAGGTGCATAAAATGTGGGTTTAAACATCACTTTCTGCTACATGAAGGCCATAAACCTAAAAAGGTCGGAAAAGTGAACACAATGGTATCAAGGGAAAACTCACCAGCAGTGCTTTTAGCCACAGCACAAATAAGAATAAAATCGGCTAATGGCGAGCATATTTTACTTTGAGCTCTTGTCGATCAAGGGTCACAAAAAACCACGATTTCCGAAGAGGATAGCCAGTTACTTAATCTACCTCGAATTAAATCGAAAACTGAAATATACGGTCGTGGAGGTACCAAAGTTGGCGTTTCTAAGAATAAAATAAAAATACAGATACAGCCAAGATTTAGCAGCGCCTATTTAGTGACAGCAGAAGCCTTATTTCTGCCGGCGCTAACAAGTGTTCAACCAGAAAAGACATTTAAGCAAGATATAAAAGAATGTAAGAACTATATCTTAGCAGACTCTTTGTACAACAAGTCAGACAGAATTGACGTTGTAATACGTAGCGACATATTCGGTAACATCTTTGAAGAAGGCGTTACCAAAAGCGTGGCATCCTAGGGCAATCGACTAAATTGGGTTGGATACTTTCCAGAGCTGTCACAGCAACCTCTGATAATAACAAAATTTTGTCAGCCAGTATAGAGAAATGTTGGGAACTGGAAGAGGTCCCAACTGAAACCGAGTCATCCAACGAAGACGAGTTATGTCTAAACATTTATAAAGACACTACCAAGCTAGACGAAAAGGGAAGGATTAATGTTAAGATACCTTTCAAAGAAGACTGCGCTTTGGGAGAATCCAGGAAGCAAGCTGTGGCACGTTTTCTTTCACTGGAAAAAATGATGGCTCGAGATGTCAACTTGAAAAATGAATACGCCAAATTCATCGACGAATACCAAAAACTGGGGCATATGGTAAGAATATTTGATGAAAGAGACTGTAAATATTATCTTCCCCACCAAGCTGTTATTCGCGAAAGCAGTACCACAACGAAACTGAGGGTGGTACTCGACGCATCAGCCAAAACATCGAACGGGAGAAGCCTTAACGATGTAACGTACGCGGGACCTAAATTACAAAAGTATATTTTTGACATAATTTTAGAATGGAAATTGTGGAAATTTGTGGTGTCTGCTGACGTTGAAAAAATGTTCCGTCAAACAGTATCAAAACATACTGTGGAGAAATTACAGTAAAAAGCCATTAACAAAGTTCAGGTTAACTACTGTTACTTATGGAACAGCTTCAGCATCATTTTTGGCAGTACGCAGCTTAATAAAAATCGCTGAGGACTGCATTGAAGAAGGAGTGAAGAAAGTTATCGAGGAAGACTTTTACATGGATGACCTCATGACCGGAGCAGATAGTGTACAAGAGTGTAGTGAAGTTAAACAAAAAGTTGAGCAACAATTAATGAAGTTTGGTTTTCATTTAAGAAAATGGCTCACGAATAATTCTTCGGTACTGGAAGATAGTATGCAACAGCGCAGTGAAGAAAATTATTTAATAAATAGTGATGAAATCGTGAAAACGTTAGGACTTAAATATAATAATAATAGATTGGCGCTTACACATATGTTAGTGTTTGGCCGAGCTTCTCCTCCGATTTGTGGTGTGCGCCTTGATGTTGTCACACAAAGCGGAGGGACCTATAGTTTTACGCCGACTCCGAACGGCGATTGTATTTTTATGAGAAGCCGTTTTTCATGGCAGAAATACACTCGGAGATTTGCCATTGCCTGCCGAGGGACGCCCGCTGTTAAGAAAAAACCTTTTTCTATATTTTTTGCGATGTTGTTTTGACCAGGGTTTGAACCCAGGTGCTGATGAGTGAAAGCGCGCACTGCTTGGCACTACACCACAGCGGCCTTAAATGGGATCCTAAAAAAGATGAATTCAAGTTCGAAATCAACCTGAAAGAGAGCAAGAAGACTCAGGGGGCTATCCCCAATAACTATTGTGTTGAAAATATTTCTTCAAAATCTTTGGACACAGAAGCTTACTTGGGATGAAGAATTATCAGCCGAGTTAAAAACGGTTGGAATTTATAAAAAATATAAGTGCACTATGTAAAATAAAAATCTCTAGATGGATTAAAATATCTCAAATGATGGATGTAGAGCTGCACGGTTCTGCAGATGCATCAGAAAAAGCATACGCAGCAGTAGTGTACATTAAATGTGATGGGCAAATAACCATTGTAGCTGAAAAAAGTAAAGTGAATCCGATGAAAAATAGGAATCCTTTGCCCAAACTAGAACTTTGTGCAGCTCACTTATTATCAAAACTATTACATCGAATGTTAATCACGATTAAGCAAAAGACGAAAATCTATACATGGAGCGATTCTACTATTACTTTAAATTGGATAGAAACCAACAAAAGTAAAGACAAATTTATTCGAACTAGAGTCAGCGACATTAAGAATTTGATTCCAAGTGCAAAATGGAATCATGTAGTTTCTAAAGAAAATCCATGAGACGTAGCATCGAGAGGAATTTTTCCCTATAAATTACAAATACACAAATTGTGGTGGAATGGTTGTGGAAGACTGGTTGAAAGAATCAGAAGACAAGTGGCCAATAGATCAGCGAGAAAACAACATGCGCGGTAACTGCAGTGAGTAAAATTAATGAACAGCACCCTCTGGAGTCTCTTACAGAAAAATACTCCAGTTTTTCAAAACTAATTAGAGTGTTTGCCTATGTATTGCGTTTTAAAAAAAAAACTGCGAAAAACGAAATTCCATTCGCAATATTTATCATCAGGAAAATTAAAAATGGCAGAAATAGAAATAATCAAAAGGCATCAACATAAAGAATTTGAAAATGAATTTCAAAAGCTGCTGAAAAAAGAAAATATAAAGCAATGCAGTAAGTTATCAAACTTGTATCCACCCTGCAGTGAAATCCCAAACTAGTCAGGAAAAATACTAGTTCACAACTAGAATTTCATGACAGAAACCGATCTAGTTCGAAAATGACCAGACTTGTACCAAGTACAAAAAGATTTATTCATGCCCTGTTTTATTTGACTTCGACAGTTTAATACAATAAAGTACACAAAATATTATAACTTTTATTTGGCTATATTGTAAACCGTTAAAGCGAGTACGTACTCGCAATTATACCATACCTGTTAAATAATAATTAATATTCATAATGATTATTAATTAAAGCATGTTTATGTTTGGATAACCGTTTAATGATTAAATACGGATATAATTAATTACTTAAAAAATTCTTACTTAAAAAAGTAATTAATTACTTAAGAAATGTTAATTAATTAATTAATTTTAATTACATCATTGTTTCGTTACTTTTGATCATTTTCAATTATTTTTGAGTTGTTTTAATTACACGATTATAATTATTTGATTAATTTTTATTATTAATCATCAAGGCAAACTATAGACAAAAATTAAGAATATTTTTTTACAAATTTAACACTATTTATTGGCAAATCTAAGGCTGCTAAATAAAAATGTGTAATAAATTAAAGTGTACTTAAAAGTTTTTTATTTTATATTCATGAATTCATTTTATTTTTTTGACTCCCAAAGTAGTTGTTTTCGTCCATAATTTGACTAGTATTTTTCTGTCTATTTTGTACTAGTATGAGACTGGTATATTTCTGACCGATATCTGACAATTGCCATCTCGTAGGACATCCCCATGTTAAAAATACCAGTTGATTGCATGAAAAAAAGATAGTTGGCTGACTAGTTGGGCATGCGGTTCATACTAGTTGTGAAGTAGTTTACAACTAGTACATTTGACTACAGGGCATTTATCGATGGCGAGGGTGTGTTACGAGTAGGCGGTAGGCTGAGGAACTCAAACATATCGTATGAGCAAACACATCCAGCAATTATTAATAAATCGCACTTATCAGAGTTAATTGTTATGTATGCACATAACAAAACATTGCATAAGAAGAAAGTACTGGGCAATGAATCTAAAAAAATAAATTAAAAAATGTATTCGAAATTGCGTGAAATGCATTAGATATCGACAAGAAACTGCTCATCAAATAATGGGAAACCTACCTGAGATGAGAGTTTCGCAGTCTTCACCTTTTACACATACAGGTGTTGACTACGCTGGGCCATTACTCTTAAAGTGCTCCAAAAATAGAGGTATCATATAAAGAGCATATAAAGTAATATTTGTGTGTATGGCAACTAAAGCTATACACTTAGAAGCAGTGTCAGATCTAACGACAGAAGCCTTCTTAGCAGCTTTTGAGATTTTTTGCTAGAAGAGGAAAAAGCTCACACATATATTCCGAAAATGGAACAAATTTCATCGGAGCAAATCGAAGTTGTTATGCCAGATAGAATCAGTACTTAATTCAATTGTATACACAAGGATCTGAAATAGAAGACAACAACGTTCTTACGCCTGGGCATTTCCTTATTGGCACACCGCTTTTGGATATTCCAGAAGTTACGGGAGATGTTGAAAAGATCGGAGCTTTAGACCGTTGGAAAATCATTCAGAAATTGAAGAGAGACTTTTGGAATAAATGGAAAGATGAATATCTTGTAACACTGCAAAAGCGAAATAAATGGAAAGTCGACCATTTAAACATAAGATAAGGCCAAAAGTAATAATAAAAAATGAAAACACACCCCCATCATGATGGCCTTTGGGTAAGGTAACACAAGTTCACAAAGGTACAGATGATAAGGTTTGTGTAGCTACAATAAAGAGAAGTGATGGAACTATTAAAAGATCAATACAAAAGTTGTGTCCATTACATTGTATTGAATATGGCGAAAAACGTACTCAAAATGAAAAAGTGAAATCTAACTATACTTTCACAAAATCTTGCCATAATAATTTAGCAAGACCTAAATGGTCAGTAGCTGAAATGTTGCTAGTATTTTTTGTACTTATTGTAAAACTACTTAATATAAAAGGCGAAGCAATAGCAAGTACAAATTTCATCACGCAAACGAGCCTTTCAAATAGTTCAGCCGTATACTTGGACTCCTATGAAAGAGTAGATGTCGTAGCTTCTCGTTGGAACTTGGTAATATACTACAATCTCGAATCTTATTTCAAAGAAAATGAAAGCATGCCAATTTACTTAAAGCAAATAAAGGACTTATGTCCAAAAATTGTTTACTTCAGCGAACAATGTGAAATAGTAGCAAAAAATCTGAATAGTAAATACGAACTACTAAAATCGAACAACCAGCTTCTTATGCACACAAAAAGAGCCAAAAGAGCGCCGTTAGAAATCATAGGCTCGCTTTATCACTTACTCTTTGGACTAATGGACAGTGATGATGGAGAAATAATGGAGCTTAATATGAAAAACTTATTTGAAAACCAAAATGCCATTGAAAGCATGATTAAAAAGCAAACCCCACTAATTGACGGTACACTCAACGTGCTCAGAAAAACTACAACAGATGTCAATAATCAATTTACTAAAATCGACAATCAAATAAACAACATCCAAAATTTAACGGCGAATTACTTCAACAACTATAGATTCTCTACGTCATTTCAGTTAATCACCATGCAATTACAATCGATATTAAATGAGTGTGAAAACACACAGACAGCAATAATAAATGTCGAGTGCTTATATTCAATACCCTCTATCTGCAAAAACTAAATTTTTCAGGAGAGCAAAAAAACTGTTTTGACAGCTATTTTTAAAAGTGTTAATGATTTATGGTACCCCCGAATGTCTTAAATATTCACGCTATATATTAAAACTAGTTTTTTACTTTTAATTCATTTTATTTTAGTTTAAAGATCAGATAGAGGTTATTGCAATTCGAATTATAACTGTTTATATAAAAAAAATTTGCTGATAGGGGTTTTGCAGAATAATGAAAATGTGTAGATGTAAATACTATGTTAATGCCCGTATGATACTACGTTTTTTTCCTGTATTTTTCATTTGAAATACAAACAAAAAAACTGACGAAATTACAAAAACTATTCGGCAATGTGTTAGAGAAGGACAAATTCTGTGTGAAGAACAGCTGAGTTTTGACGTTTCATTACCGAAATTAAAATTGATGTAAAACAGTTTTGTAACAATAAAAATGAAATTAAAGTGGCAAGAGAACTACGTATTCCATTTAATTGACAAAGTCCACGGTGCAGAATATATATGGAATCATATGCTACCATCATATAAGCACAAATATAAAAAGCAGCAGTTTTGGCTCGCTTTGGTGGATGAAATGAACTCAACGTTCACAGCAAATGTACCATTTCAATACAGTAAGTTTTTAGCAAGTTCACATGTAATAACTAAAAGATATATTATATGTTTGTATAATACATATATGTATTTAAAGATGAAGTTACGCACAAGTGGTGCAACATCAAGTCATATTTCAGTTCAGAGAAGCAGAGGATGGACAAGGCAAAGAGAAGCGGTGCCGGCGGAGACGAAAACGTACAGGCCAGCTGGAAGTTCTATGTAGCTTTGAAATTCCTACAACATGTGAATAAGCATACACCACAGTGAATAATTTTAATAAGTTGAGTTTGCAGGTACGACTTTTATTGTGTGAAGCCGGGCAAAGCGTCGATTCGCGTGCTACGTAAAATTTGCTTAATATTTTCATTCTCTTGTAGAACCTGGACCCTGATCCCAATCCATCGCGTAAGCTTGGGGAGCAACTGCAGCCTGCAGAATGTTTCGATCCAGGCTTTGACTCAGAGTCATCCTTTTCACTCATCGAAGACAACACAGAGTTCATTACAATTACCCCTCTTGCAATTACAAGTAACAGCAGTATCCATTCGCTCCAAGATACTAAAAACATCTCTACAGAAGACACTAATAGTGATGCAACACCAATTAAAATCATATCGGATGAGATTGTAACTCCACCTCTGGTTACTTCGCAAAACTGTGGTCGGTTTGATGACAATAACAACAATAGCACTAGAAAGTTGGTCCATGCAACAAGAAAACGAAGAACAAAAATTAATAATGATTTGGATGAAAACGCCTCTGCTTTAATCGAAGCATCACAAAATTTAACAAATGCCTTTCATGTTGCATCAAAAACAAATAACACTGACGAAAAGGCAAACAGTTTTGGGATATACATGGGTGAAGAAATTGTAAAACTGGACCCCGACTTGCAACTCAAAGCGAAGAAACAAATGCATGACATTTTGATGGATCTGCAAAGTGAGCAATTGAAACGGAATGGGCTTATGTAACACAATGACTATTTATATGTATGTATGTACACTCATAGACAAAAATAGGAGTGTCCCTTTTTGTCATGTTTTGACCATTTTCCGTAGGTTATTGAATTTTAATAACTTATTTATAAAACTTTAGTTAACTCTACAACCAAACACATATCACTAGAAGCTTTAAACTTTAAACAAAATTCAAGAAAATGCATAAAATTACATAACAATTTCGAACTTCCTTTTAAGTATTTCAAAAACAAAATGGGTTGTTGCGGCGCCCTCAGCTTAAAAAAAACAATACCCAAAATTAACGGTAATCTTAAGCCACTTGAAATTTGCCATTTATTACATACAAATTACACATCTACACAGACATGCAATTTTCTTTTTAATATTTAAAAGAAAAAAATCGAAATTTTGATGAGTTTTCCTGAATTTCGTTTAAAGTTTAAAAGTTTTATTGATATGGTTTTGTTTGTAGAGTTAACTATACATCCCGTGTCATAATTATAAACGCACCACATATTGCCAAGTTTAAAGATTTTTAATTAATGGGGTGTATTTTTATAAGTAAATTATTAAAGTTCAATAAATAAAAGGAAAATAGTCAAATTTTACGAAAGGAGGCAGAGTTATTATTTTGCCGAGTGAATATGTATTTTGATTATTCTTACCACTTTTTTACCTTAATATTACTTTCATTAAAATATTTGGTTGCTCCAATTGAATCAAAAATGTAACAGTGTTTGTACTACTCACGGTGCACCGCTAAGTAGGCAGGTATTAGCTAGTAGGTATGTACATAAATTGAAGACATTGTACTCATTTATTTAATCACCAAATAAACCAATTGTTGCTTCTACTAGTATGGAAAATTTCCAACACGAAAAGTTTTGGTTTATTTAAACAATGAAACGATATTTTAATTTACCGCAGAAAAATAGTTTTCCAAAGTTTTTCTTATTTCTTCAGCGCTCCTTTTTGACGCATTTCTTTCAGAAGCGGTTGTTGTATAGTTGTTATCTATTATTGCATCTATTTCACTTTCGGAAATGGCGTCAAACGTAGTTTTCTTTTTCACATTTTCTGTTCTTAAAAAGTTGTGCACACATACGCAAGATAATACAATCTGAATGGCTGCAGCTGGAGCGCGATGGATGGGTGAAAATAAAACTCGAAAACGGTTCGCAAGAATGCCAAAAGCATTTTCAACAACGCGCCTGTTCCTCGAAAGTATGTTGTTGTATTTAAGTTCGCTTGGTGATAGTCTTAGATGAGAGTAAGGTTTCATTAAGTAGTCTTTTAGAGCAAAGGCATCATCGGCTAAAAGCACAAAAGGCGAGGGAGTTGACATGAAAGGGAGCGTGCATGGGGCTGGTATATGTACTTCATTTTTTTCATTAGCGTATTTCAGGCCGAGTTCAACCAAATTCCAGCATCACCCACTCTCCCATTAACACCGACATCAGCATAAATAAAACGATAGTGGGCATCAGCGATTGCCATCAATACAAATGAATGGTATCCTTTGTAATTGAAATACGTAGATCCTGCTTTCCTCACTGGCAGTATTCTGCAATGCTTTCCTGAGACGTTTCATCAGTTGAGTGAATTTAAAAGTGTTAATTGTTAGTTTACCATCTAAAGCGCCGATGCAGTTCGGGAATCCCCACATCTGATAAAAGTCTTTTGCAATATCACGCCAATCTTGCTTACTTGCAGGGAATTTCAAATACTCCTCCCTTAACGCCAAATATATTGCGGGAATTGATTCCTTTAAAATTCTGGAAATGGTTGACTGCTGAATTCGGAACGGCAATTGAAGTGACCTTTGGGTTTCACCTAATTTTGGAAATATGTACATACATGTGTATGTCGGTACTAAAAATTACCAAGAAAATATTATATCTTACCAGTGGATAGATATCGCAATGTCAGCTGCAGCCGTTTCGCAGCTCCTATGCAGTTCCTGAATTTGCTTGCTAATATAGGGGCGTACTTTTTCTAATAAGAATGCAAACTGAGCTGGAGTCATTCTTAAGATATTTTTGTGAAGGATTGAATCCTCGCACTCAATTTCCTTTACCAGTTTATGGCTAAATCCTATGAAAAGTATTTTTGATAATTACAAAAACGAACTATATACATGTGTTTTTAATGTGGAATTCGAAACTTACCTTCCAGTTCTCTTTTTAAAAGCCATTGCGCAGAATATTTTTTTTTTAGTCTTTTTCTTTTTCCTACGCTGTATTAAGGCAGCAGCGTTTAGCAAACAATTTGTTGCAATAGATACAACTTGTATTTCCATTGTATGCTTAGAAAATCTCTCGTATGTCAAAATGCAAACAGCTGTGTAAAAAAACTAACAAAATACAGCCATCTGTCAAAAAAACCTAACGAAATACAAGTTAGCCGGACTGTTTTTAACAACCTAGTTTGTTTTTCGTTAGTTTTTCGTTTGTTTTTTGGTATATAGCTTACTCGCTTACACAAGTACTGAAATTGTATGTGACCTTCTCTTTCTTTCAAAATACAGCGTAAAATACACTCGAAATACAAGAAAAAAACGTAGTATCATACGGGCATAAACAAAGTTTTTAATACAGAAATCATTGGTGTGCAAAATCGTTCCCTTCTATTCGGACGTGCCCAGGAAACCACATAATTTTAATGGTGTTTTTGTGTCGAAAGAGTAAAAAAAGGCTTCGATTGCTGATTTACTGTCCGAGCATATGAGGAAATTTCCTTCGTTTTTAGAGGCGAAACGTATAGCTTCTAGCAATGCAGCTGATTCGGCTGTAAATGCCGAGCAGTACGCGGGAAAAGCACCGGTGAGAATTGAAACACCTAGCCCTTTTGTTACCGCAAAAAAAAACAGCTGGTATCATATCTGGAACCGTCTGTGAAAATAAGCTCCCAGGTCATTTAGAGATGGAACTGGGCAAATGCCCAATGCGGTAGAGTTTTTAATTTAGTAAGCATCGGAGTAGATATGATGTCCAAATATTTCATGTAGCTTAATATACGAAATAAAGCAGATTGCTTGCTACATCGGTTTTTTTATTGAAAGCAGTATTCGACGTGAGAGATAGCTTTTATTGGGGAGGTGGGACATGCACGGATGTTTCTTATCCTCTGCTGCATGGTAAGGTGTTTCTAGCAATTTAAGATATTTTTTTGCGCAGTGTGCGTAAATTACGAGTCCAAAGTCAAATTTTCCTAATATAAGAGCCCTAATTACATTTACGAGTGTAGTTATATGAACTAAAGAATACTTAGAACCAATTGATTAGATCGCTTAGTATGTTAGAAACAATTATTTTTACTTGCGTCAAGGCCTTAGTCTTAGATAAAATTAAAATATCAGCGTAAAGGTGCCCACACTCACCTACGTGTACGTATGCCGTGTCTGTTTGACGTAAAACATAAAAAATTTACTACAGTTGATGGAGAGAGAGAGAAACACGCGTAAAGGTCGAACGTACACGGTGGTGAGTTTTCATTTACATGGCGCTCTTATAAGTTTGATCGTGTCAGCTGACACGTTAACGTACGTTGGCGTCAGTGACATGATCAAACTTATGAGAGCGACATGTAAATGAAATCTCACCACCGTGTACGTGCGACGTTTACGCCACAGTATTTACAGTAATAAACCTTTTCGCAGTTTTTCACCAATTGGTCCCCGAGGAGTACTTTTGGGTTGTGTGCAGCGTTTTCGTTTTGCGAGCACGGCAACACTTACTGTGGGGAATTTCGCCTGATGATTAGAAAAAGGTCTTCACGAGGATAAAATCTATATAATTATGTTATTTATGAACAAAATGTGGGTTAAGTATAGTATCAATGCTTACTTAAGAATAATATCAATAGTTAAGTACATAATTAACGCTTGTGTTTCTATAAACTGGCAACTCACATCGTATTGTTTATTAAAAAACGTGAATTTTGTGTATTTATCAATGAAAACTCTAAATTTCCGAATATATTTAATCTTTATTCCAAAAAAAAAACAAGGTTTAGTTATAGAGACTCCAATGTCTGCCAGCGCATTCGCACACCCAAGTTTGAGCGGAACTCCCCAAAAATACTTAACATCAAAGTATAGAATATCAAAAATATGAGTCATACACACATACAATAGGAATTGCTATCAATTGCTACCTTACAAATTCAAGACACGCATTTGGTTGGAGAGTGCGTTGGTTATGGCGGTCATAAGTTCAGCCAACACATTCAATGGTCCATTACCCGGAGCTGTTCCAATATTCATCATATTTTAGTGAGCCTCAGAAGCCACTGCCTCTGGCTACAAGCTGGATATCTGAATATTGGAAAATAAATAGCAATTATCTTTTTAAAATTATTAGAAAAGTGTCTGTTTACAAAATTACCTGTGCCACTCTGACTTAGTACGGTTGTTGCTCCCTTTCATACCACAATAATTTTGTATGCAACTCTGAATCAGCAAAATTCATGCTCTTCTCATTATCAACCCTGATCAGATTTTACCCCCGAGGAGTACTCAAAAAGGTTTATTACTGTATATACTGTGGTGCGTAGAGCTGGGATACTATTGATAGTAATATCGATAGTTGAAAACTGTCGTCACTATCGATAGTTTTTGAAAACTATCGATGTCGGTTTTAGCAAGACTTCACAATGTCTCTTCTTTACATCTCTACACATTACATTAATTTTTTTATGCAAGAAAATTCACAACACAGTCGGCAAAAAAGAAAAATTAAGTCATTGGGATTTTTAGCAACTATAAGCTTACACTGAGTTGTAGTAAAATTTAATAAGCTATAAAACTGCTTATAAAAAATTTTTATGGAAATTCGAATTAAAACGCTTGAATTTTTAATTATTTTGTAGTTTTTTATGTTTTACACAACTTTTATAAAAAATTAGTAGACACTAAATAAACAAAAAAATAGTCAAAAGTGCTAAGAAATGTTTTTGTGCTTTTATTTTGTTGCAGTACTATATTCGTTTTCTTATAATATGGTAAAATCTTAATAATTTCCCTTGTCTGGATTTTTATATGCGCCTCCGTATTTGATCTCAGTTGAACTTTTATAAGTATGAGTTGTCAATTTAAACGAATGTCTTTTATTTTGTTTGTTTTGTAGTATTATAAATGTATTTTTATAGCCAATTTCACTTCTTTGCACTTCAAAAGGGACAAACAAAATCCGAATTTGATTTTGCCATATAAAAAATAAATTCAGATTTTGCCTGTCGCTATTCAAGGGGATGCAAGTGTACGTATATAAGTTATATAATTCAGACGCATAAATTAATAAGTTTGATTTATCATTATAAAAAGTTCTTTTTGATGCACTCAAATTTAAAAAAAATATACAATCTCTTGAGCGTTTCAATTCAATACCTTTCACAACGATAGTACTATCGATACTATCGATGTTTTCAACTATCCTTTCGGAAACTATCGAGTGGCGGTACTATCGATAGTATCCCAGCTCTAGTGGTGCGAATTATCAGCGTTTTTGACAACTATTACGTAGTGATTGAACTTTTTCGAAAAGTATCGATACTAGTACTGATTTAGAATACTCTAAAGAAGAATCGATGCCAGTACTCATGATTGCAAAAAAGTATCGATAATACTCGTACTTCCAAGTATTTTTAGGGCAAACGCGAAAAATTAACAAAAATCAGTTTGCTTTGCTTTCATGACCTCTTCCATTTGTAACTTGAGAGACACTGCTGAAACCTGATCTAACAAAGATTTCTAAAGAAGTTTTTGAAATAAACTTGCAATAAGTTTACTTCTAAAAATAGCTGTGTTTTATTTGTCCAGAAATTTAAGCTATTAGCTTATTTTGTATGGAGGACTTACCCAACATAATTATATTGGCTTATGAAAAGACTTTTCCAAAGCTCTTGACTCGGTTAGCCATGACCTACTTTGCTCTAAACTTAGGAATTACTTTGGGTTTAGTGAACTTGCTGTCCGATTAATGACAAGCTACTTGTCCGGAAGAGCTCAGAGAGTAAAAATTGGTTATGAAGTATCCGAACTTAGACCGCTAACAACGGGTGTACCCCAAGGCTCTATTATGGGACCATTACTATTTAGTATGTTCATTAATGACATATTTAATACTAGTCAGCATGCAAAGATGCATGCTTATGCGGATGACATTCAAATTTATTTGTCAGGGGCTCATGACGATGTGGTTAATTTGGTCGCGGATTTCAATAGTGATTTGTCGTCTATATCTTCATGGTCTGTGAGAAACGGTCTATGTCTTGATAGTGAAAAATCATTTGTTTTACCAGTATGTAAAAGAAATATTACTTGTAATGTGATGCCTTCTCTGTACATTGGTGATAAGTCCCTTAAGTTTGTGTCAAAAGTAACTAACCTAGGTTTTGTTATAAACACTAGTTTAACCTGCATTGATCATATTAATTCCGTTGTCGGCAAAGTATATTATACTCTGCGGAATTTAAGAATGTCTGCTACTTTTACACCGGTGAGCATTAGGCGTAAACTCGCCATTCAATTAATATTGCCTATAATATGTTACTCGGAATTAATCTACAGTAAGCTGGACTCACAATCTGCTCATAAAATTGATGTGGTATTCAATCACGTTACGTGGTATGTTTTTGGGTTGGCGAAATACGATCATATATCTGAATGGAAATCACTGCTCCTGGGATGCGGTATTTTTGAATACTTGAAGGCTAGAAATTGCATTTTTCTATTTCGCCTTATGATGGATAAGGAACCTAGCTATCTGTTTGAAAAATTGTCTTTCCCGAAATCTGCGCGCCTAACGGAATTGATCGTGCCCAACTATAATTATCTAACATCTGCAAGACTATTTTTTGTTAATGCTATTCGCACCTGGAACTCGATTCCATCTCATATTCGTAATAGTTTGAACATAAGCAACTTTAAGAGTGTTTTGTATTCTTATTTTCGTTAAAATGCTATTTCATATCCAAAGTTATACCCTTTCCTCTGAGGCTCGCTATCTAGTTAGGTATAGGGTAATCAATACATTATTCTTATGTTTTTCCTTATGCTCCACCTGTGATTCTCTATAGAGTTTTGTAAGTTTTTGTTGTTCCTGTTTTTGACTTATATATTACTTAATTTTAAACATTAACATATTGTAATTCTTTATTATAAGTTACAGTTGTACTATAAAAGATCATTGGGATCTTATTGTGCTAATGTTATATTTTATAATAAATGAAATGAAATGAAATAAAGAAGTAAGCAAAAGCTATCTTGGCTTGTATATTGAACAAGAGGCATTGCAATTCAGCATCAGAAATTTTCTCCTTCAGCCAATCAGAAAGAGGCAAAAATTTACTTTGACACTATTTGCAGTCAAAATTAGGCTAACATAGGGAATAAGCTAATTTCGTTTTATTTGACCAAGATTTAGCTATTTGCTTGTGATGGTTGAACAAAACATGCCTAATAATAATAGATTGGCGCTTACACATATGTTAGTGTTTGGCCGAGCTTCTCCTCCGACTTGTGGCGCGCGCCTTGATGTTGTCACACAAAGCGGAGGGACCTACAGTTTTACTCCGACTCCGAACGGCGATTGTATTTTTATGAGAAGCTGTTTTCATGGCAGTAATACATTCGGAGGTTTGCCATTGCCTGCCGAGGGACGACCGCTGCTAAGAAAAAACCTTTTTCTATATTTTTTTGCAATGTTGCTCTGACCAGGGCTTGAACCCAGGTGCTGATGAGTGAAAGCGCCCACTGCTTACCACTACACCACAGCGGCCGACTTTACTTCTACATGCATAAAATAAATGTTTATAGCAACAAGCATACATAAAGTTTTTAAAACCAATTATTTTATAAGTTTTTTACGCGTATATTTATAAATCACTTAGGGTCAGTTTTTCAGTGCAAGGCCGTGGTTTAAACTAAGTTTAAGCGCCCGATTTGGCTGATTTAAACTAAGATCAGCCAATCAAATGTCGGCCTAATTAATAATCTAAGTTTAAACTGGCACTGAAAAACTGGCCCTTAAGGTTAAATTAGTGGTGGCATAACCATGACCATCTAAAGGAGCTGTTCCAACCAACCTTATGGTCAACACTGTATTCGATTAGTGGTGCTACATTATAACGCCATAGCCATAGAGACCAATTGAATTTTGCTTTTCCGCCATAACCATAATCATCTAATATCTGAAGTGCGAGTAAGAACGTGATGCCAGACGTTCAAAAAACCAATTGGTCACAGCCAACATTTTGGCATAAGTGTAGAATTTGAACCTTTTAGCTGTGCAAAAACCAAAAATGTGGCTGTATAGAACTTCTCACGCTGATTTCAACTGTACCAAAATTATTTGCCGCGATAATATAAAAAAGATATAAAAGGTTAAATAAAAATTTTTTAATTTGTTAAATATTAATATCTTATGAACTACATATCCGATTGAAAAACTGATGATTTCTTATATGCTTTTTATATTTTTAAACCAAATATACTAAAAAACGAATAAAAATTTCGTATTTTTTCATAAAATAACCTTTTTTAACAAAAATTCACAACTAATGCAAAAGAAATTGATATTATTAAGAAAGCTATTACCTTTAATTTGATGTACATACATATTTTTTATGATAAGCTGTTGAGTTTTAAGAATTTAGTGTTAATTTAGTGAAAGTGAAACAAGTTATGCGCAAGTATCCTACGATATTACACAATTTCCGTGTCTTTTTCCGCGCCTGCCACCACCGATATTGTTGACTACGAGAAATCCGCTGTTTATGGTTATGATACCTATAATCGTTGGTAGTTAATGTGGTTACGGTTATGGCAATGGTTATGACTGAGCATTATGGTATGTCACCACTAATTTAACCTTTACTTGGAAAAGTAAGTGCAATTCTATTACTACGTTTATGCGACAGAATTCATGAATTCTTCATTTCATGAATTTAAAAGTTGTCCCATTTATGCATAGTTCGCGAATTCATGAAGTAAAGAGCAAGAAAATAAACAGTAGGGTTGTAGCTTTTTTGGACTCCTTTTGAATTTGGAAAACCTATTGGTACCACGAAATGAACATAATATGGTTTAATTGGTTTTAATATATTTTAATTTTAATCCATTTGAATTTATTTTACATTTTAATAAATTCACGTAACTTTTCCAGTGTTGTAAATCCTGCTTATGCCACTCATGCTTTTTAATCTAAAAACATCATAACCCTAGTAAACAGCTGTTTGTGGAACGTGGCGTTGCCGGACTTGCACTCCACGATTTCATGAAATGATTCCGAATTCATGGTTAACTTTCGTGTATAATTGAATTTATGAAATGGTATTTATGCAGCCAATTTTAACCCAAATTCATGAAATGAATTCGTGAATTAGCCTACGCATAAACGTAGTATATGTTGTGTAAAAATTTCATAGCTGTACCAATTAGCAGTAGCTCACTAGAACAAAAAATATGTATATTAATTTTTTACTATGGGGGTATATTGAGTATGTAAATTCAAAACTTCAATTCCGGTTTTAGCTCAAAAAGTAAGGTTAAGCTTACAATAATTAGCACAAAGCTGAAAATTGGTACGAATGTTGCGAACACCATTATGAATGGAATGTCAAAAGTCCCCATCGATCCCACCTCTGGAAAAAAATGTTTTCAAGGTTAAATAAATTGATTTTTTGCATTTTTCGGCAAACCGATGAGGTTTACCATAACAATAGGTGAGACGAAAGTGTAGATCATACAATTATCTATAAAAACTGTTGTAAAATTTTTTTCCTAAGGATTAGCATTTCTGAGATATAGCGTTTAAAAATTGTAGTAAAAGGTTTGTACCCATAATATGCAAATCATAAATTTGTATAGAAACTTTTTGTATCTCTACTTAAGGGCCTGTGCCAATCGGTAACTTTTTTCTCCGTGGTGAGACGGGGTCGAAAAATTTGCTATGGTGTACAAATAAATTGAATTTTGCTGTGCCAAATCCAGAGTTAAATTTTGACAGTTGAAAAACCAAACAAACGCTCGAGCGAAAAGTCTATTTTTGTGTGTTGCTGAAATTTGTTAAAATTTATATGTAAAATGAACAGAATAGAAAGAAAATACTTTTCTTTACTGATGGCGATATTGATGGAAATACAAGGAATGTATTCGTTGGTCTTGTCAAAAATGTAGATCAACCGAAGTTGATTTATTTAAATTCTTCAGGCAGTCCAGAAATGGTTTTTCTGAGATCGGGAAGGATCTGTCGGCGCTTGTTGAGAAATTTAAGCATTACGAAAAAATGTTTAGATCTTTCACTTGTCTCGACGACCCTCCACACTCTGAAGATAGCCGTGAAAATAAAAGTGGACATGTTATTAGTCCACCTAAAAAGACAGCCACGGATTCTGGTAAAAAAAATCCTCCATCCCAGTCCTTAGAACTTATTAATTTATCTTCTCCATGCCCTCAGG
The DNA here is from genome assembly GCF_013731165.1 of Rhagoletis pomonella. Classification (NCBI taxonomy): domain Eukaryota; kingdom Metazoa; phylum Arthropoda; class Insecta; order Diptera; family Tephritidae; genus Rhagoletis; species Rhagoletis pomonella. The sequence goes on from NW_023458556.1 coordinate 82,045,442, forward strand.
CATTGGAGCCTCCGATTTCTAAAGCCATATCCACTAGGTCTACTTCAAAAAATAGTCAAACCGTTGATTTAACAGTGTTGCCATCAACATCTCAAGCTCCACTGTCTAACTTAGTTCCTCCGAATAATTCGGAGCCCCGCACATCAGACATCATTACCAAAAAGTTGGTTGTAATTCCTCCGAGAAGATCAATCTTTGTCTCTAGATTTGCTAAAGATACTTCTTCGGATGATATAAAGTCATACATATCGACTAAAATTAGAACTAAAGATGTATTTATTCGTAAATTTAATTTTAAATACGATCGCGATATTTCATCGTTTAAAATTGATGTAGCTTCCGAAGATTTTGATTCACTACTAAATAGTTCATTTTGGCCGACCGGGGCGTTTGTTCGCGAGTTTGAGTATAAACCTAATAAAAGTAATAATAACGTAGCTAAAATTTCTAATCTTAATTCTGATTCAAAAAACTAACTCGCAAGTCTAATTTAAGTATTTACTATCAAAACGTTAGAGGTTTGAATACCAAATTAACTGACTTATATTTAAAAGGTTTTGACTGCAATTATAATATTATTTCCTTGACCGAAACATGGCTCAAACCTCATATTTTTAATTCCGAAATTCTTCCAAATGAATATCAAATATACAGGAGTGACCGCGTGGGCAGAATCGGCGGTGGAGTTCTTTTTGCGGTGCATTCATCGATACCATCCGAGGAAGTTAGTCTTCCTGTCATTGAATATACCGAATTTAAATGTATACGTGTACAGGCTGGAAAGACTTATATTTATTTAGCTCTTTGCTACATCCCTCCTAATTCTGCCGTATCGGTATATATGCAGCTAGTTTCTTTACTTGAGACCGTAAATGCAATGCTTACGGCATTCGATTCTATGATTGTTTTGGGCGATTTAAATCTGCCACATATTTCATGGAACATCATTAACGCCGATGTTGTACCAGTTTCATCTAGAGATAGTTACAATGTATTTCTGGAGGAAATGGCTGAACTATGCCTCAAACAAATAAATATATGTCCAAATAAGTTTGGAAAGGTCTTGGATCTCGTTTACGTTGATGATGTTCCGAAGGCCTCTACTAATCGGTGTGATCCCCTAGTTTTGCCGGAAGATGCATACCATCCTACTCTTGAGTTAAACTACGAAATCATAAATGAAATACATAATAATAAGTCAAGTTCAAGTACTAGATATGTTTTTGCGAAAGCAAATTTCAGGAAAATTAACAAAGAACTTTCAAAGTTATCTTGGCCAATATATAGAGATGACGTGGAGCGTAGCGTTGAGCACTTTAATGATACTGTTTTCAATTTGTTTCGAAAGTATGTGCCAATACGTAATATTGTTCATGAAGAACCAATACAATTATGGTTCACTAAAGAGCTTAAAAAATTGAAAAATAAAAAGTCGCACTCTTTTAAACTGTATAAAAGAACGGGCTTACACAGTGATTACCTAAGGTACTCAGTTTTGCGGCATAGCTACTTTGCATTAAATAAGAAATGTTATAATTCATATTTATGTAAAATTAAGAGGAATTTAATTAACAATCCTAAATCATTTTATGGTTTCGTAAATTCAAAGCGTAAGGCACATGGTTTTCCGTCCGCTATGCATTATCGCAACACTGTATCTAGCGACAGCCAACTCATTGCCAACATGTTTGCTCGGTTCTTTAGGTCCAATTATTCTGTAGACTTCCCTATAAGTGGAGACTATCCGTACGACCTTTGTCCAATCAACTCTGCTTATATTCCAGTAATATCTTCCGATGAAGTTTTACACTATTTAAAAACCTTAAAAGCGTCATTTAGGCCTGGACCTGATCATATTCCGACCTGTTTTCTTAAAAACTGCGCTGAGAACATCTGCGAGCCTTTAACAACTCTATTCAATTTGTCACTTAAACATGGCGTTTTTCCGTCAGCCTGGAAGGAGTCTTTCATAATACCACTTCACAAAAACGGCAGCAGGTCGTCTATAGAAAACTATCGAGGCATAGCGAAACTCTCCGCTATCCCCAAATTATTCGAAGCAATTATTGTTAACCAGCTGACATATTCTATATCTTCTTCAATTACACAATCTCAACACGGGTTTTCTAAAGGAAAATCTACTATTACTAATTTATTGGAGTTTACAACTCATGTCTCAAACGGTTTTAGAGAAAATGCTCATACCGACGTAATTTACACCGATTTCAGTAAAGCTTTTGACAAAGTATGTCACTCGTTACTCATCCGTAAACTCGACCTAATCGGCTTTCAGCCCAGTCTCCTTCAATGGATCTCATCTTACCTCTCTGATAGAACACAAAGAGTTATTGTTAATAATTGTTCTTCCAACATCATTAAAGTATCTTCAGGAGTTCCTCAGGGAAGCCACCTTGGTCCGATTCTGTTCCTGATATTCATTAATGATATTTCTTCTATAATAAAACATTCAAAAATTTTAATGTATGCCGATGATGTGAAACTTTTTAAAACATTGTCCTCTATCGAAGAAAGGTCTTTGTTACAAGCGGATCTGAACAACGTGGTTAGTTGGTGTAATACAAACTATATGCCACTAAACCTTCAAAAATGTAAAGTTATGTGTTTCTCTCGGAGGGCTGTTCAACCAGCTGTTTATTCAATATCAAATTATAATCTGGAGCAGGTATCCAATTTTGTCGATCTTGGTATCACAATGGATTCCAAACTCAATTTCAACCATCATATTAATGTTACAGTCAATAAAGCCAAAGGCGTTTTTGCATTTGTAAGGCGATGGTCAAAAGAGTTCAAAGATCCTTATGTTACAAAAGCTCTTTTTACCAGTTTAGTTAGACCTATACTAGAATAAGGATCTATTGTTTGGAATCCCCGCTACCAAGTTCATTCAGAAAGGATTGAATCAATTCAAAAACAATTCTTGCTTTTTGCATTGCGTAATTTTAACTGGGATTCAGATTACAATCTCCCCCCTTACACAAGTCGTCTAAAGCTCATAAATTTGCCTACACTCGCAAGTCGTAGAGAAATGCTGGGTATAATATTTATCGTAAAATTAATGACAGGCTTGATTAATAGCCCGGCCCTCCTGGCTGAGGTAAATTTTAATGTTCCTTCTCGAGTGTCAAGACACTTTCGACCTCTATTTTTAAAGCCATGCAAAACTAATTTTGAACTAAACGAATCATTCCGTGGTTTATGTCAAGATTTTAACTGTCATTCCAGCACGTTTGACGTATCGGACTCGATTTTTACTATAAAGAAAACTATTATTTCCACTCTCAATAATTGAAATACTATCTTTAGCATATCCAATCAGCTGGTGAGTTTGATTCTGTAGCTGAATAGTTTTAGATCTCGACACTTAACAAACTCCTGTTTCCACTACTCGGCACGAAAAAACTAAAAAAAAAAAAAAAGTTTCCGTACGTCATGCGGACTGCGCCCCTCGTGTCGGTTGGGCGGGAATGGAGGGTAAAAAGCCGTTGGGATTAATTAATGATTTGATATTACTTGAGAACTTTAGGCAACGTGCGAGCCGCCAGGTAATACTTGTGTGGGAAGTTGTTATATTTTTATATTTAATTTTGTGCGAATATTTTCAGGAAGTTATTTACCTTCACCCGAGAGTTATATCTGAGGACATCAATGGAATTATGTCTGGTGACAGAATAAAAACTCGGATGCACTTAAGGATTTCTGCCAGCACGTTTACAAAAATTGTGCAGACAATTCCCCGAAAACATCATGGATGGTCGTGCGAGTATGAAGTTATTTGCTTTTTATTTTGGATGGCATGTGGTTGTAGTTACCGGGTCGCAGCAGCTTTTATGAGTTTCAGTAGGTACACAGTGAGAAATATAATACATAAGATGCTAGAGGACTTTTTGAATCTGCGGCATTTGATTAACCATGGTTCTGTGAACGACTATGATAGACTTGGTTTAAAGTTTTTCCGGAAGGCAAAAAATAAAGCATTCATCAAGTTCATTGGCGCTATCGATGGAACTCATATAAGAATTAAATGCCCTGTTAACAAACATGATGAATATATAAACCATAAGAAGTTTTACTCCATTCAAGTGCAAGCAGTCGCAGATAGTGACTCAAAATTTACTGATGTTTTCGTTGGTTTTCCTGGTTCTGTGCATGACACCCGTGTTTTTCTAAATAGCCCTTTATATGCAAAAGGCAACTATCCACCAAACGGATATTATTTATTTGGTGATAAGGGATACCCGTGTCAACTTTCGCCAGTTCCTGTAATAACGCCATTTAAAGAATCTTTAACTCAAGATCAAGCTCGGTTTAATACTGCACATAGTAGAGGAAGAATTATTGTAGAACAAAGTTTTGGCATTTTAAAGACTAGATGGAGAAATATTTTTAACAGAGATCTAGAGCTAACAATTAAAAATTGTATAAAAACGGTATTTAGTGCATTTGTCTTACATAACATTTGTGTAATGAACGAAGATTTTGACCCTTCAATCACTATACTGGAAGACGAATTTAGTAATGTAAATAACCGAAATGAAAATATACTTTTTGATTCTGTTGACGGTTTAAGAGAAGGAGAACAAATATTTTCATCGTTTTACAAAATGAAAATTCTACCTTCTAAACTGAAGTTTTATAATTTTTTCACAAAAACGCATATTTTAGACAATATAATTTATTTATTACTTTTATGCTTCATGCATTTTTGGTACGTATTCAATATCTAATGCTACATATATGTAAAGTGAGTGGCATAAAATCATAAGTTCGCCACATAGTGTTAGGTTTAGACTATTTATTTATCTATTTTCAAATTAAATTAATTGTTTTTTATAAAAATAAAGTTTCTTCAATAAAAATAAAGTTTCTTCAATAAAAATAAAGTTCGTTCTCTACCTAAAACCGTATAAGTCTTTTTCAAGGAAGCTTCATGTTTTTTGGTATGTAACCAAATCTTGTTACTATATCGCTCATTTACTTCAATAGTGACATAATCAAAGAAATACAAAAATTTAGTTAAGTATGCAGAAATTACCGCTGCCTGTTCTTCTATATTGTGTAAAAATTTCATAGCTGTACCGATTACCAATAGCTCACTAGAACAAAATATGAATTAATTTTTACTAAGGGAGCATATGTATGTAAATTCAAAACTTTAAAGCCGTTTATCTAAAGTGTTGCTTTTTTGAGTTATGACACGATTGAAGTAAATGAAGGATAAGTAGGTACAGCTGCGAGTAACAAAATAGTAGGGCGACATTTTGATCAGTTTTCTTTTCATTAAATAATGCACATTAATTTTTTTTATAAAAGTATGCCGATTATCTCATAAAAATAACATAAAACCACATTTCACACTTTATGAAAAAATTATAAAACTATAGTTTCCTGAATTTTTATAATCTTTGCTCAAAGTTTGAAATGTGGGTTTATGTTATTTTTATTAGGTGTATAGTGGGTAACATAATGATAAAGTCAATGTACATTGATACGTATAGACTATTTGATATTTTTTTTTTTATTTAGATTTTTTTTAAGAATATAGTTTCTTCTTTAACAAAAAACAAGTTCAAGTTTCAAACTAATAAGTGAAATTTCCGTTTTCTAGCCCATTCAACTGATATTTTTTTATATATTCTTATAAAAAAAGGCTAAATAAATTTGGAAAAAATACCAAATCGATGGCTGAGTGGAACGTCGACCTATCTCGGCAGTCAGTTCGAAAACGCCCTATCTCAGAAAATGAATTTGGTTGAAGGATGCCCTATTTTAGAATTTGATTAAAAATACCCTATCTCAGAATTTGGTTCAAAAATGACCTATCTCAAACGAAAATACATTGAAAATGTGCAGAGATTGGGCGTTTTTGAATCAGCAGCTGTGTTTAGAATGTTTTTCAATCAAATTCTAATATACGGCATCCTTCAACCAAATTTAGTAGGGCGTTGTTGAAAAATTTTCTGTGATAGGGCGTTTTCGAACTGACTGCCGAGATAGGTCGATCTTCCACTCAGCCATCGATATAGTCTATACTTATCAATGTACGGTAACCTTATCATTATGACACTCATTATTTAAATAAAAAATTAAGATATCACTTCATTTTTTCTTAAAACTACACGAACTAATAAAATCAAATTCGTATTAAACATTAGTCTGAATCCGATTCGGAAGATACGAGCAAACTGTCTACATTTATGTGGGGATAATCGGTTTGTACCATTTGCCCAAAAACCGCAAGTAAAGATCCCACTCTCCTTTTGAATTTATGGTCACGTCTTATAATATGCTGCTCCAGCCTTTGAAAACGCTCATCTCTGTTGCGCAGCTGTGGAGTGCCCGATCTCGATCGCGATGTGGATGAGCGAGAAGTTGAAGGGGCTGCAGATGAGCTGAAAGGTGTTGGAGATTTCTCTCTCATGGACACTTCTCCTTCTCCGCTGTCCAATAAATAGGGGGATGGTAATTGTCTTTCTGCGAAGCATACTCGTGCATCGCGTCGAAATACTGCCAGTCTTTTGCTTCCTCTGCTACCGCCTCTTCTCCTGTTCCTTCGCCTGGTGTAAAAATAACATTTTGGTAAATACAATTTTAACCTTCAAATGGATGTGTCCATACCTGTTTTGTAGCGAAAGAAACTTTTGTATTTCTTCACTAGAGCATTCCACTGTGACTTGCAGCACATCCAGTCTTTGTTCATTGGAAGCGACGCCGATACTTTTCTGCAAAATTACATTCAGATCTGCCAATCAACTATATATGTACATAAATATTATATTTTACTTACTTCCATCCTTCGTTGGAGTTTGCATTTTTGCCGCTGAACAGCGCATCCTCTTCTGTCCTCCTTCTTATTAACATAAGCCTTTCCGCGTGGTTCCCTTTAAACAGATAGAATAAATAAATACATAAATATTCGCGCACAAGTTTCATTTATCTTATAACTTACAAGTAACGTACGCTTTTTTTGTCATTTTTTCAGCTTCTATTTTGATTTGAACTCTTTATTACCGCCAAACAATGCTATTTGTAAACATATTTAGAAGTTATCAAAATTTTACCTAGCCCCATGAGCTAGGTAAAATTTTGACGTTCGTATTCACCACGAGAAGTGTCAAATTTTTACTTCGATCCGTCAAAATTTTTTATTTTCTATCAATTGGCACAGGGCCTAACAGGCTAACCTAATATTCACGCACGCCGCCAATTTATTGTCAAAAATTTCTCATGCACATGCAACTTGTATGAGATCAACCGAAATTGAACGGCGTGCGTATGAAGCTAACTCAATTTCCAATTTTTGTTCTGCGTGACATTTTGATTTGACGTTTCGCTCAATGAAATCAAATGCAAACGCATGCAAGTGAATTTCGGGTGACGCAAAAAAACAAATTCGACGGCATGCGTACCAAAACGCAAGCCGCGAATATTAGGTTAGCCTGTAAGTGCTCATAACTTCTACATTTATTATTCAATATAGATGAGTAGTTCCTTATTATATTAATGAAGGGCCATACTTTGACGTGCAAGAATCTAAAAGTTAACAGGTTCTTTCATGTTGATATTTTTGCCGAAAGTAACTTTTCTTTTATTATTATTTTTTAATTATACGAAAGTGTCGATTAATTAATGATTAGCTCCTAATCCGTTTAGAAAATTTCGTTTATGCAGAAGATAGTGAATTTAATGTGCTTCAATACTGTTTAGCTTTTAGAGAGTACTGAGGATAGCGCAGGGTCCGCCGGAGGAGTTCCAACCGTGAAAAGAAAAAAGCTTGTACTTTAAAGGCCGGTCCACATAGAACTTTCGCGCTGGCTTTGGCGTTGGAGTTGGTTTGACAGAACGCACGTTAAAAGTATGCTTGCTACAATGAACGTTTGGCAGCGAATGCTTGGGCCACTAAATTAACATACTAACGAGAGATTAATTAATATTTCATATCAATAATTGCACTAAAAAAGATATTTCTTGCTCGCACTTGATTGAAAATGAAAAATATTTCACATAATTGTATTTATTTGCAACAGCTGACGAGCAACGTACGCGAAAAGTTGAGAGTTGGCCATCTTTTTGCTTTGTGTTGGCGTGAGCGTTGTCGAATTTCGGCTATGTGGACGGCTGCATTTGAATTCATGTATTCATAGTCAGCTGTTGAAGCGACGCCAACGCCAACGCAACGCCAAAGTTCTATGTGGACGGGCCTTAAATGTAAATTAATCGATTTATTAAAGCGATAAAAGTATGCTGTTTCAATTTATAGCCCGAACACAATGAAAACGACGAGCTACAAACCACAGCTGTCAAATTATTTTAACACGTACTCTTATGTAGATAATTATTTTGGCGACGACCGGGCTACGCGACGGCTGTGGTTGTGGCCAGATTAGATCTATTTATATTTTTTTGGCGACAGATAAGGTTCTTCTTCTTCTTTTATGTCAAACTCATACAAATTCAATGATGTCGCTGCCGCGTTCAAAGAAATCATGTCGCCATCGACAAAGCGCTTAGATAATAAAGATGACAAATTGGAAGCTGTGGTCGGTAGCTCGTCGTTTTCAATGTGTTCAGAACTTTAGTCGACTTTATTTTGACTATGACTACGGGCCAATGTTACGATTATCCTTGAACCCTCGTCCGGATTTCCCAAATCCTCCGGTTCGTATCGCTGGATTGTTAAATAAAGGCTAACGATGACCAAATGGTAGTATAATTAACTTTATTGTACAACAAACAATTTTACAATACTTGCTAATACAGTAAAAACACTACAATACTTGTTAAAGCAATTACAACGCTTTACTGAACTTGTTACACCGTCTGCTCACTTTACTTGTAGCTTGCTGACTTGTAACTAACTCACCTCGCTGTGGCGGCGCCCTTATATGCCTGCGCTGGCACTTATGGCAACTCTAGAACATTCTGAAGTTTATCGCTCATTCTCTTTCTCTCGCTGTTCGCAGTGTTCATCCAACTTGACGTTTCTCTTTGTGGAACATTCTACGTCATTCCTCGAACATTCTGCCTATTTCTCGTTGTTCGCTTTGTGTTGCCGCAATATTCGCCACACTGCCCTCCACCTAAGTCTGATCGTCCCGATCAGACACACTTGCTGTTCCAAACGCTGCAAGCCTTTCCAAGTGGACCACCTTCATCTTGTTTCTTGGTCTCCCAACGGTCTGGATTCGATATACTACGTCATTCAGCCGTTTGACGACCTTATACGGACCTTCCCAGTTGCATTGTAGTTTTGGGGACAAACCTTTCTTCCGTTGTGGATTGTACAGCAACACTAACCCTCGGAGTTCATTGCCTTATCATACCTGGCCTTCATCTTGTCACTCATAATTTGAGTTCGCTGTCTCACAAGAGCATGTATTTCTCTCAACTCGTCTTCCAGGATGTTGGACGTCTCTTTCCCAATTCTCCTTGCATCGCCAGTTACTCCAAACTTCAGGTCACTAGGCAACCGGAGCTCACTGCCGAAGATTACCCTTGCAGGAGTTTTACCCGTTGTTTCATGCACTGCTGACAGGTATCCCATCAGGTACAGGGGTATGCGGACATCCCAATCTTTCTGATTCTTGTCCACGACCTTTGGCAAATGCTCTTCCATGCAATCTGATTGGGGATGAAGAGCCGTTGTTCGAGTTTTCTGGATACCCAGTATCTGGCACATTTCTTGGAATACCGCCGATTCAAAATTTCTTCCCTGGTCAGAGTGCAGCTCTATAGGTACACCGTATCTCGCAACCCAATTGTAGGTGAATACCTCCGCTACTGTTTTAGCTTCCTGGTTTGGAATCGGGTATACCTCCGGCCATTTGCTAAAGTAGTCCATAATCAAAAGAACGTATTTGTTTCCCTGTGCGCTCAAAGGAAATGGACCGGCTACATCCATGGCAATCCGCTCGAATGGTGCTCCTGAGTTATACTGCTTCATCTGGCCATGACTTCTGGATTTCGGTCCTTTAGCTGCAATACACTCCGCGCAGTTAGCAATCCACTCTGCGACCGATTGCCGACAACCAACCCAATAGAACTTCTGCTTGATCTTTTCCAGGGTTTTCGTGATTCCCAGGTGCCCTCCACTAGGACCATTGTGGAATTCCTTGAGTACATCCGGAATTCTTACCCTTGGAACTACTATCAAGCTGCGGGAGCACTGGCCATCTTCGCTTTCCCATACCCTGTGCAAACAGCCAGATATTAATTTTGAGCTGTTCCATTGTGCCCAGTACGCCTTTGCGATGGGGCTTTCCGCTGCCATTTGCTCCTTAGTTGGCCTTCTGTCCACCTCCAGTCCATGCATCAAAAGCTCCAGATCTGGATCTTCCTGCTGACACTTTCGTAGCTGTTCTTCCTTCCACTCTTCCGCTGGTGTTATAATCGTTAGACGGACGTCTATAATGTCCTCTTTTCCCTCAGCTTTTGAGCAGTGTTTACATTCCAGGCTACATGGTCGGCGGGACATGGCATCAGCATTACCGTGGACACTTCCCTTGCGGTGCTCAATAGCGAAGTCATAACTTAACAGTCTCTCAATCCACCGAGCTAGCTGTCCTTCTGGATTTTTAAACTGTAGTAGCCACTTCAGCGCTGCATGGTCCGTTCGAACTCGGAAACGTTGCCCTTAGAGGTACTTGTGGAAATGTTTGACGCACTCCACCAACGCTAGTAGTTCCCTCCGAGTTACGCAGTAGTTCCTTTCTGGTTTTCCAATCGACCGGCTATAGTAGACAACCACCTTCTCCTGACCATCAATTACCTGCGACAGTACGCCTCCTATGGCATAACCACTAGCATCCGTATCCAAAATAAACGTTGCACCTGGAACGGGATACGCTAGCATAGGTGCAGTACATAGTCGTTCCTTCAGGGTCTGGAAAGCCTCCTCCTGCTCCTTGTTCCACTCGAAGGTTCTACTTTTCCTAGTGAGCTCGTGGAGGCTATTAGCAACGCTGGCGAAATTCGGAACAAATCGGCGGTAGTAGGTGCATAGCCCAAGAAAACTCCGTAGTTCGTGCAGGTTCCTAGGTCTTGGCCAATCCTTTACTGCTTCTATCTTTTCCTTCGCAGTACAGACGCCCTCCGTTGTCACCTCGTGCCCTAAGTAGTTTACCTCCTTCCTGAACAGTGAGCAGTTTTTAGGACTTAGCTTCAGACCAGCGCCAGCTATCCTCTGGAAAACTTCTTCCAAATTGTTCAGGTGTTCCTCAAAGCTTTTATCCAATACGATAATGTCGTCTAGATACACCAAAAATGTTTTCCAATGCAGTCCTTTGAGCACATGGTCCATAAGGCGTTCAAAAGTGGCAGGAGCGTTGCATAATCCAAAGGGCATCACCGTGAATTGCCACAGACCGTCTCCAACGCTGAAAGCTGTCTTCTCCTTATCCTCGTCACTTACCTCCACTTGCCAATAGCCGCTCTTAAGGTCGAGTGTTGAGAACCACTTTGTTCCAGTCAACGAGTCCAGAGTGTCATCGATCCTGGGAAGAGGATAGCTGTCCTTTTTCGTCACATCGTTTAGTTTCCGGTAGTCTACGCAGAACCGCATTTGACCATCCTTCTTCTTCACAAGTACTACCGGCGAACTCCATGGACTCGCTGATGGTTCAATCACACCACTCTCGCTCATTTCTTTTATTATTTGGCTAACAGTTTCACGTTTGGCAAGTGGAACACTCCGAGGAGCTTGACGGATTGGCCTTGCATCGCCAGTATCAATGTTTCACGACGTTAGTCCTGCCTGGTTTGTCGCCATCCTTGTCGAATATGTTGGAGTATCTTCGAAGAAGTTCCTTAGCCTTGTGCTGGTATTTTTCTTCCAACCCTTCCGTCCATGCATTAATGTCTTCCGCAATGTCATTCTCGCCAATGGACTCGCTTTCAGGTAATTTTTCGCAGTCGAAGATTGCCTCTACCTCTCGACATTGCCCCAGTACAGTTCCTCTTCGGAGTTTGACTGGTGATTTGAACTCATTGAGCACTCGAACTGGGATGTGTCCATCCTTTTGCGTCTTAGCCAGGGTTTTACCAATAAGTACGTCCGGTGTAGAATTTTGTGTTGCTTCAACAACCCACAATTTGTTTGTCCCACAATCTCCATCAATCTTTGCCCACACAACTGCTTCTGACTTCGGTGGAATCTGCTCGTTTTCCTCTAGGATCACTCGCTTGCTGCTGTACGGACCATCATACCCAAACCTAAGGGGCACTTCCATATTGTCGTACTTTATGATCCTGTTCTCATGTCGATCTTCATACCTTGACCAAATAAAAAGTCTAATCCAATGATGACTTCATCCATAATCGCCGCGACTATGAACTTGTGTAACACCGTCACATTCCCTATTGCGACTTTGCATGTTACCTCTCCTACAACTTGGGTGTCCTCACCAGTTGCTGTCCTCAACCTTGCTCCAGGTAATGGCCTTACCTCTTTAGTGACCAAATCAGATCGAATGATGGAATGTGATGCGCCCGTATCCACAGTTAGTACTCGCTCATGTCCGTCCACATATCCACCAACAGTAACGTTGCTCGCTTTTCTGCCAATTCTCGAGACGGAGATTATGGGGCATTCAATTGCGGGAGCCAGCGTGCGCCCCTTGCTGCTGGCTCGTTTTAGTTTAACGACTGATCAGAGTCGGGCTCGTCATCCTCAGTCCTGCGTTTACATACTGCCGAACAGTTTGACCTGTTGGAACCCGTCTAACATTCGCGTGCGAAGTGGCCTGGTTTTCCGCATCTAAAGCATTTCCTAGCACCATCCTTTCTCTCGGTTGCACCAGGAGTATTCTTCTCTGCCATCGACTTGAGTGTTTTCAGGATCTCGTTCATCACGTCAGGTGTCTCCACTTTTACTCGATGGGCTTTGTAGGATGGTCTACTTAGGAGCGCCGCCGTTTCACGTGTCTGAGCATACGAGACCGTTTCAGCAAATGTTGGCTTTGGATTTGCATACGTCTCGCGCTTGGTATACACGTCCCGCATTCCGTTGATGAACCTCTGGATTTTTACTCTTTCGAGGTGCTCACCAGATGCATCTCCAATTGCTAAATGAGCCAACCTTTCAACCTCGGAGGCGAATTCCTGTAGTCTCGTTGGATTTCTGGCAGCGATTCTCCAGCTCCATCTGGTAAATCTGTCTCCTGTGCTCGCTACCATAACGTCTTTCCACTGCACCCATTAATGCATCGTAATTGTTCCCTTCACAGTCAGGAATTGTCTGCAAGATTTCCGCTGCAGGTCCGTTTAATGCCACGAACAGAGCAGCGGATTTATCCTCCATGCTCCAACGATTTGCTGTAGCTGTCTTCTCGAACTGGAGCTTAAAGACTTGGAAAGGAATCGTGCCGTCAAAGGATGGAGTCTTTACCTTGGGAACACTTGTCGAAGTAGCTGGACGCTTCATCTGCAAATCTCGGAGGCGACCTTCCAACTCTTCTACCTTTGCTTCGACTTTCTCCTGAATTAGCTCTTCGATTTTATCTTGTCGTTCCTCGATTTTATCCTGTCTCTCTCTGAGTTCCGCGTTATCTTTAAATAAATTCTCTTGTAGCTGAGTAATCTTTTCATCTAGCTGCGATGACATGTACGTTTTCTGTGCTTCCAGCTGGGATGAAATCTGTGATGACATCTGTGACATGGCAGCCAATAACGTGTTCATGTCCATAGCTGGTGATGACGACGGAGCCTTTTGCTGTTCTTCAACCTTCCCGGATGTCTGCTGCATATCCTTCGACGAACAAGGGGCCTCATCCTTCTGTTCATCCTTTGCGGATGCATCGTCAAGTTTACCCTGGAAGTCGTATTTGTCCACGTCGATGCCTTCTGCTTCCATAGCCTCTCGCAGCCGTGATAGTAACTCCACTTTTGTTCGGGAGGTTACGATTATCCTTGAACCCTCTTCCGGATTTCCAAAATCTTCCGGTTCGTATCGCTGGATTCTTAAATAAAGGCTAACGATGACCAAATGGTAGTACAATTAACTTTATTGTACAACAAACAATTTTACAATACTTGCTAATACAGTAAAAACACTACAATACTTGTTAAAGCAATTACAACGCTTTACTGAACTTGTTACACACAATTAAACTTATAACTTGCTTATTCGCAACTCGCTTTTCTGCTCACTTTACTTGTAGCGTGCTGACTTGTAACTAACTCACCTCGCTGTGGCGGCGCCCTTATAAACCTGCGCTGGCACTTATGGCAACTCTAGAACATTCTGAAGTTTATCGCTCATTCTCTTTCTCTCGCTGTTCGCAGTGTTCATCCAACTTGACGTTTCTCTTTGTGGAACATTCTACGTCATTCCTCGAACATTCTGCCTATTTCTCGTTGTTCGCTTTGTGTTGCCGCAATATTCGCCACAATAATTAACTTGCCAGAGTGGCGGTATACAAAATAACGTGATGTGGTTGCGGCGGCGGTTATACAGCGACTCATTGCTTGATCTGCGAAAACGGGTCACCGTACCATCGCTTACAATGCCTTTCATTTGAATACTACAAACCGAATTCGAAGATACAGCGCATGAAGATGTTACCGTATGTGTGAAAATAAATATATGTATACATAAATATAATAAGGGTTACAATAATGGTTGAATTCAAGTAGATTTACGTTATGTAGTAATAGTAGTAATAATAGTAGTATGAATATGTTTTTTTTTTTGGAAAGCGATGAAATTGCTGCCCATGTCTTCAACAAATACTATAGAAGGAAATTTGAGATCCGCCAGCTAAATAATAAAAAATATGGAATTGAGTGCACTTCAGAGTTTCACATCTTTAAAATTTGCCTATATCTCAAAAACTATTGCAGTTTATTGTATTTTGACTACATATTCAGATTCAGCGGAAAATTTTACATGAGGAGTGATGGTGTGCCAGAGGAGGGATTTCTTGTATACTTGTGTAATTATTAATTAGATGAATAGTTTTCTCTAATTGTTTTTTAATCCATCACTTCCAATGGTACTTTTTTTATTTCATGCAATATTGTTTAGTTAAACAGGACTACAATAAGTCGTGTAGAAGGCCTACTGGGGAAACCACGTTAAAAAATAACGCGCCAAATACATTACACCACAAGTACAGTGTAAATTGTGCATATTATGGAGAATACAATTTTTGAATCGCCATATCTCATAAATGGTAATTCTTAGGAAGAAAAATGTTATTACGGTTTTTATAGACAATTGCATGATCTACACTTTAGTCTCATCTATTTTTGGGATAAACCTTACCGGTTTGCAGAAAAATGAAAAAAAATCAATTTATGTGACCTTTGACCTTGAATAAATTTTTTTGCAGACGTGGGATCGATGTGGATTTTTGACTTTTCATTCATAATGGTGTTCATAACACTCGTACCAATTTTCAGCTTTATGCGGATAATTGTAACCTTGAATGTCTAACTTGACCGGGCTATTTGCGTTGTATGAGTTAGGACAGTTTTTAGGTAAATGAGCGTTATGTTCATTGACGCGACATTCATATTGATTATCGAAGATAATTTTCGACCCCAATATCTGTTGGGTAATTTTTTTTTAATTTTTCAATGTAATTAAAAAGTTGAAATTCAGTACTTGTCGAAAAGTATCGAGTTCTCGATACTACTGAGTACTCATGAAAAGTATCGATGTTCTGTACTCGATACTCGTATCGTTCTATCACCAGTGGTACCAGTTTTGCCTTTTTGAGGCTAGCCGCCCTATTCCCACACCACTGACAAAACTCAGCGGCTGACTATTGCCTTTACTACTGCGCCTAATACTATGCCGCAAATTTATTTTAAGCTGTGTTATGACAATTGTCAGTTTTATTGTTATGACCTACTGAGTAAGTGACAACGGCGAAACAATGTTTATATTGTGTTTTAGGCGCAGTAATTGTGACAATAGTCATATGATGAATTTTATCAGTGTTGTGGGAATAGGGCGGTAGATCTAACTTTTTCTTTGTCGTTTAGCTTCGAAATTTAGGATTTAGCTTCGTATCTCTTTTCTAGCCTTTTCTTACTTTAAAACTAGCATTTTTTAAGGACAATCTTCCACAATATTTGCAGTAGCACTAAATTATTGTTCCGGTTCAGTTTTACTTGCGAATATCACCCAGCGTCATTGCTCCGTCCGTCGAAATTTAAAAGGTGTTCGCATGTGGCGATTTTGCGTTCAACTCCCGCAGGGTTGCACGAAAAAAAAGTTGAATGGCTGAATGTTGGCGGCGACCAACTTTGTTAAAAGCGATTAGTTGAAAGGCCATTCAACTAAAAGTAGAATGCAAAGTTGAACAATGCAAACGCCTTTTTATGGCGAATATTTTGATATTTTTTTATATTTTGATATTTTTAGCAACTAAATTTTTTTTCGTCCAACCCTGCGTGAGTTGAACGCAAAAGTTGCCTCAAAAATATGCTTTGAAGCACCCCTGTCGAGTGAAACAGTTTGCCAAATAGAAATCGACTTCGCCGTTTAGTCTGCTTCATTTGCGTGTAATATATACGGTTTGCTCTTCACTTTCCGCGCTCTAATTGAAACATTCACGATTGTAATCGTATTGTAATGTATGAAGATGTTTGGTGGTACAAATATACCACTACTTTGTCTTTAAGGACTATGGGTTTTCGGACCCTAAAAAAAGTGTCCCCTTCATTATTAAAATGGTTTTATTAAACAACTCAAGAAATTTCATGATCGTAAGTACTTTGATTGTCGAGATATTTACATTTTTGTTGCTCGGTGGTGCATTTGTACCACCTCTTTGTACATAAGAGTTAGTTACTACGTTTATACGTAAGCTATTTGCAAATAAAAATAATTTGCAAATACCTAACTCATTGTTAATTCGACGGTGAAAACTTTTTTTTAATATCGCCTGATCGAAAAAGAAAATAAAGTTAAAAATGACAACGTCTTGATTATAAAAAGACAATAAGATGACCATCGAAAAAGAAAATAAACCTAAGAATGGCGGCGTCTTGCGCTTATTTGCAAATAGTACCACTAATCAATACTTATTTGCGTGATTTAGTTATTTGCATATAAAAAATTAAGTCGGCGTTTATACGGGAAAGTTTACCATTTTGCAAATTGTTATTTGCAAATAATACGTGCGTATAAACGTAGTACATGAAATGTTGAAAAGGCTGGCCTTTTTTAACCTTTTATTTTGGGCCATTTAGCTTTTATTAGCTTTTTTATTTGGCCTATCCCTGCAAAAATCGTTGGACCATGTAGTCTATTTGTGGTAAATTGGAGTACTTACAAAAGTGTTCCTCTGTCATGCTGTAGCGGACCAACTGGTGTCTCTGCGCTAGCTTATTGTTTGTTATCCGATCACTTAATCACGTGATTGAAGTTGAGCATTTGAAAGCACATTTGCATGTCTGGCTGTAGCTGAACGTGTAGAGATGCTCGCTGTTAGTTCTTAGCTCCCAGCATGTTCGGGTTCGAATACCGTCAGAGGCAACATGTAATTTTTAATTTTTGTCTTGGTTTTTATTAATTTCGAAAAAGCATTTGAGAAGTGAAGAACAAAAGCGTGTACAAACGAAAAAATATAACAACAATGCCATTGTTAATATGTTGGAGTAGTTTTGTGCTACTCTGATGTAATGCAGGGATGGAGTATATGGTCCTGCCCTAGGACATCGCAATGTTAATTGGACCATATTTTTTATATGAATTGTGGTTAATTTTGGAGTACTCTTTGGTCCTTAGGGAGTACTCTTTACACGCAAGCATGGAGTAGTCGCGATTTTTGCAGGGATGTAGCTTTTTTATTTTTGAAGTCCTGGCAACACTGTCTATCACTACTAATACGTATTTCTTTATTGTCTTGGCAGCATTGCCCGATGTAAGCACGCCATAAAAAACATGAGTATCATAAACAGGAAACGTTACGTGGAATTGTTCAAATATAAAATAAATTCATGTAGATTAAAATGAAAATATGTTAAAACCAATTTAAATATATAATGGTTAATTTCTTGGTACCAAGAGGTTTTTCAAGTTCAAAAGGAGGCCAGAAAAGCCACAACCCAACTGTTTAGTTTTTCGCTAGTGGGTTGCCACTTTTTCAAAGCTCTTTATTTCATGAATTCGCGAACTATGCATAAACGGGACCACTTTTGAATTGATGAAATGAAGCATTCGTGAATTCCGTCGCATAAACGTAGTAGGTTCTTTCCCAATCCGGACCGGAGCCGGTAATTAGAGAATAAGCGAAAAGTTTGCTCTCAAAAATGGAACATAATCCAGAAGTACGGGAACGCAAAAAACCACATTTCGTGCCTAAAATTTGAGAAACAGCTGATTCTCGTTGTTTTTGTTTTTGTCACTTAAATGCAAACTCTTGGACATTGAGTTCTGGTTTCTCAAATTTGATTTTAAGTATATAAAGATTGAAAATAAATCAACAGACCATTTAATATTCCTTAAAAGCACCAAGTACATGTAGGCAACATGTAAACACAAAACAGCTGATGTGCACTGTGACACTATCAATTTTTAATGAATCTTTGGGTGTTAAGGCGCTGGCCCAATGCAGGCTTGCTTTGCTTGCTTAGCTTTGAAAACTGTCAAAAGTTATTTGGAATATACTAAAACGTTTGAAGGGTGGCCAAATGGCAGCTTTGCTTCACTTGCTTTAAGCGCCTTAAAGTTTCAAATAGGCAAATGTTTTATTTGAAAGCGTTTCGTAGGCTTTTGACAAAAAGATATGTTCCCGTTCTAAATCAATTCAAACAAACTGCTGCAGACTTTTATGTACAAAAATTGTCTTACGTAATTTAAAAAAATATATGTATAATATTAGTAATTCAAAGTTTAATAAAAAGTAAGCTATGTTTCCATATTTATATTTAACACTAGCCAATGCCCGCTTACTTCGCGGCGCCTAATAAGAGCTTTTGCGTTAGCCAATGCAAAAGAGCGTTTAAAAACAAAATTAGTCTGTAAAGTCAAATTTTTTTATTTAAGTTGAAACCACTAAGGCGCAGTATCCTCCTCACACATAGGCCAATAATAGCAACGCTGTGATACCATATGGAATACCAATCCCTTTTGGTGTCATGAGCTTTACTGATGGTCTTATTTCCACCTGTGACATCTCTGCCAAGCATGCGTAATCTTTTTGTATGATCTTGCAACTACAACTTTGGTGCGATGCGTATGCCAATAAAAGTTCTTATAGGGAAACTCAAGAGCACAGAAGTGCGTTTTCTGTTATAGGAGGGCCAAGAATCCTCCCTGTCCCACAGGATGAAAAGTTAACCGGTACATTGCTAAATGAGTCGAGCGATCTCTTAAGTATCTTTCAAATGCAGCAATTGATATACCTACGGTGATCTTTCCTTGTTAATTTACCACTTTAACCATTCGTGGTAAAATTTATGAACTGATTTCTGGGTAGATGCAAGACCGCATGATCGTGCATGGGGGCGTCAGAAAAACGTAACCCCATCCTTCATTTAGACATCTGAAAACTAAATTCGTATAACTTAAACATGGGACCAAAGCAGACCAACCACACGGGGTTTCTATACAGTTCGGCTGCAGCGCCATCCATTGGGTTCATTTTCTGCAAAACCATTGCTTACCATAAAATGAATACGTGTTATGAATTTCAACCTTAACTCCAGCAGCACTAATCGGGTAAATTTTTATCAAAAGAATTTTCCATCATACAGGTACATAGCTCACATTTAAAATTTGAACGAAATCGGTTAATAAATACGATTTTTATAAATAACTCTACTCCAGCACCACCTAGCGAGTTTTCTAGTAGCATGTAATTGGACCATATATGTATGTAAGATAACCTCCGACAACATCTATTCAGTGTTTTTTGAGTTTATTCCGAACAACGAAAACGGCTATCATTTTATGCAAATAGGTATGTAGATAGGACAGTTTATAGCGAAACTCGTAAAAGCAAAGCTCCATTCTTTGTGAAAAATTTAAAAAAATTCTTCGAAGTTTTCACATAAATTTTACCGTACTGAAAATTAAAGACGAAGTTACAATAGTTCAATGGGATTAGAAATCTAGGAGAAAATAGTTCCCAATCGAATGATACTTGCGCGTTTACGTAAATGTATATCGATCCAGCCTTTCCAATAATTACCACTTTTCGCCATAACTACGGTATTGATAACATATGTATGTAGCTGTGTAGAATTTCAGGACGATAGCGTAAGCAGTTCCAGAGATAAGCTATATGCGAAGTTCAGTTTGTATGGAAGGAAGGAGCCACGCCCCTTTTCCCAATGCATTTGCAATATATGCGTCAGTGCCAAGTTTCAGTTCCCTAGCGTAATTGGTTTTAGAGATATATTGGTTTTTTACGTTTTAGTCTGTATAAGAATTTTAGGGTATCCCGAGCTACATACCGAGTAAATTTTAGGTCAGAATATTTATTTTCAAGGTGTTGCCAAATATGAATCAAGTCGATGCAGCCGTTTAGTAGTTTAATGAAATACATTGTAAAGAGAACTGTATGAAATTGTAAAACGTGACGTCTCAGATTTCTTAATTTTTTGGTAGCAATAACGAAAAGTTTAAATTTTTTTTAGCGAAAAACCTTCCACACAGAAATAAAAAAAATTAAGTTTGTGGTTATATCAAGGCGAAATTTTGAGAACGATCCGTTCTTCTTCTTCTTATTTGGCGCTGTAACCGCCTAAGCGATTTTGGCCGAGTCCAAAACAGCACGCCAGTCATTTCTCTTCTGTGCTAACTGACGCCAATTGAAAATGCCAAGTGAAGCCAAGTCCTTCTCCACCTGGTCTTTCCAACGCAGAGGAGGCCTTCCTCTTCCTCTGTTACCTGCATCGCGGCCCGCGTTGAATATTTTCAGAGCAGGAGCGTTTCTGTCCATCCGAACGACATGGCCAAGCCAGCGGAGCCGCTGAATTTTAATTCGCTGCACTATGTCTATATCGTTGTAAAGCTCATACAGCTCATCGTTAAATCGTCTGCGATATTCGCCATCACCAACGCGTAAAGGTCCGTAAATCTTTCGCAGAATCTTTCTCTCGAAAACTCCAAGAGCCGCCTCATCAGATGCTTTCATTGTCCATGCTTCCGCGCCATACACCAGCACAGGCATGATGAGTGACTTATAGAGTGTGATCTTTGTACGACGAGAGAGGACTTTACTTCTCAATTGCCTACTCAGCCCAAAGTAGCACTTGTTGGCAAGAGTGATTCTCCGTTGGATTTCAAGGCTGACATTATTATTGGTGTTAATGCAGGTTCCCAAATAAACGAAGTCGTCTACTTTTTCAAACTTGTAACTGTCAACAGTGACGTGGGTGCCAAGACGCGTATGCTCTGACTGTTTGTGTGCTGAAAGGAGATACTTCTTTTTGTCCTCGTTCACCACCAGACCCATTCGCTTTGCTCCTCTATCTAATCCCGAGAAGGCAGAACAGACGTAGCCATTGTTTTTACCGATGATATCGATGTCGTCGGCATACGCCAGCAATTGTACGCTCTTATAAAGTATTGTGCCTGAGCGGTTCAGTTCTGCGGCTCTAATTATCTTCTCCAACATAAGATTAAAGAAATCACACGAAAGGGAGTCCCCTTGTCTGAAACCTCGTTTGGTATCAAACGGCTCGGAGAGGTCCTTCCCTATTCTGACGGAGCTGGTGGTATTGCTCAACGTCATTTTACACAGCCGTATTAGTTTCGCGGGGATACCAAATTCAGACATCGCGGCATAAAGGCAACTTCTCTTCGTGCTGTCGAAAGCGGCTTTGAAATCGACAAATAGATGGTGTGTGTCGATCCTATTCTCGCGGGTCTTTTCCAAGATTTGGCGTATTGTGAATACCTGATCTATGGTGGTTTTTCCAGGCCTAAAGCCACACTGATAAGGTCCAATCAGCTCGTTGACGGTGGGCTTCAGTCTTTCGCACAATACGCTCGACAAGACCTTGTAACCTATGCTTAGAAGGCTAGTTCCGCGGTAGTTGGTGCGTATGGCGGGGTCGCCTTTCTTGTGGATTGGGCAGAGCACACTTAAATTCCAGTCGTCGGGCATGCGTTCATCTGACCATATTCTGCATACGAGCTGATGCATGCACCTCATCAGCTCCTCGCCGCCGTACTTGAATAGCTCGGCTGGCAGGCCGTCAGCTCCAGCAGCTTTGTTGTTTTTCAGCCGCGTAATCGCTATTCGTACCTCGTCATAGTCAGGCGGTGGGACAGCTACTCCATCATCATCGACTGGGGACTCGGGTTCGTCTTCCTCACTACTTTCAGCGCTGCTACCATTCAGTAGGTTATAAAAGTGTTCCCTCCACAATTTAAGTATATTCTGGACATCGGTCACTAGGTCGCCATTGTTGTTCTTACAGGAGTTCGCCCCGGTCTTGAAACCTTCCGTAAGTCGCCTAACCCTCTGGTAGAATTTTCGGGCGTTCTTCCTGTCGGCCAGCATCTCAAGCTCTTCGCACTCACGTATTTCGGCCTCTCTCTTCTTATTGCGGCAAATACGTCTCGCTTCGTTCTTCAGTTCCCTATAACGGTCCCACATGGCTCGCGTTGCGCCCGATCGCAGCGTGGCCCTGTAGGCGGCATCTTTTTTCTCTGCGGCTTCTTGACATTCCTCATCGTACCAGTTGTTCTTTCGGGCTCGCTGAAATCCAACTACTTCTTCGGCGGCGGTACTTAATGATCGGGAAATGTGGTTCCACTGCTCGCGTACGTCGGATTGTTGAAGAGTGCTCTCAGAGAGCAGGTGTGTGAGTCGAGTGGCGAATAAATTGGCCGTCTGTTGTGATTGCAGCTTTTCGACGTTAAGCTTTCCTTGCATTGTTGGGCGCACATTTTTTGCTGCACAGAGGCGGGTGCGTATCTTGGCTACAACAAGATAGTGGTCCGAGTCGATGTTTGGCCCTCGGAGTGTACGTACGTCCAAAACGCTTGAAGCATGCCTTCCGTCTATCACAACATGATCGATTTGGTTTCTCGTTTTTCGATCTGGAGACAGCCATGTAGCTTGGTGGATGTTCTTATGCTGGAACCTAGTACTACATATTACCATATTTCGGGCCCCGGCGAAGTCGATCAGCCTCAGTCCGTTATCGGACGTTTCGTCGTGGAGGCTGAATTTTCCGACAGTGGCGCCAAAGATCCCTCCCTTGCCCACCTTGGCATTAAAATCGCCCAGCACGATTTTGACATCGTGTCGGGGCAGCGCTCATATGTACGCTAACCTCATCGAACCTCATATGTAGTGCTAACTTGACACCATACACCTAGTCGATAGAATTGAGATATTGAAATTGTTATAACGGCATTCATTGTAGCTTTTAACTTTAAAATTTGTTGTGGAAAGAAAAAATTTGTAGCTTTCGTTTTTTAAGAAAAAATGGTATGTAGTGCTAACTTAACACCATACACCTAGTCGATAGAATTGAGATATTGAAAATGTTATAACGGCATTAATTGTAGCTTTTAACTTTAAAATTTGTTGTGGAAAGAAAAAATTTGTAGCTCTCGTTTTTTAAGAAAAAATGGTATGTGGTGCTAACTTGACACCATACACCTAGTCGATAGAATTGAGATATTGAAAATGTTATAACGGCATTAATTGTAGCTTTTAACTTTAAAATTTGTTGTGGAAAGAAAAAATTTGTAGCTCTCGTTTTTCTGGAAAAAATTGAGTTGCCCCTTTTTCGAACAAAATTTAGTATGTAGTGCTAATTTGACACCATACACCTAGTCGATAGAATTGAGATATCCGATATGTTACTATGCCATTAATTGTAGCTTTTAACTTTAAAATTTGATGTGGAAAGAAAAAATGTGTAGCTTTCGGTTTTCTGGAAAAAATTGAGTTGCCCCTTTTTCGAACAAAATTTAGTATGTAGTGCTAACTTGACACCATACACCTAGTCGATAGAATTGAGATATCCAATATGTTACTATGCCATTAATTGTAGCTTTTAACTTTAAAATTTGTTGTGGAAAGAAAAAATTTGTAGCTTTCGTTTTTTAAAAAAAAATGGTATGTAGTGCTAACTTGACACCATACACCTAGTCGATAGAATTGAGATATTGAAAATGTTATAACGGCATTAATTGTAGCTTTTAACTTTAAAATTTGTTGTGGAAAGAAAAAATTTGTAGCTCTCGTTTTTTAAGAAAAAATGGTATGTAGTGCTAACTTGACACCATGCACTTAGTCGATAGGATTGAGATATTGAAAATGTTATAACGGCATTAATTGTAGCTTTTAACTTTAAAATTTGTTGTGGAAAGAAAAAATTTGTAGCTTTCGTTTTTTAAGAAAAAATGGTATGTAGTGCTAACTTGAACTTTAAAGTTAAAAGCTACAATTAATGCCCTTATAACATTTTCAATATCTCAATTCTATCGACTAGGTGTATGGTGTCAAGTTAGCACTACATACCATTTTTTATTAAAAAACGAGAGCTACAAATTTTTTCTTTCCACAACAAATTTACAACAAAAAAGCTACAATTAATGCCGTTGTAACCTTTTCAATATCTCAATTCTGTCATCAATGGTGCATAGTGTCAAGTTAGCACTACATACTAAATTTTGTTCGAAAAAGGGTCAACTCAATTTTTTCCAGAAAAACGACAGCTACAACTTTTTTTTTTCCACAACAAATTTTAAAGTTAAAAGCTACGATTAATGGCATAGTAACATATTCGATATCTCAATTCTATCGACTAGGTGTATGGTGTCAAGTTAGCACTACATACCATTTTTTCTTAAAAAACGAGAGCTACAAATTTTTTCTTTCCACAACAAATTTTAAAGTTAAAAGCTACAATTAATGCCGTTATAACATTTTCAATATCTCAATTCTATCGACTAGGTGTATGGTGTCAAGTTAGCACTACATACCATTTTTTCTTAAAAAACGAAAGCTACAAATTTTTTCTTTCCACAACAA
>NW_023458556.1:82070515-82097596 GCF_013731165.1 Rhagoletis pomonella
TGAGATATTGAAAATGTTATAACGGCATTAATTGTAGCTTTTAACTTTAAAATTTGTTGTGGAAAGAAAAAATTTGTAGCTCTCGTTTTTTAAGAAAAAATGGTATGTAGTGCTAACTTGACACCATGCACTTAGTCGATAGGATTGAGATATTGAAAATGTTATAACGGCATTAATTGTAGCTTTTAACTTTAAAATTTGTTGTGGAAAGAAAAAATTTGTAGCTTTCGTTTTTTAAGAAAAAATGGTATGTAGTGCTAACTTGAACTTTAAAGTTAAAAGCTACAATTAATGCCCTTATAACATTTTCAATATCTCAATTCTATCGACTAGGTGTATGGTGTCAAGTTAGCACTACATACCATTTTTTATTAAAAAACGAGAGCTACAAATTTTTTCTTTCCACAACAAATTTACAACAAAAAAGCTACAATTAATGCCGTTGTAACCTTTTCAATATCTCAATTCTGTCATCAATGGTGCATAGTGTCAAGTTAGCACTACATACTAAATTTTGTTCGAAAAAGGGTCAACTCAATTTTTTCCAGAAAAACGACAGCTACAACTTTTTTTTTTCCACAACAAATTTTAAAGTTAAAAGCTACGATTAATGGCATAGTAACATATTCGATATCTCAATTCTATCGACTAGGTGTATGGTGTCAAGTTAGCACTACATACCATTTTTTCTTAAAAAACGAGAGCTACAAATTTTTTCTTTCCACAACAAATTTTAAAGTTAAAAGCTACAATTAATGCCGTTATAACATTTTCAATATCTCAATTCTATCGACTAGGTGTATGGTGTCAAGTTAGCACTACATACCATTTTTTCTTAAAAAACGAAAGCTACAAATTTTTTCTTTCCACAACAAATTTTAAAGTTAAAAGCTACAATTAATGCCGTTATAACATTTTCAATATCTCAATTCCATCGACTAGGTGTATGGTGTCAAGTTAGCACTACATACCATTTTTTATTAAAAAACGAGAGCTACAAATTTTTTCTTTCGACAACAAATTTACAACAAAAACACTACAATTAATGCCGTAGTTAACTCTTCCAGTTTCGAAAAGTGTAGTGCTAACTTGACACACGTTAACTTCGCACTTAATAGGGCAATACTTGTAAATTTTGTATGGAGAATAATATTAGTTAATTTAAAATTCTGCATGTAACCATGTTCTCGACGATACATGTAACTTTCATCAAGATTAACCATAAAAATTGTGCTTCATTAACAGTTGGAACCAGCTGAAACCAAAAAAACTATGTCCGCTAAAATGGGTTAAACACTAACTGGAATTGGCATTTTTTACACGCATACATGCATACTTTCATATACAAATGTACAGTGGAGTACCACTAGCTTTGCATTGCTTGTACTTTGATGTGTTTGAAACTTTTATGGTACTGAAGATTTGCTTACGGTTGAAAAATATTAAAAATCGTCCGTGCACATATGTAATTATATTTTTATAAACGCTTTGAAGTATAGAAAATTTTAGTATTAAAAAATAAATAAAATAATTTTTTTGTATATATATAAATTTTGTTCAAGGCACATTGACCTACCTGTACAAAAATTGTGGCGCGTCATGGACAAAAATTTTACAATTTCGGACCGAAAAATATGAAAACGAGCTAAGTTGCCACGTTACATCTGTGAACTTCCGATAAAACCACATATTTTTGTGAATTTAGAAGTTTTGATTTTATTAAAAAAAAAACCAATGTATTTTCCTGCAGAAAACGTACACTTTTATTTAATGTTTATTAAAATTACATCTCAAAAACTAGTTAATGATTGAAATATTGATATGGAACATATAGTGTTTTGCCAAAAATTACCAAAAATTTCCAAAATTCGAGATAACTTATTTTACTGGATATAGAGAAATAGTTGCCACTTTTCACTTGGCTGGCCGAGATTTCTTCATTTTAAGATTTTAGAATTTTAGTGTCGGATTGAAAAAGTTGCGCTTGATGGTGATGAATTTGCGGGGAGATGTGCTGCGGTTATTTTTATGAATGAATTTACTTGGCCTTGAGAAATGCGCGCATGCGTTTATGAAAGAAATAGTTATTGTTGTATTTGAGTATGCGTGTAATTATGTGCATATGTATGTATGCTGCCGTGAGTTGAAAATATGTACATTTTTGTGTATGTGCGTAGTATTTTGGCTGTAATATGCACATACATACATATATATGTATGCATGTAAAAACGTTATCAGGTAATGGAGTACCTACGTATGTACATACATATGCATGGGGAAATGCATTTTCATTTGACTCCAAAACTATTGGGGCATATTCGTACATGAAATAAAGTCTACTCTAAGTTTAAGTTTGTCAGTCCCAAATAAGAAGTTAGTTGCATCTTTTTTTTCACAGATGCCTAGTCCACTGAAAGTGATATGAAAAAGCTGTAACTAACTTTAGTGTCGGCTTTATTTTAACTATGCATATGCCCCATTATTTACATATAATACGAGTATAGCAGTGAAAAATGATAATGCACAGTTTTTCTCAATATAAATAACTTTTCGACAAAAACAACTTTGAAGTTAACACGTGCGTGCAATCAATGCATTTGTACGTTTTTTGTCAATGTATCCATCTTTGAAGTGGATTTGTGAGAAAATTAACGCAGCTAGAAAACTGCAGTTTGTTGCATTGAAAATAGCGTACCTATTAACTACATTAGAATCGTTAAAAATATAAAAACCGATTTTCTTCGCTTTTAATGCCGACATCAAATCGCCAAACAGTGCGCATTTGCGTTTTTTGGTCAATGTGTCGGTCTTTAAAGTGAATTTGGGGAAAAACTAAGGCAGCTAGAAAACTGTGGTTTGTTGCATTGAAAATAGCGTAGCATCTACCATATGAATCGGTAAAAAAGTAAAAGTCGATTTTTTCAACTCAAATGCCGACCACCAAATCACCAGCGAATTTGCCAATTGCATACTGCATATTTGCATAACTTTCACATTTTAGATTCACACAATTGTATCTCTCGCATACATATGGATGTACACAATATGTACATATTACATAAATTAATAATTATTTCGACTTCTATGCATGCATAAGTAATTAACCAATTTTAAGAGCAAAAACGCAAAAGCCATCAGCTTTTCGTCGTCTAACGAGAAAAAAATCCATTTACATTGATGAGCCAATTTCTGTTAAATTTATTTTGCTTCTGGCTGGGCTCTGTTAAAATTCGATTGTCTCTGGCTTGCCGCTCTTAAAATGCGCTTCGCCAGTTTTGTTGGTATTTGACAGTTTCCATGCTGATTCGTTCTTGGTCCTTCTCTATAAATATACGTCCTCTGTTTGTGGTAGTGCCCAACTCTGGTCATGGTACAATAATAGTTGCGTTCGCGTAGCTGTTAATTGTTCATGTTTAACCAAAACTTTCAGGTTTTTGCGTTCGCGTACGCGAAAAACTTGCAAAGTAGGGAGAATTGAGAGAGCAAAGTGACATTTCATTTTGAGGGGAAGCTGCTGGTTTCTGCTGGAAAAATTGTTGCCAACAGGAAAACAGCTGATCAAAAACAGCTGGTTTGAATTTACGCAAATCACAAAATTGAATTTGGTGGTTTGGAAGTTAAAAATGACAAAATGCGACTAATTAAACCTGTAAGAAGTAAGTAGTTATTTGTTTAATCAATAAAATGTGTCAGGATACGACTTTGTGATGAGTTTTCGTACGTTTTAAATTTTACACTTTTGAATGTAAACAAAAATTATATCAGCTGTTCGTCTAACTTGCAAGTTTCTGCAAATTTTCAGTTCGCGCACTGTTTTGGATATTTTTCTCTTGTGAGAGAACTGGTGACATTTCGCCGGAATTTTGCTGTTGGTTGGTTTTTACTGGATATTTTAAACGAACGCACCTAATTACAGGTATTGTCTTCCCAGAGAGCGCATATTCCGATCTGCCTTATTTAAAAAATATCATTGTTGCGCACACTAAAACGTTTACTGCTGGAAATATCCCTTTTTTGCATACCCCATATACCGTATATGTTCACGTATTTTTTTTTAACAAACCATCTTACAGAGAACTTATTCAATTTGCAAAAGCCGAAAAAAAATTGCTTGTAAATAAATTCAAACTTTGTATGGCTCACTTAATTTAAAACGTTTTTTCTTTTGTTTTGAAAAGTTATAAAAATTAAATTGAGCGAAAGAAAAAAAGCAGTGCAAGATAAAAGTAAAAGAATCAACCATGATAAAAACATTACAAGGTAAATTCATTCTCTCAATTCGTCGGCCATGATTTTTTTCTGACGTTTGCCAACATTTTAAAATCATATAAAATTGAAAATAAAAAAATTAAATTGTTCACAATTGTTGTTGTTTGAGATTGAACAGGAGAATGTGTGTGTGAGTTTGAGTTCTGATTTTAAAATATTGTTGGCAAACGTCAGACTGCCTCTCAATGGTTTTACCTTGTTATGTTTTTATCATGGAATCAACATTGAACCGCGTCAAAATGAAAATAAAGCAGTGTTTGCATTATTCAACTTTGCGTTCAACAATTGCGTTCAACTCAACGCAGGGTTGCACAAAAAAAAAGTTGAATGGCTAAATGTTGGCTGGCGACCAACTTTGTTGAAAGCGATTAGTTGAAAGGCCATTCAACCAAAAGTTGAATGCAAAGTTGAACAATGCAAACACCTTTTTATGGCGAATATTTTAATATTTTTTCATATTTTGATATTTTTAGCCATTCATCTTTTTTTCGTGCAACCCTGCGCTGAGTTGAACGCAAATGTTGAACGCAAAGTTGAACAATGCAAACACACTTTAAGGGAGCACGAATTTCGAAGTGAAGCAAAACTCTCTAGGAAGACAATAACTGTTATTATTGTACCATGGGTGTGAGGTGTGTTGCTGGGCCGCCAAATGCTGTGCTTGCTGCTGCAGAAGCTGTGGCCCTGTGGTTGTTGTTGTTGTTGTAGCGGTTACCAAGCCCAGCTCGGGTCGGTTCATCCGTCAAAGTTGTCGTCTGTTTCAGATAAGGGGAGGCCCAGGAAGTGTGCGACTTCCACAGGGTCTGTCCATAAAGACAGGGGCGTCAGCTGGGGGGGTTCTCAGAGCATCTGAAGAGGTACCGAGTCATGTGGCAACTCTCCACATGCCGGGCATTGGTTGGGCACATCCCCACTAATTCTGCTCAGGTATGAGTTAAGCCTGCTGCAATAGCCAGAGCGAAGTTGGGCTATTGTGGTTCGGGTCTCCCGAGGCAGACAAAGTTCTGTCCCGTCCTAGCCCGGTGGTTGTGTGCCCAGAAGGGCATTCACAGGGCGGGAGTCTACATAACTCGAGACTGATTCCCTGTGAATGCCGCTCAGGGCCTGTCGGTAGGCTGACGGGTTCAAAGGTTGTTTAATGAACCTCTGGACTTCGTCCGTCAGTTCGTAGAGATGGCTCCTGATGTGTCTTGGCGATTGCTCTTCTGCAAGCAGCTGTTTGCTGGGATGGCAACGTCTATGGCTCCCCACAAGGAACTGCTTGCAGAGCATTATGTTATGCTCCTTGACTGGGCCATCGTCATGTTGGTGGTGTTGGGGCGTATCAGGAGGCATCCGGTCGCTGTTCGTAGTGGAGTATTTTGGCAGGTCTGTAGCTTTCATCCACTGCGTCCTGCTAGCCTCCGGCGACCACACTGGCGCAGCGTAATTTAAAACCGGCCGGCCTATTGCCTTGTATGTTGCCAGCAACGTTTCTTTGTCTTTGCCCCAAGTACTGCCGGCTAGCGACTTGAGGACCTTGTTGCGGCTCTGTACTTTATTGACAATAGCGGTTAAGTGCGCAGAGAAGGAGAGCAGGCTGTCGAATGTTGCTCCGAGTATTTTGGGATTATTCACCGTCGGAATTGGTGTGTCATCGACGTGAATTCCCAGCGGTAGTCTGAACTCCTTCGTCCAGGTTGTGAACAGGGTCGCATAGGATTTCGTAGGGGATAGAGCAAGGCTCCTTGCAGTGAAGAAGCGGGAAAGTTCGGCAAGATAACCGTTTGCTTCCGAGCACAAGTCATCAATTCCATTCCCAGACGCCATGATCGAACAATCTTCAGCATAAGAGACAATATTGACACCCTCTGGTGGTTGAGGGAGCTTAAGAGATGTAATAATTAAACAGTAGCGGGGACAGGACACCACCCTGTGGTACCCCCTGTTTAACTTTACGTGGCTTGCTGGTTTTGTCTCTGAAAATTACTGACGAATGTCGACCACTCAGGTAATTCGCCGACCACCATTTGTGTCCCTGTGGGAGAGAGGAGGCCTCTATATCTTCTAGCAGCGTTGAATGACTGACAGTGTCGAACGCCTTGGACAGGTCCAACGCTACTAGAACAGTTCTCTCACAGGGGCGATTTCGGTAAAGGCCACGAGTTATCTGAGCGTTTATGGCGTTAAGTGCTGTTGTTGTACTATGCACTTTACGGAGCCCATGCTGATGCTTCGCTGGAGTCAGGTGGAGTAGTGGGTTATCGGGCGATAAGACTCTCCTTTGTTGGCTGGTTTCCCCGGTTTGAGCAGTGGGACCACTCTCCCCATCTTCCCTGGTTGCCCTGTGGTGATAGTGGGCGGCGTCGCAATTGGATTTTGCGACCGAGCAGCACAGCATGGGTCCTCATAGTCCATCGTCCAATCTCGCGTGGTGCGCAGTCTTGAGCATGCCCTAAAGTGACACCAGCCGAGGCAAGTGTTCCACTTGACTGATGTCACATTACGGAATATCCTGGACTGTCACACCGTGCAGATTGTCGGAGGAACTAGAAGTGTTGTTGTAGTGGTGGCGGTGGTGTGGTCTGTTGTGTCAGATATGTTGTCTATTGTATTGTGTTGTGGTGCGGTTGTGTTTGTGTTGTGTTGCTCAGGCGGACCCTGTTGTGCCGTGTATGCAGCTCGATTTGTCCACAAAGGGCCACGTGTGCGGCGGTCCACTGCCTATGAGTCGTAAGGCCTGAGCAAACATTGCATGTGTTGCATCTAACGGAGGTAGAGTTGTGGTGTAGTCATCTCTGGCATACGCAGCAGGTATATATGTTTCTGGTCCAGGGATTGCCTCAATGCCAGCCCTGAGCAAAGTATGCGAAGATGTAGCCCTATAGACGTACAACTTTTTAGGGATTTTGCAGACCTAAACGGGGCTAGATCGCCGAAACAACCTTGGTCAGGTATAATCCGAGTCATTCCGGTACATAGAACCGTATGTCTTGAGAATGAAGGGGAAACAATCGGAGGCCTTTGTTATTTTCATAGATAAATTTCGATTTATTTTCATGCAAGTAATCAGCCTCATTGCGTAAGTCGTAAATTAGGCCAAATTGTACGACTCGACAACAGTAGCATTGTCTATTGTCGTACTGAAATAAGTAAACGACCAAAATCGTCGAAAAATATACAGTGCTGCCAAGTTTTCCCATTTTAATACACTAGTCGAGTGAAAATTTTAGGCAATGACGTGAAATTTTCGATACGATTCGACTCTCGAAAAACGTCTTGCATTTGATACGACTCTAGCAATGAGGGTGAATATTTATTGAATTGACGTTTAAGAAGCGACATGTGTGAGCATATTGTGAAGAGTTAGCCATTACGTATGCCCAAGGCTTGTTCCAATTCAGCGCGCTTCTGATTTACTTTTGTAAAGAAGTAACGTGAGACTGCTTCATGAGTCCACGGTTGGTAATAGAATTCAGCTCGCCGCTCTTCCTCAGGATTTCCAACCACATCTGTCATCGCCTATAAAATCACAGTTTTAACAGATTTTATACCAAGAAGCAAACTGATATAATACATACTTTCAAATCTCTTGTTTGGCTTACAATCCAACGATGAATAAACTTTTGCGGATCTTTTGCAAAACTCAAAAAGAACTCGCGGTTAGTTTTCATCTGGTTAATGGTATCGACAGTTTCATGTATTTTCGTATCCAAACCTTGAATTTCTTGTTGACTGGCTGTACTCATTAGAAAATTATTCATCTGGTTTTTAAGCGTGTCGTCAACTTCAACGTCAATGTCATAGCATGCAGTTTGCTTATTTTCGGCACCACTTTCAATAAAATGGTTGATGACAATTGGATCTGGGGGGTGAAGTAGCGGGTTGAGACGTTGTGGTATCTCCGCGAACTTCATTCGCTGGCACCCAAATATCTGCTCCAAATACTTGTCACAATTTATATATTCACGTTCATGAGCATCTTGTAGTTTATGAGTTTTTATATATTGCCAGAGTGCGGAAATTATCACTGGGCGTGTCTGAGTATGAACACCAAGTAGACGTGCTAGTCGGGGATCTAATTTAAATTGCAATGGTTGATAATCCAACAATAGTAGTATTGTGCAACGAACGTTTCTATCACCAGGACGCTTTACTTGAAATCCATCAGTTTCTTGCGTAGTATGCGTTCGATGCCACTCAACTAAGTGGTTGTCAGGACCATACAACTCTTTATCCAATTCAATAACCAATGACTTAAAAAAAGAAGAAAATTTTCTTTTTATTTTTGTAGTAGGATCTCCTTTCCCGTCCTCCAACAAACGACCTTCGACGCGGAGCTCCCAGGAGGCTACGGAACCTTCATCTCCGTCATTGGTCGGCTCTTTACTTGGATAAAACGTGTTTGAAATAAAGATGCGAAGTTTTCTTTTTTGCTTCATGGGCCTTTTCAATGCTTCTTGAATATCCAGACGCTTCCGCATGATCGTCGCATCCAATTTTCTTTCAAATGTTAATAAATCCATATATGCTTGGGACTCAGGCACCAAATCTCGAACTTTTTGGGGTAATATTTTGTCAGCGAGTTTTTTCTTTTTCTTTGCCGCACCAAAATCCCCTTTGTTTTGGTTGCTACTAATATTACGAGATTCAGTTGACCTTTTACTTCCACCACCAGAGGCGCTTCCTCTTAGACCACTTTGAAAACTAGGTTGTGAAGTTCGTTGATGTAAGGGCGGTCCACCTGGAGAACTTGTATTACTTTGTCCAGATTGAGCAGCATTTTGATGGAGAGGAAAGCCACGTTGCTTCAGCAAAAATAAAAACTATGAATATATACTAATCCTAACTTAATCAATAGTCGCAAGTACTCACCGGAAAAGTGCCACCAGCGGCATAGGGCCGCATACCCGCTGTTTGAGGCGGAGGTGGCTGATATCGTGGTGTGCCCGACACTGGAGCTGATCCTGGCTGGCCAGGAGCAAACCTTTGCGACATTTTGCTTCAATTTGTATACCTCAAGACGACGAAAATTTTCCGAAGCGTCCTCAAATAAATACCATTGAAAATGGCGTAGCACTAGAAATGTCGGAAAAACATCGATGCATCCAAAATATCGATGTTTTGCTCGATGCATCGAAAAGTTTCCCCTCGATGTATAAATAGTCGATTTATCGATGTTTTTGATGTGTATACATGAACGAAAGAACCAAGATCACGCGGGACGGAAAGAACGAAAAAAGTTATTTTCTAGCTGCCGAAATCTCGACGCAATTTTTGCTGTAAGAAGTAAACAACGAAGAGAACGGAGAAAACCGCGAAATTGTTGAACGCATGAAAAATCATTTTTATTATGCAAATTCTTCTAAAAACCATGCCGTTGTGTTAAATTATTCTTTATCTTATGTGTACACACGTTGTCACAAGCGAAAATGAAGAAAATTGCAGTAAAAAGCCACCACCAAATTGTAAACAACGAATAAATGTAAATAAACGGCTAATGTCAAAATCGTTCAACTTTTTTCCTTAATGCGATTCTAACGGGCTACTCTCCTGCCCGCGTGATCTTGTCTTTTTGGTTCATGATGTGTATACATCTTTGGTTTCGGTAGGGGTAAAATTTGAACCTGTAACGCATATCCCAGCACCAAATTTCGAAGGGCTTAGCATGTGTATTTCACCATAAAATTTTTATTTTCATTAGAAGCACCCTGTGTTTGCTTGCCAAATGGCTGCACACATTTAGGCATATACATAGTTAAGACTAGGGGCCTAATTGGCAATTAAGAACCTTTTCACCAACATAATTGTTACCCAAGATATCATACAGAAATTCAATTTATTAATTGCCAACTAATTATTAATTGGCAATCAATTTGTTTCAGATTCTCTATGCAACCCTGCTTGGTATGTTTAATTTTGACTTGGAGGTATGTTTATTGAACAAAGAGCAATCAGCTGTTTGTTTCTGTCCCTCTTTTACAGCTGATATTCCATCAGGGATGGAAAATTTAATTATAAAATTGTATCTAATTTACGGAAAGGTTTATCTAAAAGTGGATAGATGTACCCAAAAAGTAAATATGTATTTCTGTATAAAGAAGATAGAAGGATAAAAATTACCATCGATACCACATCAACTTCTGTACTCACATTAAACATATTTTGGCTATGAAAAGAATCTCTTCGAGCAGCGCGAGACAAAACTATGTTGTAGAAAAGGTGAATTAATTTCCTCCCAGTTCTCCGATCTGACGTTTAAAAATAAATATTTTCCGTCTATCTGGCGAAATCAACTACAATTGCGTTACTTTGACCACCTTTTTGTATCATTTGTATGCCCCTTCACAAAGGAGGGAAGGTATTGGACCAGTTGCCCGCAACAGAAAATGCATTGAAATGTCAATAAAAATAAGAACTGATTTCCTGAGAGTTATTTGGCTACGTTCCAAATGTACCTAAAATTGTGTGTTTGTACCGAATGCACTTTCAAACTAAATAAAGGTACGATTGACCAACTTTTCCATCAGTGTAGGTAATCCAGTATCTGATTTCATATCGCTACTTGCGCAGCTGACATATGTGTGAACACAAAACTCAATTCCGCAATTTAAAGCTTAATTGCCTCAGCTAATTGGACTGTTCGAACATAGTCTAAGAGGAAATGCGCTGCAATTGATTATTACTTCCGATTATTTAAACTCCGCACATGCATGCGGCTTTGTACCTATGTATGTACATAAATATGTATGGACTCAATTGTTGTTTTGATATTCGTAGATGGTTT
Organism: Rhagoletis pomonella; assembly: GCF_013731165.1. NCBI lineage: Eukaryota > Metazoa > Arthropoda > Insecta > Diptera > Tephritidae > Rhagoletis > Rhagoletis pomonella. The sequence continues at coordinate 82,081,551 of NW_023458556.1, forward strand.
TAGGCATAGGTTTAGTAGTCTCTTTTGATAAAAAAGCAGGGCGAAAATTTAAAAAAATACTGAAATCATTTTAACTGGGACCGTTGATAACTGATGAACATACATGAATATATGTATGTATAATATGCATATGTATGGATGATATAATAGCTCTGATCCAATACTTTTCGTGTAAAACCTGGAAGAAGGTCAAACAGCAAAATCACTCTCTGAAGTGAGAGTAAAAAGTGAGTAACAGCAAAACGTATGGAAAAAAAAGCATCGGGTAAAATCCTGCAACATGAACTGCATTTACATGAACCACAGATTATATTCCGAAAAGAAAAACTAAATTTAGGAATATATACAAATAGAAATGCTCAAACTATAAGCTCAAAAACAATAACCATCAGTGTTTCCAAGATATTTTAACGCCCCTGAGTCACAAGTATATACAAGTATATTTTATCAATCATACCGATAATTTCATGTATTAAAAGAATTAAAAATGAAAATGAATAAAAAAATTAAATCAGCAAAATGAATAAAATTAAGTGAAATTAATGTATAATTTCTAACCTAACCTACATTTGTATGTATGTAACTGAATCGCCTAATAATAGCTTTACATATAAAAAGATTATCCTAACTTTCGAGCTTAACTCCCTAATCTGTTATTAGAAAAAGAGATTAGCCATGCAAAATTATATTTAAAAATATCTCAGCAGTGGAATTCTGACATTCGCTACGCTAAATTTTCGTCGCTAAAACTCTCTAACTGAAAAGCAGCAGGGCCTAAAAGAATACAACATGAAAGAGTAACACATGCGATGCATAATCGGCCAAATCTGGCAGGTTGCGGGCATGCAAATATATGTTGTGTGTTGTTAGGGGCATTTGCTATTCTTTTGGAGATTTTTAGCGATCAGAATTAGCGACGGCAAATGTTGGAATCCGGCTGCAGATTAAATCGATAACTTTTTGGTGTCCAACCTATCAAATGTTAAAGTAAACAAAAATTTACGCTAGTAAGGAAAATAGGTTTGTAAAGGTAGTTCTTAATAAAATATTCAGTTAAAATATATTTAAATGGCATAGTATGTGTTGCAGAAAAAAGTGACCACGGTGGCACAGAGAAGAAGTTTAACTTTTCCTCGAGGTGTGTGAATAACAAGCACAACCAATTTGACAGCTAACGAGCTTTGATTGAGATTATATTTATATGTAAACGTACTTTTATGCTTTGCCGTTCACATATGTTTGCACATCAAATTTCATGAGTACCTAGTACTCACGCCTTTTTTTTAATTCCCATTGAACCAGGTTCGAGTTTTCCAATTGTACAAAAAAGAGAAGTGACTTTGAGCAAAAAATTGGAATGGCTCAAAAAAGTTCCGTTAGAAACATAATTAGCTCAATTGCAACAATCTATTTCAAAACTCGTACAATCTTGCTAATAACAAATTTTGTAGTAACGCATAATCTGAAAAATCCTATGCAAATCGATGCCTCGATGTATGCCCTTCGATGCGTCGAAAAATATCGATATAGATTTCGATGCTTCTCATTAAAGAAAAACATCGGCCTTGCTTTTCGTGCTGTCTTGCCAAGTTTATGGGCCATGTCTCACGATCAATATTTATTGACGTGATCCAAGTATAGCGATATTTATTGACTGTGTAGCATGCAATATTGATGGATAGTGATCCATATCGCAAAATTTCTTGAAATTTTGAAATCTGGATCGCGGATCGCAATAATGTCAATAAATATTTCATATTTCATTCGCGATACGTCAATACGTGTTGTATTTCAAAATAAAGTGGAGATTTAAATGTTAAAGGGAAACGTTAATTATTGGATTAATTCTTTATTTGGCAGTGGTAATTTTTAATAATGTCGGACGACGAAAGCGCACATATCCAGCCGGCGGTGTTGGGATTAACGAATGACCAAAGGTATTTGAAGGAGTTTATCTTACAATTGGAAAATATGCCGGAATTGTGGGACCCTTCGTCCAAAAGCTACACGAATAAAATAAAAAGAACGGCCGGATATGAGAAATTATTACTAATTAAAAAAAAAAGAATAATGATAACGCCACTGTAGATGATGTCCGAAAAAAAAATAAATTCTTTACGATCAAATTATCGCAAGGAATTGAAAAAAATTATTGACTCCAAGCGCTCTGGAGCTGGTACAGAAGACGTTTATATTCCAAAGTCTTGGACATTTAACGCTCTTCACTTTTTTAATAAAGATGAGAAGCCTGTTGACCTGGTAAGTAAATTTGTTTTAAAGATTTCCTTGAATTCTAATCATACTCTAGTGAATACCTAGCTATAAAGGTGGAAAGAAAATAAAGTAGTATGTAGATTGTCTGTTGTGCTAAGTGAAAACTTTTATTGTTCTTTTTTTTCATATACATAAGTGATAAATATTGAGTAGCAAAAGTTAGCATCTATATTCGTCATTGTAATGTTTGCAAAATTTGTCTCTTATAGTTTTGGCACATCTTGTTGAATTTCGCCCCGAACTGCCTTGTATGGTGGTTAATTCAAAATTATACTCATTGGGATTTGGTGCCTGATAATTCGACTCTTTTCTCATTAAATAATTGTGTAGATAACAAGCTGCTGTTACTTTTGCAGCTTTCTGCGGGCAGAGACTTATGGGATTTCTGGAAAACTCCAAATTTATTGGCGAGGATACCACACGCACACTCAATGACACATCTAGCCTTCGATAACCGTTTATTAAACAATTGCTCTTCTTGTGTTATACGATGTTTCAGCGCTTCGTAATTCGCTCTCTAAGTAATTCGCTAAGTAATTCGTGAATTACCCTGTTTCCACGCCACACATTAGTAATTCGTTTGGCAGCTCTAGTTCTTGTTCTTGTTCTTCGCTATTTATTATTATTTTTGTGTACTGCAAATATCGAAGACGGAGCTACAATTTTAGTTATCATCAACAATTTTAATTTATTTAGAGAATATTTCATTAATATTATTCTATAACTAGAAAAAGTGCCTGCAAATGGGACCAGGCCGGTGAAAACTTCGATATATTTCCGATAAATATTAGAGAAGGCACCGATTCGTTCGCCAATCGCATGGTAATTCGATATGAATTACATACAAATGAGGTAATTCGCTCTCAAAATTTTGTATGGCGAATTACATAATTCGGAAAGTAATTGGCAAGGCGAATGACGAAGGGAGAGCGAATTACGAATGATAGAGCGAATTACGAAGCGTGGAAACGCCGTGTTACTCTTTTTTGAGGATAAGGCTATCTGCACACTTGTCGTCCAATCATAGTTGCGTTATAGGGCATTCGCACGAGGCGATTTTACAGGCAACAAAAGTTGAATACGAAGTTGAATGAGAAGTTGAAAGTGAAAAAGTTGCCATCCCTATTCAGACGAGGCGATTTTCGATTCAACACGAATCGTTATTTACATTATTGAATATGAATTTAAATCGCAAAATTTGATCAATTGGCATAAATTTGGTAAGCCAAGCGTTGGTAGAAGTGCTTTTAGCGAAGCTGAAAGATAAAATAAGAGTAAAAAAGTAAAAAAGAAAAAAAAGTATGATACAGAACAGTGTTGGCATTTTTGGTACAATTGTACTTGTTTTATACAATTTCATTTACAATATACTTTCCTACTACGCAGTACTTTTTAGTAAATTTTGTAATGAATACTAAAAATATATAGCTCTGAAAATTCACAGCAAGAAATTTTTTGTATTCTCTTTGGTTCGCCTGCTCGTATTTACCTTTGTAAGTTTTGAAAAATGGCTTCAACGAGCCAGTATAATATAGCCTAGTCAAATTTTTAAAGAAACTTTTCGATACTAAGTTTTATTAAAACAAAATGTCGAAGTCAGCTTCATATAGAAACAAAGTCTTCGTTAGTTATAAGAAGAGATTTTCGTAAATATAATACCTTTATTGACAAGATTTTACTATTTATTTTATTATTCTTTAATTTTAATTATCTGTTTATAAAATATAATGTATTCTTTAAGAAAAACTGTACAAACCTAAGATTAAATCTTTGCGAAACATCCAAAAACCAACATACTTTCGTAAAAATTTCGAGCTTTATTAATATTCTTTAGTTTTTAGCCCATTCAATTTTAGTATAATAAAGTTCAAGTTTAAAGTAGCTGGGACTTACCGTTGAACTTGGAATTTTTTTTGTCGACGATGTCAGCCATTTTCTTCCATACGAAGTGTGTCCGAAGATTTTTTTATATGGAGAAAACTAGCAACACCTTCATCAAAGAAATCTTAAAAAACTTAGTTATATTAAAATTTAATGGGCTAATAAACCGCACGCTCAAAATAAATCTAGAAAATCGAATTAAAAAGCTCGAAATTTTTACGAAAGTGTGTTGGTTTTTTTTTAATGTTGCACAAAGTTTGAACCTTGAATTTGCACAGCTTTTCTTAAAATATAAACCGTATTTTTACAAAAAATAATTAAAATTGAATACTATTAAGATAAATGGTCAAATCTTGTCGTAAAGTTTTGATAAGCACTTGAAATGCTATTAAAATGTCAAATTTTAGTAGTGAATCCAAAGGAAAATGTCTCTTTTATCCATTAATAATAACTTAAATATGCTTTTTGTTAAGATGTATACCTGAAAATGTGTGCATACATATTTGCGTTAAATGCAGTACATGTGCACGTGGAATCAATTTGTAAAAGTGTAAACTACGTAAACGTATGTACATAAACAATAAAACTTTCTCATGAATACCATAAGTTCATTGGTCTTGAAGGGAATGTACTAAGAAAATATATGAGCGAATTAAAAAGTGTATACAATTTATACCCGAAAAGTACATTTTTTGTATAGATTTCGTACTGAAGGCACAATTTAATTTCCCAACACTGATACAGAATGTAAAAAAACACAGGGTTGCAAGGAAAAAAAGTTGAACGAGCTCAAAGTTGGCTGGCGACCAACTTTGTTGAAAGCGATTAGTTAAAAGGCTGTTCGGACGAGGCGATTTTTGCTTTCAACTAAAAGTTGCCTGAAAAATCGCCTCGTGCGAAAGCCCTATTATCGTCTCGTCCTGAAATTTTGAGCCGAGCACATGCATTTAAAGGGAGATCTATACACTTGTCGTTATCGGCTAGTTATCGGCAAATCGTAGAAGATGCAGAAACGGATAAGTACGGCACTGTCGCTTGCTAATCGTTGTGCACGCATTGTTTGTTTACATTTTATGTGGACAAATTAGTGAAAAAGTTAATATTTGCATTAAAATTGCATAAAAATAAGTATTTTTTGCATAAAATCTGTGGAAATTATTAAAAAGTGGATAATTGCATTAAAATTCAATAAATGTGAACGTTTTAACTATAAAATATGACGAAATTGTAAAAAGTCTCTGTGTGCATGCACAAAACACATTTCAGGAAAAGAAAAGAAGAGATAGCACAGTCTATATTTTAGAAATTGCAGGTTTTTGTAAATATTTCGCGAAAATATCAACCAGAAAAACAGAAAATACCTGCTCTAAGCGAATTTTTATACGCCAAATGATTTGAAATAACACGACCGAGTGTGCGAAAGTGTAGTCGTCATGTAATCGTTGCATCATGATTATGACGATGAAGCAACTATGATTGGACCACCAATGTGCAGAAAGCCTAAGGCTTCATAAAGTTAGGGCCTAGCGCGAAAGCTTCGTCTCCTATAAAAACATAGGGGAATGATTCCGAGGTGTTTGGCAATGGTGTTGATTCCGGTATATTTAAATGATTTTGTTGCAAACGCTCCCAGAATTTAGTGTAAAAAAAGACACCACCATCAGACACGCGTCCATTGCATCCAATATCAACCAAGATAAATTCCTTTTTAAAATTTGCAATAGCCATAAGAACAATACTGTATGTTCCTTTATAGTTATAATATAGCGCTCCCGAACCATTTGGACGCTTTATTTTTACGTGTTTCCCGTCAACTGCGCCGATGCAGTTATAAAAATTATGTAACACACAAAATTCATCAGAAACACTTCTCCACTCTTCTGCTGTACTAGGCATCTAAAAAAAGAAATTTGAAATCCATTTGATGAATAAAATATAAAATTTACTTTCAGTTTCACCAATCAATTTTAAAATTTATCAGACTGTTAAATTTTAAAATTACAAATTTTCCGAACTACATTGTGTCATTCTAAATTTTAACAGGCTGATAATTTTAAAATTGATTGGTGCAACCGGGCATAAATGTAAAGAATTAAAATCATTTTTGATTCTGAGTTGATGGTCAATTTTGGTTATTTAAACTTCTGGATTCTAGGCTAATTGACAATATGGTTAAGTGCAAGAAAAAGCTTTCTTCAGAATACAGTCCGACGTTTCGCTAACATTCTTAGCTTCCTCAGGGGCGATTTCTTTATTAAAAACATCAACAAAAGAAACAAGAAAAATTAAAATAAACAAAACGTATTAAAACATTGACATTATATGGTAACATTTCACAAACTATAATCAAAAGCACAAGATTTGACAAATTCGAAGTTTACATACATGTACATGAACACTTATTAACTATTATCACGATACATATATCTGGTCACACTAGACTTAAGAGCTAGTTGCTTTGATACCATCCTGGTATGGTACACTCGTCATACTGATTGCCTGTTACAAACATAATTGGTACGCCGCCGCAATATCGTATGTGTCTTCTTTTTTGTTCAAAGTTTTATCTCTGTTTTGTAAAATTCGCAGGATTTCTAGCGTTAATCTGGTTTTCTCTCTTTTTTCTTTATCTAATATCTTTACTTTGCCTAGATCAGCTGAGTGTCCACTTGTCAATATGTGCTGCGCTAACGCAGTGTTGTTTTTGTTCTTTCGGATGTCCGCGTTGTGCTCCCTTACGCGAACTCCTAACGCCCTTTTCGTCGTTCCGATGTAGATTCTATTGCAAACTTCGTTTTCACTTCCCTTGCATGCTATTTCGTACACTACGTTGTGTTTTTGGTGTGGCTCTACTGGTGTTTTTGTCTTTGTAAATATTGATGACAATGTGCAGTTTGATTTGCAGGCTTTAATAAAGAAATCGCCCCTGAGGAAGCTAAGAAAGTTAGCGAAACGTCGGGCTGTAATGTGAAGAAAGCTTTTTCTTGCACTCAACCATATTAGGTCAATTAGCCTAGAATCCAGAAGTTTAAAATCAATTTTATTAATTAACAATAATTTTCTTTCTTTCAGAACAATGAAGAATCGCAAAATGTGGAAGAATTGGTGCAAGTTCAGGAGCAGACAAATAGAGAGGACTTATCTAACACTTCCTTTTCATCTATTAGCGAGTTGGCTCCTCCTCGGAAAAACAAAAAAAAAAGTGCAGTGGGTAAACAAAACGAGCTAATTGAAAAGGCATGTTCCCTATTGTCTGCACCCCAAAGTTCTACAAACATAAACGCAACGGCATTATACTGGAGTGAAAAATTAGAGCATCTTAATCGAACGCAGCGTATGCTAGCTGAAAAAGGAATTAATGATATTTTATTTGAAGCAGAACTGGGTAACTTGAGACGTGACTCTGTAAATATAATTGTATATCCAGACGCTTCCAACACGGATGTTTCATCAGCTCCGACACAAGAACCCACAATGTATAATCAATTACCAGCATTACCACGTTTCTCTGAATCATCACCGCAACCGGATATTAAAGCTATTCGAGTCCGAAGACCGGCACCTATTTATGTACCACCGCCAACACCTTCACCAGACTCCAATTTTGGAATGTCTCTGCAGAGTGAATATATAACACCTAACTACCCACATACTCCGTCTCCTATTCTATCTTCGCAATTGCCTCCAAGTGGCCAAGCAATGCTAATATACAATACTGAAGTAGGTGCCACTGAAGAAATACAAAGCACAGAGGAATACTCACTAAGATCTTTTTTTTCATCCTTCCCTGGCAACTAAAATTATTACATAAATCATATGTATTTATCTGCACAGTTTTCTGAGTCGCTCAAAAGTTATTTGCAAAAAACTGTTACATTTAACACAACTTTGTTAGTACTGAGACTATGTTCAAACAGGCACCTAATTGGAAATTAAGAACCTTTTCACCAATTTAAGCCTTAGTTGTTACCCAATTTATTATACAAAAATTCAAATTATTAACTGCCAATTAATTATTAATTGGCACTTAATTTGTGTCAGATTCCCTATGCAACCCTGCTAGGTGTGTTTAATTTTGACTTGGAGGTATGTTTATTGAACAAAGAGCAATCACCTGTTTTTTTTTCTGTCCCTAAAAAGTAAGTATGTATTTCTATATAAAGAAGATAGGAGGATAACAAATCCCATCGATACCACATCAACTTCTGTACTCACATCAAACAAATTTTGGCTATGAAAAGAATCTCTTGGAGCAGCGCGAGACAAAACTATGTTGTAGAAAAGGTGAATTACTTTCCACCCAGTTCTCCGATCTGACGTTTAAAAATAAATATTTTCCGTCTACCTGGCCAAATCAACTAAAGTTGCGTTACTTTGACCAAGTTTTTGTATCATTTGTATGCCCCTGCACAAAGGAGGGAAGGTATTGGACCAGTTTCCGCGCAAAAGAAAATGCATTGAAATGTCAATAAAATTAAGAACGGATTTCCCGAGAAGTTATTTGGCTACGTTGCAAATGTACCTAAAATTGTGTGTTTGTACCGAATGCACTTGCAAACTAAATAAAGGTACGATTGTACCTACTTTTCCATCACTGTAGGTAATCCAGCAGCTGATTTCGTATCGCTAATTGCGCAGCAGACGTATGTGTGAACACCAAACTCAATTCAGCAATTTAAAGCTGAATTGCCTCAGCTAATTGGCCTGTTTGAACATAGTCTGAGATCACATTAATAAATGCACGAAATGAACAAATATTAATATCTCGATGTTCAGCATAGTTTATTTTACCCGAATTTGTAACAAAAAACCACGAAACTTAATGATTTAATGATGTATTATACTGAAAACAACGAATGTAAACCCGGCGTCTCCTTTTTATTCCGCTAGCTTCAATAAAAACATGGAAGTGCTTGGTGTTGCCAATATATTACTATTAGAAAAGGTTTAATTTAGAGATGCCAATTACAATAAATGTAAAAGATTTTAAGTATTTTACAAATAAAGAAATGCAATTAAATTTAGATTGCGTTTATATTTTCGGTATATAAGAATGCCCCCCTTCACAAATCGTTATGTAATTCGGAACAAGAAAAGAATGCCCACCGTTTCGCTTGAAAAAAAACTAAAAATTCGAGCCGATAGAGCTATTTGAGCTGATTATAACGGTACTAAAATTTACTTGCACAAATTAAAATTAAGCGAGATATGCAAGGTCAAAGATCGAAATTTGCTTTTTAAAAAACCATAATATCTAAAAAACTAGTAAAGCGTTTGTAAAAGTTAATATATAGTTTTAGAGCAAATTAATACACCTTTCTTTTGGTCTACATCCCTTGTGCCTTGCATTTCTAATTTCTGATAAAATATTTTTTTTTAAATATATGAAAAAATTCCATTTAAACTGCTTTTTTTTCAAAACTAGCCTTATTAGGATAGTGTTGTCGTTTTTTTGGTATAAAGAAAATTGATTTCCCTTTCGTTTGATATGCGTATGTCTATTTTTACTTGCGTCCACAGTATTTTTGCGTAGAATTCATTTCTGCGTAGGCGCTTTAGGATTATAATCCTTACCAAATAGAATTCTCCTTTTGGTGTGCACCAACTCATGAACCTATTAGAACAGATCTGACCGGTTGAGAAGCAGCCATTTGTAATAGCAATTAAGAACAAAGTGTGTGACGTTCGTAATTTTGAAGTTTGCTATTTCTGTTTTGCTTCTTTTGTATGTGTATTTTGTCGGTGGTTTATTTCAGTGATTTTTAAGTGAATTTTTGTGCAAATGTAATTAAAATGAAGTGCGCGGTGATTGAATGCAAAAACACGTACATAAATAATAAATTGGTTAGCACAAACATGTGCACAACATTGCTTGCAGTTTTTCTTTATGCTTCGTCTTCATATTCTTTGTTTACTTTTCACAGAAAATAACATGGCGCCGAAATTACAAACGTCAGCCAAAAATTACTTTTTTCTTTTGCTCCATCTTGTCAGATCTTGTGTAGTTGGATCATGCACCAGCTGGGGCTACCGCCCCAGTGATGTAGCCTTGGGAAAGCATGAGGTAACTAGAGTTCCCTTTATGTGTGGTAAACCTGGGGCTACCGCCCCAGTGATGTCTATTATGGTTACTGATAAAATAAAACATTTTTGTTATTAATGAACTGGCAATACCAAGCACCTCCATGTTTTTATTACAACTAACGGAATAAAAAGAATATGCCGGGTTTACATTCGTTGTTTTCAGTATAATACATCATTAAATAATTAAGTTTCGTGGTTTTTTGTTACGAATTCGGGTAAAATAAACTATGCTGAACATCGAGATATGAATATGTACTCATTTCGTGCATTTGTTAAAGTGATTTCAGTACTAACAAAGCTGTGCTAAATGAAACAGTTTTTTGCAAATAACTTTTGAACGGTGTAAAAAAAAGTTTCTGCCCTCGGATTCTTAATACTGGTAGTAGTACGCGTCGTTTGATACCCCTTTCGTTCATTTTGCATCAAGTTTCGGTGGGGATCATGAACTGCACCATAACCGAATTCTCATTTCTTTGCTGTCTTGCCAAGTGTATAAAACATCTTCGGACATCGTAGTATTTTTGACGCAAAACTCCTTCGGCCGCGATTAGGGATTATAGCCCTCATAATGTAGAATTCTCTTTCTGTGTTGCGAAGAAAATTAGCGGAAGAATTTTTGAGCAGAATTTCTTTCCGCGTAGGCGGCCTGCGGCCGCGCTTAGGGATTATAACCCTCACAAAGTAGAATTATCTTTCTGTATTGCGAAGAAAAGAAGCAGAAGAACTTTTGAACATACAATCAATAATTATTATCATTTTACTGAAAAATGACATTGGCGCATATTCATAGTCATATTTAGTACTCAACTAAGTCGAAACTATTCTAAGGGCCGGGTACTCAATGTCTGGTTAACACTAATCTCCGGTTAAACATCGTTTTCGACGTTACCGACTCCCTGTTGTATGCATGGAGTCGAAGACGTCGATAACGATGTTTAACCGCAGATTAGTGTTAACCAGATATTGAGTAACCGGCCCTAAGTCACAACTAAAGCTATTCATAGTCGCCTTAGTTTCGACTTTTCTGGCTAAGTACCAACTTAAAATTTAGTTTCGGCTGCAGCTGCAACTAAGTCGTAACAAGGAAGGAGTATTTTATCAAATTAAGGGAAAACAGACGAAATATGTAAAAATTAAGTTGGTAGAGGGTGAATTTGATAATATTGAATAATCTCCAATTAAAATTTACAAAGATCGAACCATTTTAATCGGAAGATGAAATTAAATGCGTATTACAATTCGAATTAAGCTACATCACAATTTTATAATTGGAATAATTTAGATAAATTCTCAAATAATAAGTCAGTTTCGCGCTAGTTCTTTTAGGGCCGTTTGCACCATGTCTAGTTAATTCTAACTCCCAGTTAAACATCTTTATCGACGTTATCGACACCCATCATATAACATGTGATCGATAAAGCAGTTAACGTGCTTAACTGAAGGATGTACCTCCAGTTAGCGTTAACTAGACGTGGTGCAAACGGCCCTTAAAGTAAATTTGTGCATAACATTTAGATATCTACTATTTGTATGTTTCACAGCATGCTTTCGATAAACTTCGACTTCACATCACTGCGGTTGTTCTGGCTATTTCACACAACTAACAAGAAAATGATATCTTATTATTTTGCATAATCATGCAATGAAAATAAAAATTACATAATAGGCCTTTCGCACGAGGCGATTTTTCAGGCAACTTTTAGCTGAAAGCAAAAATCGCCTCGTCCGAACGGCCTTTCAACTAATCGCTTTCAACAAAGTTGGTCGCCAGCCAACTTTGAGCTCGTTCAACTTTTTTTCCTTGCAACCCTGTGTTTCTTTACATTCTGTATCAGTGTTGGGAAATGAAATCGTTCCTTCAGTACGAAATCTATACAAAAAATGTACTTTTCGGCTATAAATTGTATACACTTTTTAATACGCTCATATATTTTCTTAGTACATTCCCTTGGGGCACCGAAATTGCGCATATGGAAACTGTGCATTTAGACATTATTTCGGTTTCATCCGAAACTGTGCATGTATGCTTTATTTCGGTTTTTACCATATGCATTATTTCGGTTTTAAACCGAAACTGTGCATGTATGCATTACTTCGTTTTTTTTTTATATGCATTATTTCGCTTTTAAAACGAAAGTATGCATATGCATAATTTCGGTATTTTCTCATATGCATTATTTCGGTTTTCAACCGAAACTGTGCATGTATGCATTACTTCGGGTTTTTCATATGCATTATTTCGGTTTTCAACCGAAACTGTGCATGCATGTATTATTTCGGTTTTTGTTATATGCATTATTTCGGTTTTCAACCGAAACTGTGCATGTATGCATACCTTCGTCTTTCACATATGCATTATTTCGGTTTTCATCCGAAACTGTGCATGTATGCTTTATTTCGGTTTTTGCCATATGCATTATTTCGGTTTTGAACTGAAATTTTTACGAAAGTATGTTGGTTTTTGGATGTTTCGCATAGATTTAATCTTGGGTTTATACAGTTTTTCTTAAAGAATACATTATATTTTATAAACAGATAGTTAAAATTAAAGAATAATAAAATAAATAGTAAATCTTGTCAATATGTGAGTGCCGTACAGGTATTATATTTAAGAAAATCTCTTCTTATAACTAACGAAGACTTTCTTTCTATATGAAGTTGACTTCGACATTTTGTTTTAATAAAACTTAGTATCGACAAGTTTCTTTAAAAATTTGCCTAGGCTGTATTATACTGGTTCGTTCAAGCCATTTTTCAAAACTTACAAAGGTAAATACGAACAAAAGAGAATACGAAAAATTTCTTGCTGTGAATTTTCAGAGCTATATATTTTTAGTATTCATTACAAAATTGTATTAAAAAGTACTGCGTAGTAGGAAAGTATATTGTAAATGAAATTGTATCAAACAAGTACAATTGTACCAAAAAATGCCAACACTGTTGTGTATACATATTTTTTTTCTTTTTTACTTTTTTACTCTTATTTTATCTTTCAGCTTCGCTAAAAGCACTTATACCAACGCTTGGCTTACCAAATTTACGCCAATTGATAAAATTTGGCGATTTAAACTCATTTTAAATAATGTAAACAACAATTCGAGTTGAATCGAAAATCGCCTCGTCTGAATAGGGATGGCATCTTTTTCACTTTCAACTTCTCATTCAACTCCGCATTTAACTTTTGTTGCCTGAAAAATCGCCTCGTGCGAAAGGCCTATAAACGGATGATCAAACTTAACATTATTTAATAAAAATGTAATTTTTCCAAAATATCGTAAAGAAAAATCGATACATTTTCACACTCGTTTTGCTATATCGTAAACTAAGTCGAAACTACTTAGTAGAAGTCTGAAATGCGACTATGAATAGAGGTAAATTTTAAGTTGGTACTTAAATTTAAGTTGCAACTTTGTTAGTTTCGACTTAGTTGCTGGACTACGAATACACGCCATTATCTACACACATAATACCCATAATAGCTATTAAACTCATAATCAAATAGCGCTTATCATATTTGCCTTTATAATATTCATACGCTTTGAACATCTGGCAACACATTTTGACACGTATTCTGGCTCACACGTGTGGCCATCTTCGTTTCGGTCATTGTCCATACATACATATTTCATACTTAGCCTGTTCCCGTACCGCACGATTTGCAGGATTTGCAGGTTTTACATGAACAGCTGCTTTCGTCTTTAATAAACTTTATGTGAACGTGGCGTACGGGAACGTCTTTGGACTAAATCCTGCAAAACCTGCAAATCGTAGACGTTCTGGAACGCACTAACTATTATTTTCTCTAAGGGAAACCAATTTATAAACGTGTTCCTCATCGTTTAACAATGAAATTAACAAAGTACAAAATAATTTAGCTGAAATCTGTGTGTTCTGTAGACTTTAATTTGTTTGAAACAAAGCTGTAAAATGATCGAATCATTAGAATCTGCATTCACTTGGCATTCTTTTCAAAATTTTGATTGTTTGGTTGAAAAAAACCTCATTCCTGAGTGGCTTAAATTATTTTGAAACAAAAACGAACGTTACGTGTTATTGAATGGTAGAGTTCCATTCAGTATAGAATGTGAATGCAACAAAAGCACTCGCAATCATTCTGATTGTAAATTTTGGTTGAATGCCAACACTTTTGATCATTCACTACTACACTGAAAAAATATGCCTTGACACTAGAATAAAATCTTTATAGGAGAAAATAGTCGTTTTGCTTCTGCTTTTCTACCACTGCTACAATTTGGTAAAGCATTACCTATGACCAAAAGTACGTACCAGCTTTCGATATTCAGTGAATGCTTTTTAAAACCAACAATATTATGTAACGAACTAAATTTTTATTTGTACAGAGATATTTTTATTTCCCAATACCAGGCGCTCATACATATGAAGTAGCAAGCTTTCTATACATATAAATTTGTTTGTAGAACTTTTAAATTATTATTTTTCTGTAGAAGCCTTTGAACTTTACAAACTAGAATTTTAGAAATTGAAAAATTTATACAAACAATTGTGTACATAGAAATAGAAAACTTGTTACTTCACATGTATGAGCACCTGGTATTGGGAAATGAAAATATCGTTTTTTACAAATAAAAACTGGTCATAAAGGGTGGCCGCCCGAAAATGGGCGCATATGTATTTTAAAAAAGGACATTATATGTATGTGGATAAACCATAGACTGAATGATAAAGGCTGCTATCATTCGATGGTTTTTATGCATGATTACTTCATGTTCTGCATATTTTCCAATCTTTTAAAGAAAAATATAGATACTAATTGTCTTGGAAAATTTTGCACTAAATTTTTAAACAACCAAAACTAAAAATTTGTAAAATATGTATTCATATGAAGCTGCGTTTCATGGAGTGGAGGAGTCCAAGCATAAGCATCCATTCGTAGGACATGGCTTAGCCCGCGCGGCCGCTGTGTATTGATACGCGACACTATGTCAATATCGTTTTAAAGTTCATAACCTCATTATTCCATCATCTAAACTTACATATTTTTTTTAGTGTATAAAATTTGATTGGCACTGAATTAGAGAATGCACACTTAGCAAAGTGTTCATTCATCTGGAAGCTAATTCAGTATTGAATTCTGTTTACTTCAGCATTCTCAGTTTTTTATTCAGGTATTTACCACCTTGCTGTGTGAAATAATTTTTTTTTTAATGATTGTAGACTGAAAAAATATAAGCCACACTACGGCTGCGTTTCTTTATACATTCCGGATAATCCCATTTCACAGCCGGAATAAACAGAATGCGTTTGAAATATACGATAACATATCATCAGGAACGTTCTAAAGAATAAGTAAACAAAAAAGTTTATTCCAAACGTTCAGAATGAATAAAGAAATGCAGCCTACCAGACAAAAAGAAAAAGAATGAAATCCTACTTGTAAATATTTCTTGATTAAAATTTTAAATGATTTTACAGTTTCACAGCTCTTGTTGTGGCGGCAATTACAACTTATTATAAAAGGCACACGAATATATTAAGCACACTTTATTTTCCAGATCAGTAAGCGAACGTCTAAACAGCTTGCGTTTTAATATCTAGAAGCATATTTAAAATTACAAATAATGGAAAAAATTATAATTTCTCAACCTACTTATTCGTGCTTCCTCCTCTGCTCTTCGTGAAAAGTGAAGCCGTAAGAAGCCATTTCAAATTTAAAAATTTCAGTATACTTATACAGAGTTGAAATAAAAGGTAGTAAAAATATAATTTATCAGGAATGCATTTTATAACTTAAGCTAGGTACTTATGTCAATAACATCCCGCCCCCC
>NW_023458556.1:82097696-82100002 GCF_013731165.1 Rhagoletis pomonella
CTTTGACCCATTTAGAGTGCTCCAATCGAGTCCAAATGTATGACCGATCCCCACTAACTTTGGACGGCCGATCCACCCATGCCAGTGGCACACCCCCTGGAACTCCCCTGGGGGGTTCCCAATACAATCATTTCAAAAAATCACCATTTTTGGCCTTTATATGAAAAAATCAGCTAAATGGCTATGTTTTTTCTTTATTTTTATTTATTTATTTATAATAATATTTATTATTTATTTATAGTAATATCTATTTTTTCTCTTAAGAAATTTATTTAGTCAGAACATATGTAAATGAAAAAATTAATTTAAGTGAGTTATAGAAAAGAAACTAAACAAAATTATTGTTTGAAGTCTTTTTTACTTTCAAGTCTGGGCAATTTCGCACGGCTCTCTAATGTCGTCGCCATAACAGCCTCTACATGTTCCGGTATAACCCGTTTGGAAACGCTAGCTAGCAATTGAACATGTCGTTCCGTTCCTTGTATGTGTGATGGAATTTTTGGATCATTAAACGGTGGATCATCTTGATTTAAATATTCTTTCAATGTATCGTACGGAATGCTTCGCGTGAATGGTGGTTCAAATACGATATTTATATCATTCAAATTGATCATTTCCGTATAACTTGTGCAATTAAAGATTATATCTGGTTTTTTATAAACTCTAAGTTCCATTGGCTCGTCAACATCGGTTCGATAGCGTAGAATTTTCTTGATGGCACAGTCGCGCTTTTCTTTGCTATCATCAAACAACATTGATAACAAGATATTTTCCGAATGCGCATAATATGAATTATCTTTAATTACTTGATTGACAATTTTGCGTAAACGAGGTTCTAGAAATCGTGACCAACCAATGAACTTGAAAAATAATGCACTGCACACGACAGAGCTGTAATACTTGATATTGAAGTACATTGGCACATAACATTTAATTACAAATTCAACCAGAATTCTTAAATTTGCATCTGGATTTTCCGTTGTCAGATATAATCGCAATAATCTAGCGGCCTTGGTGAGCCACCGAGAATGTACAATTTTCCCTGGTTTGATGTTAGCCAGATCCACCGGAACCACGCCGCTAGAAATTGCATGGGCCATGTCGTATAAGTACTTCGAATCGGTGGAAAATTCAATTTTTTCTGGAGCAGGGAGCATATTTTTTCAGCATTATTTCCATACCAAGTTTTTCCCAAATTCCAATCAACTTATCTTGTACTTGAATAGTGAATGATTTATGGGAAAACTTTTTTTGTTCTGTTTTAGCACGTTCGCTTAAGTAAAAATAATATCTCAAGATATCCAGATGGGTTGGTAAATTAAGATCAGTTAAATCAGTAGACACACCAAAAACAGTAACATCATGCTTGGGTATATGACTCATTGGGTTTTCGATAGTTGTTGATGTAGTTGCTTCATCTTGCGGTGTAGAGGATGGTGGATTCATTGTAAACTTTTTGATTTGGAATGGTCACTTCACTTATTATTTTTTTGGAAATATTTTTTTATCTGAAATTAGCACTTCACACTTTGAGTTCTTCACAACGACTTAATGCATTCACAAAAACTGTTGCGTTATATATGGTCTACGAGACGAGGTAATAAGAATGAAATGGTAATTTCAATTCTACCTGCTGTGTCTTGTGGTGGCTTAAAAAAAACAACACAAGCAATTTTACGATCTGCAATTGTGTCACAGTGATACCTTCATTGTTTAAAAGGGTTGCGGTGCATTCCAGTGATACCTTAATTGTTAAAATGGTTGCAAAAAACGCGCATTTCTTAAGAAGGTGCCTTAAAATACCCACAAAAAGGGTTGTAAAAACAACCTTCATTAAAACAACCTTAAAAAACGCACACAAGCAATTTTCCGATTTGCAATTGTGTCACAGTGATACCTTCATTTTTTAAAACGGTTGAATAAAAAACCCACACAACTATGTTTACGACATGCAAATGCATCACAGTGATGCCTTGGTTTTAAAAGGGTTGTAAAAACGCTAATTTCTAATAATTTTTTTTTAATTTCTTTTCTATTACTAAATTAAATTCATTTTTTTATTTACATATGTTCTGACTAAATAAATTTCTAAAGAGAAAAATAAACTCCAAAAAGAAAAAACATAGGCATTTCGTTGATTTTTTCATGTAAAGTGCAAAACCGGCGATTTTTTGAAATGTTTGTATGGTGAACCCCCAGGGGGGTTCCAGGGGGTGTGCCACTGGCATCGGTGGGTCGGGCCTCCAAAGTTAGTGGGGGTCGGTCATACATTTGGACTCGATTGGAGCACTCTAAATGGGTCAAAG
>NW_023458556.1:82100102-82101691 GCF_013731165.1 Rhagoletis pomonella
ATGCACGCTTCACCGGCTGTTTTTAATTTGTAAACTCCACCTTCTGGTTTGCAATGTGCAAATTCAACAAAATTTTGATCATAAATAGAGCATCCGTTCATGAACCAACGACTACAGATCACCTAATCAGCCATCGTTGTATTTGTAATCGATTTTCAGAAAAAAGTTTTCGTAGCGTTTTTGACGTTTTTCGGTTTTGTTTACACCGTCTTCTACCTCTTCGTAGTGATTTTTTAACGATTGAATGTGTTTTCTGCAGCGATTTTAATTATAAATTTTGGTTTATTACATATTTATGATATAAAATAAAGTGCTGTGTGATCGGAATAAGTTTGTGCGTATGTTTGGTTTGCCAAAAGGCGTAAATTTGCGTGAAAAGTGGGTGCACGTTTGTGGCCAGAACGTTGGCATTGAAAAATCAACCCGTGGTAATGATATGCGATTGTAAAACACTTTCAATCATGAAAACCATATTTTATGAACTTTTTTTGCTAATTGTCATCAAGTTTCACTTTGTATATTTTATAATAAATACCAATTTAATCGCACTCAATCACCGCGCCTTTTTCGTTTTCTTTGTTTGTTTTCATTCTTAGGCAGATGTCAAAAACACTCAGAAATATACTTTTTTCTTGCTTCTTTGATTAGGTGATCTTGTATTTTTGGTTCATGGCATCCGTTTTTGTTAAAAACAATCGTATTCCCTTTTTGAAGAGTTTTGAATACTGATAATAAATTGCCGACAATTCAGGCACGTGCAAAATATTCGAAATGGATACTTCGTCACTACGCAACAACAATTTCGTTTTGCCTTCGCAATTCACTTTCATTTTTTCATCATTCGCAGCAGAAATTTCCTTAACATTCGACGAAGTGCAATCAAACAGTAAATTTAAATTCGGTGTCATATGACTCGATGCCCCACTATCTATATACCAATCGCACATATCGTATTTTGTTGAAAATTTCGCTGTAAATGCCTTTTTTTGCAATTTCAGTGTTGTTGTTCATTATTTTAGTTCGTCCCTTTTGCTCCTTCTTCTTACATTCAGAGCTAATGTGACCCCTGCCACCACAAGAGTAAAAGTGTGTTTGCATTGTTCAACTTTGCGTTCAACATTTGCGTTCAACTCTGCGCAGGGTTGCACGAAAAAAAAGTTGAATGGCTAAAAATATCAAAATATGAAAAAATATCAATATATTCGCCATAACAAGGTGTTTGCATTGTTCAACTTTGCATTCAACTTTTGGTTGAATGGCCTTTCAACTAATCGCTTTCAACAAAGTTGGTCGCCAGCCAACATTTAGGGCCGTTTGCACCATGTCTAGTTAATTCTAACTCCCAGTTAAACATCTTTATCGACGTTATCGACACCCATCATATAACATGTGATCGATAAAGCAGTTAACGTGCTTAACTGAAGGATGTACCTCCAGTTAGCGTTAACTAGACATGGTGCAAACGGCCCTTAGCCATTGAACTTTTTTTTCGTGCAACCCTGCGTTGAGTTGAACGCAAAGTTGAATAATGCAAACACTGCTTAACATTTTACAGAGCGACGATTATTTGATTTTTTGCTATTTTGCCT
>NW_023458556.1:82101791-82113815 GCF_013731165.1 Rhagoletis pomonella
GAGGTATGGTTCCTTCGGCAAAGTTTCTTATTTTGATCCCTAGAATATGATTTTCACAGAGCAATGGGCGATTTTTTTGCCTCCCCACAAATCGACCCGGCCTAAATGAATATATATTTACTTTTTAGGTACATCTATCTACTTTTAGGTAAAGTTTCCGTAAATTAGGTACAATTTTATAATTCAACTAGCCAATGCCCGCTTGTTTCGCGGCGCCTAATAAGAGCTTTTGCGTTGGCCAATGCAACAGAGCGTTTAAAAACAAAATTAGTCTGTAAAGTCAAAAGTTTTGATTTAAGTTGAAACCACTAAGGCGCAGTATCCTCCTCACATATAGGCCAATAATAGTAACGCTGTGAATCCATATGGAATACCAATCCCTTTTGGTGTCATGAGCTTTACTGATGGTCTTATTTCCACCTGTGAGATATCTGCCAATCATGCGTAATCTTTTTGTATGATCTTGCAACTACAACTTTGGTGCGATGCGTATGCCAATAAAAGTTCTTATAGGGAAACTCAAGAGCACAGAAGTGCGTTTTCTTTATAGGAGGGCCAAGAATCCTCGCTGTCCCACAGGATGAAAAGTTTTCCGGTACATTGCTAAATGAGTCGTGTGATCTCTTAAGTATCTTTCAAATGAAGCAATTGATATACCTACGGTGATCTTTCCTTGTTAATTCACCACTATTGCAATTCGTGGTAAAATTAATGAACTGATTTCTGGGTAGATGCAGGACCGTATGATCGTGCATGAGGGCGTCAGAAAAACTTAACCCCATCCTTCATTTAGACATCTGAAAACTAAATTCGTATAACTTAAACATAGGTCCAAAGCAGACCAACCACACGGGGTTTCTATACATTTCGGCTGCAGCGCCATCCATTGGGTTCATTTTCTGCAAAACCATTGCTTAAAATGAATGCGTGTTATGAATTTCAATCTTAACTCCAGCGGCACTAATCGGGTGAATTTTTATCAAAAGAATTTTCCATCATACAGGTACATAGCTCACATTTAAAATTTGAACGAAATCGGTTAATAAATACGATTTTTATAAATAACTCTACTCCAGCACCACCTAGCGAGTTTTATAGAAGCATGTAATTGGACCATATATGTATGTAAGATAACCTCCGACAATCTGACGGAACTATTCAGTGTTTTTTGAGTTTATTCCGAACAACGAAAACGGCTATCATTTTATGCAAAGAGGTATGTAGATAGGACAGTTTATAGCGAAACTCGTAAAAGCAAAGCTCCATTCTTTGTGAAAAATTTAAAAAAAATCTTCAAAATTTTCACATAAATTTTACCTTACTGAAAATTAAAGACAAAGTTACAATAGTTCAATGGGATTTAGAAATCTAGGAGAAAATGGTTCCCAATCGAATGATACTTGCGCGTTTACGTAAATGTATATCGATCCAGCCTTTCCAATAATTACCACTTTTCGCCATAACTACGGTATTGGTAACATATGTAACTGTGTAGAATTTCAGGACGTTAGCGTAAGCTGTTCCAGAGATAAACTATATGAGAAGTTCAGTTTGTATGGAAGGAAGGAGCCACGCCCCCTTTCCCAATGCATTTGCAATATATGCATCAGTGCTAAGTTTCAGTTCCCCAGCGTAATTGGTTTTAGAGATATATTGGTTTTTTACGTTTTAGTCTGTATAAGAATTCTAGGAATATCCCGCGCTACATACCGAGTAAATTTTTGGTCAGAATATTTATTTTCAACGTGTTGCCAAATATGAACCAAGTCGATGCAGCCGTTTAGTAGTTTAGTGAAATACATTGTAAAGAGAACTGTATGAAATTGTAAAACGTGACGTCTCAGATTTCTTAATTTTTTGGCAGCAATAACGAAAAGTTTAAATTTTTTTTAGCGAAAAACCTTCCACACAGAAATAAAAAAAATTAAGTTTGTGGTTATATCAAGGCGAAATTTTGAGAACGATCCGTTCTTCTTCTTCTTATTTGGCGCTGTAACCGCCTAAGCGATTTTGGCCGAGTCCAAAACAGCACGCCAGTCATTTCTCTTCTGTGCTAACTGACGCCAATTGAAAATGCCAAGTGAAGCCAAGTCCTTCTCCACCTGGTCTTTCCAACGCAGAGGAGGCCTTCCTCTTCCTCTGTTACCAGCATCGCGGCCCGCGTTGAATATTTTCAGAGCAGGAGCGTTTCTGTCCATCCGAACGACATGGCCAAGCCAGCGGAGCCGCTGAATTTTAATTCGCTGCACTATGTCTATATCGTTGTAAAGCTCATACAGCTCATAGTTAAATCGTCTGCGATATTCGCCATCACCAACGCGTAAAGGTCCGTAAATCTTTCGCAGAATCTTTCTCTCGAAAACTCCAAGAGCCGCCTCATCAGATGCTTTCATTGTCCATGCTTCCGCGCCATACACCAGCACAGGCATGATGAGTGACTTATAGAGTGTGATCTTTGTACGACGAGAGAGGACTTTACTTCTCAATTGCCTACTCAGCCCAAAGTAGCACTTGTTGGCAAGAGTGATTCTCCGTTGGATTTCAAGGCTGACATTATTATTGGTGTTAATGCAGGTTCCCAAATAAACGAAGTCGTCTACTTTTTCAAACTTGTAACTGTCAACAGTGACGTGGGTGCCAAGACGCGTATGCTCTGACTGTTTGTGTGCTGAAAGGAGATACTTCGTTTTGTCCTCGTTCACCACCAGACCCATTCGCTTTGCTTCTCTATCTAATCCTGAGAAGGCAGAACAGACGTAGCCATTGTTTTTACCGATGATATCGATGTCGTCGGCATACGCCAGCAATTGTACGCTCTTATAAAGTATTGTGCCTGAGCTGTTCAGTTCTGCGGCTCTAATTATCTTCTCCAACATAAGATTAAAGAAATCACACGAAAGGGAGTCCCCTTGTCTGAAACCTCGTTTGGTATCAAACGGCTCGGAGAGGTCCTTCCCTATTCTGACGGAGCTGGTGGTATTGCTCAACGTCATTTTACACAGCCGTATTAGTTTCGCGGGGATACCAAATTCAGACATCGCGGCATAAAGGCAACTTCTCTTCGTGCTGTCGAAAGCGGCTTTGAAATCGACAAATAGATGGTGTGTGTCGATCCTATTCTCGCGGGTCTTTTCCAAGATTTGGCGTATTGTGAATACCTGATCTATGGTGGATTTTCCAGGCCTAAAGCCACACTGATAAGGTCCAATCAGCTCGTTGACGGTGGGCTTCAGTCTTTCGCACAATACGCTCGACAAGACCTTGTAACCTATGCTTAGAAGGCTAATTCCGCGGTAGTTGGTGCGTATGGCGGGGTCGCCTTTCTTGTGGATTGGGCAGAGCACACTTAAATTCCAGTCGTCGGGCATGCGTTCATCTGACCATATTCTGCATACGAGCTGATGCATGCACCTCATCAGCTCCTCGCCGCCGTACTTGAATAGCTCGGCTGGCAGGCCGTCAGCTCCAGCAGCTTTGTTGTTTTTCAGCCGCGTAATCGCTATTCGTACCTCGTCATAGTCAGGCGGTGGGACAGCTACTCCATCATCATCGACTGGGGACTCGGGTTCGTCTTCCTCACTACTTTCAGCGCTGCTACCATTCAGTAGGTTATAAAAGTGTTCCCTCCACAATTTAAGTATATTCTGGACATCGGTCACTAGGTCGCCATTGTTGTTCTTACAGGAGTTCGCCCCGGTCTTGAAACCTTCCGTAAGTCGCCTAACCCTCTGGTAGAATTTTCGGGCGTTCTTCCTGTCGGCCAGCATCTCAAGCTCTTCGCACTCACGTATTTCGGTCTCTCTCTTCTTATTGCGGCAAATACGTCTCGCTTCGTTCTTCAGTTCCCTATAACGGTCCCACATGGCTCGCGTTGCGCCCGATCGCAGCGTGGCCCTGTAGGCGGCATCTTTTTTCTCTGCGGCTTCTTGACATTCCTCATCGTACCAGTTGTTCTTTCGGGCTCGCTGAATTCCAACTACTTCTTCGGCGGCGGTACTTAATGATCGGGAAATGTGGTTCCACTGCTCGCGTACGTCGGATTGTTGAAGAGTGCTCTCAGAGAGCAGGTGTGTGAGTCGAGTGGCGAATAAATTGGCCGTCTGTTGTGATTGCAGCTTTTCGACGTTAAGCTTTCCTTGCATTGTTGGGCGCACATTTTTTGCTGCACAGAGGCGGGTGCGTATCTTGGCTACAACAAGATAGTGGTCCGAGTCGATGTTTGGCCCTCGGAGTGTACGTACGTCCAAAACGCTTGAAGCATGCCTTCCGTCTATCACAACATGATCGATTTGGTTTCTCGTTTTTCGATCTGGAGACAGCCATGTAGCTTGGTGGATGTTCTTATGCTGGAACCTAGTACTACATATTACCATATTTCGGGCCCCGGCGAAGTCGATCAGCCTCAGTCCGTTATCGGACGTTTCGTCGTGGAGGCTGAATTTTCCGACAGTGGCGCCAAAGATCCCTCCCTTGCCCACCTTGGCATTAAAATCGCCAAGCACGATTTTGACATCGTGTCGGGGCAGCGCTCATATGTACGTTCCTAGCGCTCATAGAAGGGATCCTTGGACGCCTCATCCTTCTCTTCCGTCCGGGCATGGGCGCAGATGAGCGAGATGTTGAAGAATCTAGCTTTGATGCGGATTGTGGCTAGACGTTCGTCCACCGGGGTGAACGCCAGTACTCGGCGACGGAGTCTCTCTCCTACCACGAATCCAACACCGAATTTGCGCTCCTTTACGGGGCAACTGTAGTAGACGTCGCAAGGCTTCACGCTTACTTTACCTTGCCCCGTCCATCGCATTTCTTGGATGGCGGTGATGTCAGCCTTTGTCTTCCCGAGGACATCAACCAGCCGGGCAGAGGCACCTTCCCCATTAAGGGTCCGGATATTCCAGGTGCATACCCTTAAATCATAGTCCTTTATACGTTTGCCGTAGTCGTCATCAGAAAAAGGGGGTCTCATCCGAGGCTGTTTGCTTCTTTTCATTGGGCGGGGTTTTAACGTGCGATACCCAAACCCAGCGCACGCGAAGTTTTACGCCTTCTCACTTTAGCTCGCTCCCAAACGGGTGTTTGGTTGCTACCCAGAGGATACGTGGATATAAATATCCGGACGTTGTGAGCTGCGATTTGAACCGTACGCACAAGAATCGCTTCTGGCCACTCCCAGGTGAATGGCAGTCAAAAGTTTTCTACTTCTGAGCACGGAACCATCCTCCCGATCCGTTGCTAACTCTAAATATAAACAACGACGCACTGGAAAAAGTTAATACGTTCAAATACCTAGGAATAATGGGTAGAGCTCTAGCAATATGTACATCGGTGAAAACTGCATTTAATTCCATACATTAGCTTTTGCGTGATACGCTTACAAACATACAGACAAACATACCAAAATTTTATATTTGGCTTCTGTTGATTTAATAAACCCCCTATTAATTTTTCTTTAACATCTATTATGTACAGATATCGGCCTGTTGCAATTTTATTATTCTCAAATACTCTCGTTTGATACCCATATGGCAACACTTAGTTTATATTATAAAAAAAATCAAACCCGCTTCAAGAATATTTTCAAAAGCAAGCTTCCTAATCCTCTTTAGTTTAATATTCGTATTGCAATATTTCATTTATTTTACAAATTTTAGTGAATACAATTTTTCAATCAGTTCATTTTCTCGAATTATTTTCTCGGCTTCGTGGTCAAAAGCGTTCGTGCTTACTTTTGTTTTTAAATACTCTTCAAAACTGTGATAAAACTGAGAAAATGGAGCAAGGTATGGTTCCAACGGGGAGCATATAGGATCAAATGTGTCCGCGCTAATAACCACTAGGGAGCATAGATGCGAAAGTAAAACATTGAGTTCATTAAAAATCTTCATTGGGTCTGCATTATTGCTTTCGAACAACTTGTTTACTTTTTGCACCTAAAAATTTGGCAAATAGTAAAATCGGCTAAAAACGGCTAACTTTTTTTTACAAACCGGCTAACCAATCGGCTGCCGGCTAGATCGAATTTTCTCCGGCTAGTTGTTATCAAAACCGGCTAAATCTAGCCGGAAAACGGCTAAAATGGCAACGCTGATGAAAATATACCTCAATATTTTCATATCGCCGCAGCTCTGCAGTAGCTTTATCAGTTCTGCTCACAAAGGTAGGTTGTTTAAGAAGACCTGAAAACAGCTCAAAGTTGTCTGAAGGTAACAAAGGTGTATGCGCAATTTGTGGTTCCGTTGTACTGTCAGAATTCTCAGTTAAGGTTCACATAACAGCTTCGTTCCCCACGCTTTCCGGGCTGCTCCGGTAATTAGAGAGTAAAAATAAGTTACTCTCTCACAAGTGTCAAAAATGTGCCAACACGTGCCAAAAGTGCCCAGAGCGTGAGGAACGCAAAAAACCACATTTCGTGCCCGGAATCAACATATCAGCTCTAAACAATGATTTTACGTGTATTTATCTTATATGGCTAATAAAATTACCAAATAACTAAATTTTCTGAAAATTCTGTGATATTTTGCACTTTTGTTTTTAAAAAATTTGCTTTCGGATTTAAACAACAACAGCAGTTATTTCAAATTGCCCTTTTGCACATTTGTGCCCGGAAAAAAGTCCGGGCTGTTTCGTGCACAAAGAAGAAGATATTTACGATCCAAAAGTGGAACGTATTCGCTCTCTATTACCCATTTTTCTAACGTGAGGAACGCTTTCTGGGCTGCTTTGGGCACCCGTGGGTACCCGCGGGCTCGTGTGGAACAAACCTAACATAAACATTTATCTTTTGTGTACCTTTGCTCAGATTCGGTAAAGTTCCTGAGCTCTTTTGCTAGCGGGTATAAAAAAAAGCGCAATTTTGTGCAAATCTGTTAAGTTTTCAACAGCAACAGTTTTTAAATAATAAAGCAACTTATTTTTCAAGTCTTTTATAAAGCCGATGTCTTCTGAGGTAACAGTGCATTTCTTTTGTAGACTAGTTATATAAATGTACATCAGGTGGATAATTAAATAATTTAGTAAAACTAATATATTTAAAAAAATACTTTATCAATATCCTTTTTTTTCAAAATTGTCGTATTCTCTACTAATTGTTTGAAGTCAATGAGTGTCATTCGATTGCTCGACTTGCTTTTCATAACAGCATTTTTCACTCGCTTGACTTGATTTGGTAAGAGTATATCAATGCCATATTTGAAATCAAATGAGTACACTGCAGCTAAACATTGATTTCAAAACTAATTATGAATCTCACTGTTTGTACGGTGTTTCTCACTAACCTTATAAAGTTCACAGCAATGAGTTCATACTGTTTAGATGGAAGTGAAAGTGAAGTGGAGTAAACTCATGCTGTTGTCTGATATCTACCAATACATTTTTTATAGTTATTTTGATAAAAACAATAGTTTTGTTTTTATTTATTTTAATTAAAACTGTGGTTTTTTATTTTTTTTTAGTTATTTCAATAAGAATTAAAACTGTTTTTAAGGGGCTTTTTATTTAACTAATTATACGGTATTTGAGTCATATTATTAGGAGTGTATTCGTACGCCCATCTATCTAAAGTTTTAGAAAACTTTTACTGACTTTGCGTTCTCGTACCCAAAAAACTTGCAAAGTAGGGGAAATTGGGAGAGCAAAATGTGAAAGAGAGATGCAAATTTCTGCTGAAAAAATTTTTTCCAGCTAAAACTTGCAAGTAAGAAAGTAAGAAAGATTACAAACACATGCTTGTAAATAAACAAAAGAAAATATGGCCTTTTTGAGTTATTTATTGCAAATTTTATTATTAATGCTAGTATACAACGAAAAAGTGAGTAAATTTAATAAGCACAACGTTTGTTCAGTTTATTTTTCGTTAATTTGCCATTAATATCCAGTTTGTTTACTCTAGTGTGTGCTGACTATGGTTGCCGTATGACATTTTTCGTTTATACCATAATTTCTCTTTAAATATACCAAAATCGATTTAAATGCCGCATGCTGAAATGCTTTTTTTGCTGAAGTTTTCAGTTTTGGTAGGTTGATTGTTGAAATGAAAATTTTATAATTTTAAAGCTAGATCTGTAACTATATCTATTACCATGAACGAAGGACACAAGATCACGCCTTCCCGAAAGAAAGAAAAAAGTTATTTTCTAGCTGTTGAAATCTCGACGCCATCTTTGTTGTAAGAAGTAAACAACGAAGAGAACAAAAAAAACCGCTTAATTGTTGAACACATGAATAATCATTTTATTATGCAAATTCTTCTATAAATCATGTCGTTGTGTTAAATTATTCTTTACCTTATGTGTGCACACGTTGTCACAAGCGAAAATTAAGAAAATTGCAGTAAAAGGCCACCGCCAAATTGTAAACAACGAACAAATGTAAACAAACGGCTAATGTCAAAGTCGCCCAACTTTTTTCCTAAATGCGATTATAACGGGCTACTAAGAAGAAGGCGTGATCTTGTATTTTTGGTTCATGATCTATTACATTTTTTTGGATCATTGATGGGTGTTTGGAGGAGATACTCTTGTTTTTGAATGCGTCACCGTGTGATATCACAAATAATTATGAGAAAAATAACTTATTCATTCCGATATAATTAATTTGTATTTTAAAAAGGTTTTTCTTATCCAAAACTATTCAATTGCATAAAATGCCAAATCGGGGGAAAATGTACCAAGCAGAAAATAAATTGCCAAATTAATCACCAGTGGCAACTGTGCAAGTGATCAGCTGCTTCAAAGGTTGCAAGTTTTTGCAAATTTTGCGTTCTCGTACTTCTGTTGATATTTCGTCTTTTTGAGAGCGAATGCTGCTAAATTCTCAGAAATTTTGCTGCTGGAGAATTTCGCCCTCTCAATACGAGTACACACCTATTGGCATATTCTCAGTTTCCTTCAACCAAAAGCGGAAGTGATGAAACTAAAGGCAACACGAAACTTAATAATTTGAAAAACTTCTTCTCGAGTTATTATAGACAAATACAGTGACTCAAAAAATCACTTAATGATTTTTTTTATTATTTGCAATGATTTTCAAATAAAAACTTTTTTGTTGCTTTAACTAAATCCATAAAAATTAAGGATTCAACCTATATACAACATTTACAAAAATTCAACAAATTTCCTCCGAATTTCGAATTTTTTACTCTGAATTTTTAGAACAATTTAAGGTACCAAGTTTTAAAGCAAATAATGCTTAGGTATAGCTCACAATGTGCTTCCCGTTGATTCTTTTTTTAATTTTTTGCCGCCAGTCTTTTGTGTTTTTTATTTAACAATTTCTATTGATAAAAAATGGCGTTGATTTGATTTTTTTGCGAACAATAATAGTGCGTCATTACATACCTGTCAATTTTTGTTTTATATGTATTTAAATAATAATTTAAAATATTTAGGCAATCAAAATCTCCTCGGGATTCCAGTAAAATGAGTTTTGAATGGAGCACGATATGTTCGCCTTATTTCAATATACATTTATACGTATGTAAGCATGTATATAAAAAGTATGCAAGGAAATTTATAATATAAAGATAGCTACGTAAAAGAAATCGGGAACGAAAAAATCAACAAAAATCTACCAAAATGAGAAAAAATTTACCTTTTTACCAACCCAAATTTTTTCTACCAAATTTGGTAACAATTTTCCAAAGTGGCAACCCTGCCTCCAAGTCAAACTTAAAACAGACATACCTAGCAGGGTTGCATAGAGAATCTGACAAAAATTGATTGCCAATTAATTATTAATTGGCAATAAATAATTTGAATTTTCGTATGATAAATTGTGTAACAATTAAGGCCCAAATTGATGAAAAGGTTCTTAATTGCCAATAAGGTGCCCGTTTGAACATAGTCTAAGCGTTGTGCACTCTCGTTAAGTCAACCCGAGAATTTAATGCTCTTTAATTTGATATACATATTTATACATATACCTTTTATAATCCATAAGTGCGGCCTACGCAGAAAGGTGTTCTCTGCAAAAGCGCCTTTTCTTCGCAGCACAGAAAGAGAATTCTACTTTGTGGGGGTTATAATCCCTAAGTGCGGCCGAAGGCCACCTACGCAGAAAGTTGTTCAGCCCCTTTTCGTCGCAACACAGAAAGGAGTATTCTACCTAGTGAGGGTTATAATCCATAAGTGCGGTCGAAGGCCGCCTACGCAGAAAGGTGTTCAGCCCCTTTTCGTCGCAATACAGGAAGGAGAATTCTACTTAGTAAGGGTTACAATCCATAAGTTATACGCAAAAACACTGTATACTGTTCAGCCCCTTTTCGTCGCAATACAGAAAGGAGAATTCTACTTAGCGAGGGTTACAATCCATAAGTTATACGCAAAAACACTGTATACTATTTTCCACATTAATTCGATTTTTGTGAAAACTATAACAGGTATATATGACATATGTACATCAAATTAAATTCTCTATTGAATGACATCAAATTTTATTTCATGAACTTTCATCAAAAAGTTTTCGTAAAATATTGATTAAAAAAAATGCCTAATTTAAAATTTGACCTTTAATAATTGTTGTAGTTGTTGTTTCGCAAAAAAAATATATATACCAGGTTCTTTCCCTAACAATCCGGACCGGATCCGGTAATTAGAGAATAAGCGAAAAGTTGGCTCTCCAAAATGAATTTTCGGTACCCAATACTTAAAAAAGCTTTCGGTACCCAATACTTCCTTTTCGGTGCCCGATACCGATTCTTTACATTAAACCTTCGCCATTAAATGCATTTCAAGTTTAGAAAAAACTTTAATTACTAATTTATATGATATCGGCTGTCGGCCGCTGTGGTGTAGTGGTAAGCAGTGCGCGCTCCCACTCCACAATGCCTGGGTTCAAACCCTGGTCAAAGCAACATCGCAAAAATATAGAAAAAAAAGGTTTTTTCTTAACAGCGGTCGTCCCTCGGCAGGCAATGGCAAACCTCCGAGTGTATTTCTGCCATGAAAAAAGCTTCTCATAAAAATACAATCGCCGTTCGGAGTCGGCGTTAAACTGTAGGTCCCTCCGCTTTGTGTGACAATATCAAGGCGCACGCCACAAATCGGAGGAGAAGCTCGGCCAAACACTAACATATGTGTAAGCGCCAATCTATTATTATTATTATATGATATCGGCTAAAACACTTGAACTTATCGCAACAAAGAAATATTATTTTATCAGTTTTATTCTTAGTTGATCCAAGGTTCAAGAAAAATGCTTTTGCGGATGAAGAAGCCTTTCAGGGAGGAGATTCTGTAACCATTTAGCGACAAGTTTCGGATCGATATCGCACTTGTTGACGTAAAAATATTTCATATCATACGTCAACAAAACCGATGCCGATTCGAAAATTGTCGCTAACTGGTTACAGAATCTGCCCCAGGCCTAAAAAAAATGATATCTTCCGATTCAGCTGGAACAAAAATGCGTCAAACAAGTAAGAGTGTCTCTGCATTATGGCCGCGAACCGACATATATAAATCTTTCATCTGAATCCGTATTAAAAGCTCTATTGGCTCCTACATTCGGGTTTTTATAGGCGAGTTTCCCCTGAACCGTTTTTTCCATATTTTTGGCCTATGTGCGCTTTTATTCGAAACCTAAATGTTTCTGTACCGAATATCGAGAGTATTGGATACTTTTTAAATCGGTACCGCATATCGATCAATACTTAAAAGTATTGACTCAGCACATCACTAGAAACAGGCAACATGTAAACATAAAACAGCTGATATGCACTTTGATGCTTTATCCGTTTTTACCCGGAGAAAAAGTCCGGGCTGTTTTGGGCAGGAAGAAGAAGACACTTACGATCCAATACGTTCCAATTTTCGCTCTCTATTGCCCATTTTGTTGAGTACGGGAGTGATTTCTGGGCTATTTTGGGCACCTTCGGGATCCCGCGTTGCGTACGGGAAAGAACCTACCGCTACGCTCATAGTTTTTTTGGCTTTCTATGTATATTTATTTTTTGTTAATATTTTCTTCTGTTCACGATTTCAAAAAAATTTCAAATTCAAACTACAAAAAAGGTTAAAGAAAGTGACA
>NW_023458556.1:82113915-82119178 GCF_013731165.1 Rhagoletis pomonella
CGAGTATATTTGGGAAATCCCTCAAGGTTTCGAGGATAATCGTAACATTATTAACGTACACTTCCACTTTCAACACTTCCACTTCCTGAAGATCACTATCATAGTAAACACAGTTACGGATAGGTCACGTCGAAGCATCAGCAGTACCGTCCCTGGGCCGATATTCTTTATCGCCTTCATTTAAACCAACTAATAAACCACTGACATTAATAATATAATATTTATAGTATAATTTTTGCTACCTTCGCAATTTTGTAGCTCAATGACCTCCTCAACGATGTCATTTTGTGACTCACACACCGGAGCAGGATCTATTTCCCACTCAAAAATGGTTGGCATGGCGTCGCGGCGAAGCGATGGTCGACTAGCAGTTCCTAAGACTTTTATTAGATATCGACATATATAAGTAATGAAAGTAAATGATATTTACTCATGTAATCCTTATCCGTAAAGTACTTCATGCATGTTACGCTGGTGTCTAACTTGTATGGCTTCTCCTGCCGGCAGAACTCTACCCACTTTCTGGGCAAGGCGTCGTCGCGGGGAAACAAAAAAAAAACTGCATTTGGGGCCTTTACCCCTACGGCTGCTGCAATTCAACACACGACACGATATTTTTATAAAGTTTTTATTACAAATAAAACGCATTTTACTTCAGAACGCACGAATTACTTCGATTTTTCACTTGAAAATACACAATACGTTTGCTATACGTTTGCACTTTTTTTTAAACAAAAAGTTTGTTTACGTATTGCCATAAACGTCAAAGTCGGCAGAACCAAAGTAGCGGTTTCGGGAATGCGCCACCTTCAGTTCATTACACCATGGAAGGTTACGACATGGTGCTGTCAAAAATTTGTTTTCCTCCAATGACGTAGTTGCGAAGTGAGTTGTGATTACCTGAAATATTTTACGAAGAAGGAGAGTACACAAAACGCAGAAAATATAGCTGCCGTATAGCATATTTTAAGAATCCTAATCAAATGGGCATTTTTGATATAAAATCGTGGCAAAGCTTATTATAACAACATAAAATGTGAAACCGGGTCAACATAATAATAGTAACAACTGAAATGTAAATCGATGCAAATTGAAATTTGCTGGTGATTTTATTCGTGAAAGTGGGCAGAACGCACTCGCGCATTTTTAAATAAAAAGCGTTCATAACATTGGCAAAAGCCGAAATGGCAATTGATCTTTAGATATACGATAAAACCTAAATTACCTTTTTCAGTGAAATTTTTGCAATCAAAAACAGCGCCCTTAAATTTTTAATATTTTAAATAAACTCAAAGACGCAGAAAAATACAAAAACTTCAACGCAAATTGTCAAACGGTAAATATCAGGGTTACAATATTTGAAATAAAACGTGATGTATTTTTGACTAAAATAGTGTATTTTTATAAGATAATTTTTTAGGAATCTGGCAACTCCAAAAATTGAGCCATCTACGTCATCAACATGGCGGCCATGGCTGATGACGTAACCTTGTATTCTATGAACCTTGGTTTTACCTTGATGTGTTTTTATCATGGTATGTACTACACTGTACGTACTTGTTTGGCATTTTATTTTTATTAATAATTTAAGTCGGCCGCTGTGGTGTAGTGGTAAGCAGTGCGCGCTTTCACACATCCGCACCCGGGTTCAAGCCCTGGTCAAAGCAACATCCCAGAAAATATAGAAAAAGGTTTTTTCTTAACAGCGGTCGTCCCTGGGCAGGCAATGGCAAACCTCCGAGTGTATTTCTGCCATGAAAAAAAGCTTCTCATAAAAATACAATCGCCGTTCGGAGTCGGCGTTAAACTGTAGGTCCCTCCGCTTTGTGTGACAATATCAAGGCGCACGCCACAAATCGGAGGAGAAGCTCGGCCAAACACTAACATATGTGTAAGCGCCAATCTATTATTATTATTATTATATAATATCGGCTAAAACACTTGAACTTATCGCAACAAAGAAATATTATTTTATCAGTTTTATTCTTAGTTGATCCAAGGATCAAGAAAGATGCTTTTGCGGATGAAGAAGCCTTTCAGGGGGGAGATTCTGTAACCATTTAGCGACAAGTTTCGGATCGATATCGCACTTGTTGACGTAAAAATATTTCATATCATATGTCAACAAAACCGATGCCGATTCGAAAATTGTCGCTAACTGGTTACAGAATCTGCTCCAGGCCTAAAAAAATTATATCGTCCGATTCAGCTGGAACAAAAATGCGTCAAACAAGTAAGAGTGTCTCTGCATTATGGCCGCGAACCGACATATATAAATCTTTCATCTGAATCCGTATTAAAAGCTCTATTTGCTCCTACATTCGGGTTTTTATAGGCGAGTTTCCCCTGAACCGTTTTTTCCATATTTTTGGCCTATGTGCGCTTTTATTCGAAACCTAAATGTTTCTGTTCCGAATATCGAGAGTATTGGATACTTTTTAAATCGGTACCGCATATCGATCAATACTTAAAAGTATTGACTCAGCACATCACTAGAAACAGGCAACATGTAAACACAAAACAGCTGATATGCACTTTGATGCTTTATCCGTTTTTTACCCGAAGAAAAAGTCCGGGCTGTTTTGGGCAGGAAGAAGAAGACACTTACGACGCTATACGTTCCAATTTTCGCTCTCTATTGCCCATTTTGTTGAGTACGGGAGTGATTTCTGGGCTATTTTGGGCACCTTCGGGATCCCGCGTTGCGTACGGGGAAGAACCTACCGCTACGCTCATAGTTTTTTTGGCTTTCTATGTATATTTATTTTTTGCTAATATTTTCTTCTGTTCACGATTTCAAAAAAAATTTCAAATTCAAACTACAAAAAAGGTTAAAGAAAGTGACAACAAATTTCAAAATTTTAACTAACACACTCAAGCAATTGTCAAATATGGATATGAGAGAAATTAAATGTCATTACTTGGCACACTGTATACACTGTGAACTAGTGCTGCCAAGCCGGTTGACAAATGCTGTCTATTCATGTCACCAGTGTGAGCAGATGGTAACAACAGGGTTTGTTACAAAAAATGTATACCCGCTGAATTGTAAGCCCGTAACAGCGCAAATTTTTTCTGTATTTCTAAAGCCGCCCATTAAAGTTCAGACTCATCGTACAGCCGTGTTGTACCGCAGGTCGAACGCTTCTCCGCCAATGTGCAAACATCCGCATTCAATTTAGTATCCAAAATCATTCTTGCATACACTTCGACCGTTAAACAAGATGGCGTAGAACCCGCTCAAAAATCGCCTTTTTTCACTCTCTTGTTCTTACGTGATCTTGTGTCCTTCGTTCATGCTAGGTCGAGTGTTTAAACTAAAGCAAGTGCAGGGCATAGACAAGCAGCGCGTGTTAAGCAGGGGTGTAATTATACTCCGCATAGAGCGCATAATTTCCCATAATCAGCTGTTCAGTGTAATCAGTGAGTCTGTTCCAGTACTCCAGGATTTAGTTAGGAAGACATAACTGAAGAATGCATATTCATAGCCTAAATGAAGTCGACACTAAAGTTAGTTGCTGCTTTTCGTCATAATTTTCAATGAGATGGCGGCAAGTAACTTTATAATCGACTTTGTTTCGACTATAAATATGCCCCAATGTATGTACAAAAACGACTTCTCAGTAATTCCTGTAAATCTGATGGGTACTGGAACAGACGAATGAGAGCAATGAGAATGGATTCTCTGTTTAAAAATGTCACATAGCGAAAAACTAAAATTTTCCAGACTTCGCTGCTCTGCCCTGTTATGCACTACGTTGGAAAATCGCTTGTATGCAGAGCCCATTAAACAGATTCGATATGTGGCAGTATTCATGTTATGCGCTGCAGCACAATGCAAGTATAACCAGCGCTTAACCCTGGAATTCAGTAAAAATATCTCATGCCAAGTCACACTAGCAATTAATGGGCGTGTTCATAAGACGTAGCTGTTTAGCGCAACTGCTACGAAACTGCTGGCAACTGTAGAACCAAAAAATTACGTCTTAGAAACGGCTTGATGAATAATGAATTAAACAGTGTATAATTATAAAGCAAACATCATAAAGAACATATATTAAAAAACGTATTATTATAAAATATTTTAGTTACTTTATCACATCAGTAATATAAAATTTAATAAATTCCTTTACAGATGCCACCTAACAAAGCGGCGTTACATTTAACATAAACGGCGTCAGTCTTTTCGATCAGCTTTTAGGCTAACCCAACACGTTGAGTTCAGGTAGCGAGAGCGGACCTACTCAACTGTTTCTAAGGGCCGGTTGTTTAATGTCTGATTAGCACTAATCGGAGGTAGAAGCTACGGCTAAATACAATGACTGCTTTATCGATCACATGTTATATGTATGATGTCGAAAACGTCGATAATGATGTTTAACCGGCAAGTAGTGATAACCAAACATTGAACATCCGGCCCTAAGACAAACAGTCAACGGATAGACAACAGCTACGTCTTATGAACGCGCCTCATAGAGCCTGTGCCAATCGGTAAATTTTTTTCTCTGTTGTGAGACGGGGTGGAAAAATCTGCTATGGTGTACAAATAAATTTAATTTTGCTGTGCCAAATGCAAAGTAAAATTTTGACAGTTGCAAAACCAAACAAACGATCGTGCGAAAGCTTTATTTTTGTGTGTTGCTGAAATTGTTAAAATTTATATTTTCCTTATAGCTTGCAAGTAACGTACGCTTTTTTGTGCTTTTTCAGCTTTCATTTTCATGTTCACTCTTTATTACCGCCTGTGCCAATTGATAGAAAATAGGCCATTTTACGGTTGAAAGTAAAAATAAATAGGTAAAATTTTGACAGCATATAATTATATATGCACAGTATTGTTTGGCGGTAAAGGTGTTCTTACACGATATGTATTTGCATGTGTACATGCCACACTTTTTACAAATGCCAGCATATCGAGCAGAGGCAAATTAGATGCAAAGCAGATGCACGTCCACACGAAATAGAAATGTTCGTATTTTCATCCGACACACAGGTAGAGCCATCTGAGTTTAGTTTATTTCGTTTTCAAAGAACGTATTTTTAAATAGTTAAATAAAGACTGTGAATTTCACAGAC
This sequence comes from Rhagoletis pomonella, assembly GCF_013731165.1. Classification (NCBI taxonomy): domain Eukaryota; kingdom Metazoa; phylum Arthropoda; class Insecta; order Diptera; family Tephritidae; genus Rhagoletis; species Rhagoletis pomonella. The sequence goes on from NW_023458556.1 coordinate 82,118,992, forward strand.
ATTTGCAATTACATATCGTCGCCTGGGTAAAAGATTGTCGTAAGCGTCATACGTACGTGCGTAACATACGACAATCTTTTACCCAAGCGACGATATGTATTGAAAAAGTCACATTTACAGATCCAAATACATATCGTGTAAGAACACATTAATAAAGAGTGAAAATCAAAAATGGAAGCTGAAAAAA
>NW_023458556.1:82119278-82122088 GCF_013731165.1 Rhagoletis pomonella
AAAAGTTGTATTGGTATCCGAATTACCCCGACCCATGATGGTGTAGAACTCGACCAGTGTAAATATATTAACGATATTTTAATTCGGTTCAACATGGCTGATTGCAGACCAGTTTCTACCCCAAGCGACTACAATCAAAAGTTATCCACCGGTATGGTTTCAGAAAGCGCTGATGAAGATGAACTAGCAAAGATTCCTTATCAGGCTGCTGTGGGCAGTTTATTGTATCTGGCACAATGTACGCGGCCAGACATTGCGTTCGCGGTTAATGACGTCAGCCGATTTAACTCAAAGTACAATGTTTCCCATTGGAAGGCTGTGAAAAGAATCATGCGATATCTCAAGGGAACCAAGGACTATAAACTAAAGTATTCGTCGAATGGTTCACCACAATTGCATGGTTCCTCTGATGCTGATTGGGCATCGGACATTGATAAACGTCGTTCTTGTACGGGATACTTGTTCAAGATGTCAAATGCAGCAATTAATTGGGCAAGTAAGCGCCAACCAACAGTTGCATTGTCAAGTACCGAGGCCGAGTACATGGCAATGTCATCGGCTGTTCAAGAGGCGGTTTGGCTGAAACAATTATCAGGCGAATTGGATTACGGTGGCGGTTCATCAATTCAATTGTACTGCGATAACCAAAGTGCTATCAAATTAGCTGAATCTGATGGCTTTCGACCGAGATCCAAACATATCGATATTAAGTACCATCATTTGCGTGAGACAGTCGAAAACGGGATAATTTCAATAAAGTATATACCAACAGTTGAGATGGCTGGCGACAGTCTCACAAAAGCTGTGGCTAAAGGGAAGAATGATTTTTTCCCACAGAAAATGGGCTTGTATTGAATTTTAATTAATTTCATTAAACATACATATGTATGTATGTAACATTTTTATAAGAATTTGAAATAACTTTCTTTTGAATTTATAGGTAGTAGGTTAAGGCAAAGAATTTAAATTTATTGGTAGCTTATTGAATATCTACATATAGATTTTTTTTTTTTAATTAATTAAATATTCACACCCCTATTGCGAATGTCGATTGGCAGTAGATAAACGACTATTAAGCGATTATCGATTATCGATGCTATTGCGAGTGTCGCTTAGTCGCTCAATTAGCGACTGTGAATACTTTTTAATCGCTCATCCTTCTATTGCTGTTTTATAGTCGTTGGAGTTTGCGTTTATAAAATTTACATAAGAAAGTGGTACTATAATGGATAAAAAGTAAGTCAATTGAACTGGAAGTTGTAAAAAATTGTGAAATATACATATGCATGTATGTGTCTGAATTACAGATCAAAAATTATAAGTAACTTGCGCGGTTGTGAAGACATGGGCAAAGGAATTTCCGGAAAGAGTAGGGTAGGAAGCTCCGCTTCTATTAGAAAAAATACATATACAATATTTCTTGTGCATATAACTCCGGTTACGCCATCCACAGTGTTTTTGCGCAGAGCCAACATCAAAAGTTTATACAAAAAAACTGCATAATTTATTAATTGACTAGTGCTCGGAAATTTGAAATCTTTATTTTAAATTAAAGTTGAATTCTTTCAATACACGTGTTATGTTGTTATGTTAAAGTTTTTAAACTCGGGTCACGCGTTTGGACACAAAAACCCAACATCATTGTACAAAAAACTTAACCGTACCGTATTTCTTAAACTTCCATAAAGTTTATTAATGCGGAAAACAGCTTTTCCTGCAAATCATGTAAAGCCTAAAAACAGTGAAGCATCGGGAGCGCAACTTCTATTCATAAAGCTCACACATGTACATACACCTTCCAAGTCCAACGGATCCGACGAATCTCGCAATTCCCTCCTTGATTTAGCTAACTCTACTAATCTATTAGCTTCCGCATCATCTTCCTCTTCACTAAACCATATTTCAACTGTGTCCATTTTTTTAATTTTATAATAAAAGCAATTATTTTAAAAATTATGTAAATAAAACACTCAAGAAACAAATGTAAACAAACAAACAGCTGTTTATAATTCTGTCAACCATTCACAATAATACAAATTTTTATCGATCATGTTACACAATAGCAAAATAAAAGATGATCGACTCGATCGACAAATTTCTATTCTACTGCCAGTCGACACTCGCAATAGGGGCCTCAAGAAGTGAGGGTATTGTGAATAGGGCCTTAGCTGGCATATATGTAAGTACTCTTTACCACTAACAGCTGTCAAATGTATACTCTCTTTGCTTAAAGGAAATATAAAATGTCACTTCTTCTTTTGCACAAAAAACGATCGCACGTGTTTTTATTTCAACACTTTTTCAATACATTTGTAATTGCGAATGTCTGTCAAATTGACCGTCTTTATTTAACTATTTAAAAATACGTTCTTTGAAAACGAAATTAACTAAACTCAGATGGTTCTACCTGTGTGTCAGATGAATATAGGAACATTCCTATTTCGTATGTACGTGCGTCTGCTTTGTACAGAAACATATTTAATTTGCCTCTGCTCATGGGGCTAGGTAAAATTTTGACAGCTTATAAACATGTATAGGCCGTGTGCCAATCGGTAACATTTTTCTCCGTGGTAAGACGAGGTAAACAAATTTACTATGGTGTACAAATGAATTGAATTTTGCTGTGCTAAATGCAAAGTCAAATTTTGACAGCTCAAAAAAAAAAAAAACACTCGTGTGAAAGCTCTATTTTTGTGTGTTGTTGAAATTTATCAAATTTATATATATTTTGCAACTTGCTACTTGCGTACGCTTGTTTTTGCTTTTTTTCAGCTTCCATTTTTGATTTTCACTCTTTATTAATGTGTTCT
>NW_023458556.1:82122188-82123683 GCF_013731165.1 Rhagoletis pomonella
TTTTTTGCTATTTTGCCTAAACGAATGTTTGCCAATAAACGCATTGTTGTTGGTTTTACCCTCACGTTAATACTGCGTGTCTAACAATTTCATTTTAATGTCATTAGCATTTATTTTGTCACATGCTTCAAAACTCAAATTAAGTGGTTTGTATTCCTCTGTCAATCCTGCAAGCATAATTGCAGCCAACCATTCGTCGTCGATGCTAAAACCTATACAATTTAATTTACTCGCCGTTGTCATTATTTGATCGATATAAATCTGCATGTTTTCACATTCCTCTAAACGAATTGAGATCAAAGTGCGCAACAAACCAATTTTCCGCATTATTCCACGATCTTCGTACATGTTCTGGGACTTTGTCCATATCTCCAACGCCGTTTTGCATGTTCTAATATGCACAAATAGCTCTGACTTCACACTTAGTGCCAATAACGTTTTCGCAGAACTTAATTTGTCGGCCTCTTTTTCCTTGCACATTCTTGGATCTTCCTTTGATGGAACGATGCAGTCACCTAATTTCTTTAACTCCAAGAAATTCTCCATTGCAAACGTCCAATTGGCAAAATTCTCTCCGCCTTTTAATTTTTCAACCGCAAAGTCTGCTTTCGTTGAATTAGCCATTTTGAAGATTATTAATTGCTAATTAAGTGTTTTATGAAAAAACCGATTTAAATTTAATACAAGTAATGCGACAAACGCAATAAAATTCGCAATTCAACAGAGGCAAAAGAAAAATTAATTAACGAGGTGGGCTGGTCCCATAACCTGTTCAAATAAAAAACACGTGCGATCGTTTTTTGTGCAAAAGAAGAAGTGACATTTTATATTTCCTTTAAGCAAAGAGATTATACATTTCACAGCTGTTAGTGGTAAAGAGTATTTACATATATGCCAGCTAAGGCCCTATTCACAATACATTTACAGATGCAAATACATATCGTGTAAGAACACCTTAATAAAGAGTGAAAATCTAAAATGGAAGCTGGAAAAAGCAAAAACAAGCGTACGCAAGTAGCAAGTTGCAAACTATATATAAATTTGATAAATTTCAGCAACACACCAAAATAGAGCTTTCACACGAGTGTTTTTTTTTTGAGCTGTCAAAATTTTACTTCTCATTTAGAACAGCAAAATTCAATTTATTTGCACACCATAGTAAATTTTTTTACCTCGTCTCACCACGGAGAAAAATGTTACCGCTTGGCACACGGCCTATACATGTTTATAAGCTGTCAAAATTTTACCTAGCCCCATGAGCTAGATTAAATTTTGACGTTCGTATTCACCACGAGAAATGTCTAATTTTTACTTTTATCCGTCAAAATTTCCTCTTCTATCAATTGGCACAGGCCCATACATGTCAAATATTTACTCGCCGCGAACTTTGTTACCGAGTCAAATACGGTCTCAGTAAAGTGGACCACAGACAGCCAACAGATCGCAGCAATCGGTTGCAACTCATTTCGCTACACACTAGTGGATGGGTTGACGA
>NW_023458556.1:82123783-82130456 GCF_013731165.1 Rhagoletis pomonella
AAAAAAATGTCGTTTAAAAATAGCAATTTTGTTTACTTTTGAATAAGACTTTATCGAGTGCGCTATAAAGACAGGGGGATAAATGCTGTAAAGAAATATATGTTGAGTCCAATCGGTTTTTTGCTAATCCGGTTTTTGTGTAGGTATAAACAAGGTATATTAAAAAAATAAATCTCCATAAAAAAATATCGTTATTTTCGTATTTAAAATTAATCGGAATTTTATGGGGGGTTATAAAAACTCGTTTTAATTGAAACTTTGTTTTTTCGGCTATATTTGTTGTTATTTATTGGCCCAGATGCAAATATTGAATGAACTAACATATTTTAAATATTTACGGAACTACCATTTGTATACAATCCTGTATTCAAGTAGATGTAATTCGAAAAATTTAAACGGATTTCTTTAAATCCACCTGAGCTGCGGACATATTGCGAATTCATTTTAAAACATTAACCACTACATTTTATTAGTATTAAATACTTTCAATTAAGAAACAATTATTATTAGAAAATAAATATGAATCGGTTTATTTTAAATATTCCAATGTATATTTTTTGTTAATGCAGATAGTGCGGATTTAACGTATTTTATAACCGTTACATGGGGAAAAGAAATTTTAGGCAGATTGTTATTGACAATTTTTACATAATTTACGATTGCAATCAATTTCTTTCAAAACTATAATCTAAATGATTGCAAGTTGTATTTTTTACGATCAAAACAGATTCCAATATTAGGTATATTATGCACATGCAATCCAATTTGATTTGAGTTATTCAGTTTTAGATACATTTATATTTCTGTGTTCGTATGGAATAGTAGTTTATGTCGGGAAGCTGGCTTTAGTATAATCCGGCAATCCGTTTATTATTTACAACACAAGGAATTTTTTGATGACCCTTAACAAGAATATGGACGTGCTAGTATCGGAACTATTTCTTGCACGTTTATTTATCCAAAATTTCTTCAACGGCTCGGCGCCAGTGAGGGTATGCTGCGAATGCCGCATTATACTAAAACCAGCCTTTTGACATAAGCTACTATTCCATATGAGTGGGACACGTGCGAAATGCGGATTTTCCCAGTTGCAGTACTGCAGTAACTCGACACCTTCCTCACCAACCGCTCTGTCCTCTATGAGCTTCTTAATGTAACTGCAAATAAAAGATGGAAATTTAAGAAAAAATACTATCACAGCGTTTCACTCTTGTAGTATATTGGCTATCAAGCACCAGAAAATTTCCATCACGCATTCCATATGCCACCGATTGTCGTGGATCAATTAAAATACTGTCATCACAGCTTTTTGGTACTCCAGCAACTGGTGTGTCTATGGCGGAGTAATGTGGAGCTGTTGCATGACTAAAATCAATTTGGGCTCTTTGAGAACTGGCTTGTTTGTTGCGAGCTATTGGCATCAAATGTATGCAAATTAGATTTCCAAACGGGCAACTGTTGAATACAGGAAAAAATGTATTTTATATGGATCCACTAAAGTGCACTACTACCGTGTATAAATTGGCCAACCTTCTAATAAATCAAGCAATCTTATTGTATAGTCATCGCCGCCAGTCACCAAGAAATTTCCACTTGGGTGAAATGCAACATCATTCTCCGGCGACGAATGCACTGTATTAGCTCGCCTTCAGCTTTGTCAAATATCTTACGCGGTTACAACTTAATGCTAAAGCCACCAGATTGCCGTCTGGATGCCATGCCAGCTGTCGTCCCATACCTCTTCCCCCGGTGAACGTTCGCATACATTCGCCTGAAAATGTATCGCAAATTCTTAACTTGTCGCCGCACGATGAAATGAACTTACCATTAGGGCTGAATTTTGCTGCGCGCACCCATTTGTGTGTATTTTGAATCAGTATTTTGATGGCTGTTCGCCATTTTTCTAGTCTGCAAACGAATAAGCTGACGAAGAAGCAAACAAATTCAAGCACATTGTTGCATTCTACCGTACATATTAAAAGCTTTAAAATCTTTAAACATATGTGAAAAACTTTTATAATCTGAATATTTCTAATGTCGCAATCAAAACCAAATTTTATAAATAGCACTTTTAAAAAGCAATAATCTAATATTTTTCAAGTTTTTGGGCATATATGTTACCATTTGAGCAACAAATACTACCAAGTTTTAAGAGACTATTTAATGCAACTCAGGTCAAAAAAGCGCACTTTAGAGCAAAATAAGCAACTCTAAAAAACAGATGATCGCAGCTGTGGCCCAGGATGACGTCTATTGCTAAGATATCTCACTTGTATTTGTACACAATGGTTCAAAACGATTAAAGCGATCAAAAGAAGTTTTTTGTACGTGCTACTTTTTGCAGAAGATGTGGCTGGTCGGAAATGAAAGTGGATCTATTCCAAGGAGTAAATTACCCTCCAAAAGTCAAGTCCTCGCTTTGTTTGGATTTTACCGTAACATCAAAAAGCAAAACATTAAATAGAGTGCGGCTAACACTGCCCATGAAATTATTCTTGTATATTCCAAATTGGGCATCGCTACCACACCAAAAAATTACTTAATAAAAAATATTCTCAAACTTTGGAAGAATTGGTGTTTGTTGAAGAAAAATAGGTCCAGAAAGACGGTGACCGAAGAAAAAAAGGATGCATTTGAAGAAAATTTGAAAACTCTCTTTCAAGTAATGCATTATTTCTTTTTAACAGTTAGCGAGCACAGAAAAAAGTTCAAAAATGTTAGAAAAAGTACAGTTATGAAGATATGGGCATAATTTTTGCTACAAGTATCTGTAGTTGCTTATACATAATTATCATTATTTACCCATTCTCTGACATTCCGTTGGAATTGGTAATTGCTGTTACCATTCCACTTTTTCTTTCAAATTAAAAATTGTTTATGTATGTTTTTAAACCTTCATTGTATAACTTTTTATTGGTTATAGCGATTATTGCAATAAAAAATTATATAATTGATATAAAATCGATACATTAACGTTTATTTCGATTACATAACTTAAAGCATTATACCACTTTTCGAGCTGGATTAAAATAAATTCCACCATGCGTAAGAATCTAAGCAAAAGGTGGAACAGATTTTAACCCAACTAACCCCAAAAGTTAAAAAAGTTGTTTAACTCTAACAAATTACGAGTTTGGATGTTTTTGTTGTCGTATTATACTTTCTGAAGGTGTGCTATAGGTTCATTTCAATTTTCAGCTCAAAAAGTTATTGGGATCATTAGTTATCGACTAACTAATTTTCACTAGTTAGCCATTAATTATTTATTAACATGAAAAATTTTTTTAGCAAAATTTTACAATAGTCGATTGCATGGTCTTTTGCAATGGTATGTGCGAAATCTCAGACATTTAGCTCAATATTTGTGCTAAATTGACGATATTTTTGACGAAGATGTATTTTAGGTGCACGACTTGGTAAAAATTTAAAATCGCGTTGAGCAACCCCTAAACGACCACCGATTTCTCTAAAATTTTCAGCATCATGTTTTTTCTTGATGCTTTCAAAGATTTTGATGCATCGCACACAAATTTCGAAAAATAATTTTTTTTGAATCAGTCTAATACACACACACAAAGACAATTTTTTTTGATTTTTCGAAGACAATGAATTGGACAGTAAATTGGACAATTCGGTCACGTGTCGGTTAATTTGAGAAAAAGAGGCAAGACCAAATCGCAGAATTACGAAAAAGTGGTTTGCGTTTGGTTATTTTAGTAAACAATATGAAATTCACGCCAAACGACACTAGCGGCGGTTGCTGAAAAATGTATTGTCTTTATAATTGTCTGGACGCCTACTTTACACAACAATTTGACAAGTAATACATATTCTCAATTGCCTTGCCTCAAATTGTCTTATGTAAACGCAGCGCTAGAGCGAGAAGCTGCCAGCATCCAACACCTTGTATTGTTGCATCATGTCTCCACCTGACGTTTCTTGCTGTCGAATATTCTACTTCTTTCAGCGAACATTCTGCCATTTTCTTCGCGTTGCCGCAGTATTTGCCACATTAGTTTATGATTTCGTAGAGTGACTTAAGCGGAAAAATAGCAAGATTAGGTAAAACATTTATTAAGGAACTGATAGAATGGTTTAATAGAGTTTAGTATATAACTGCATAGGCCCGTAGTCATAGAGAATTTAGAAAAAGGTTTTAACGATTAAAATTGTGTTTTATTGTAATCACCATTTTAACTCTTTCATAGTCAACTTAAAATGCATTTTATTGCAAACACAGAATTTTAACTTTAAAATCAGGAGAACGCGGTTTTAATATGGTAAAATAAGGTTTTAAGTTTTGTTTTATTGTTGAAGTAGTAAACGCAATAGCACCCAGGTTAGGGTTCCACTCCGAGCGATTCCAAACAAATTTTTTATTTTATATTTTTATTTTAACATAACATTATTTAATTTAATTTTGTTTTATTATCTTTTTTAGTTTATGGTATTTCATATAATTATTTCGTTATTAATCAAATCCTTTGGAGCTTAATTTTAATTAAAATGCCACAACAACTATAATTAAATAAAACAAGATTTAATTATATTTAAAAAAAAAACAAAAAAAAACAGGTAAAAAAATATTTCTTGGCAGTGGGATTCGAACCCACGACTTTCCGGCTTGCTAAATCCGCAATCCTGCAACGGACACAGGGCGAACTAATTAAAGTACTCATATTTCTATACATTGCCGGGTAAATTTTTTCTCTTCATATGGATAGCACTGTTCTCTATCATCTTAACAAAAAGCCTTTTCTAAGATGTCTATGATTGACACAACATAAAAATCTATTCTAAACTTGAAACTGTATTTTAACAAGAATGAGTTTTAACTTGCGACTATGACTATGAGAAATAGTATTTAATAGAGCTGTTGTTCTGTTTTGCATGCATGTTTACTTGCCGACGAAAAACGTAAAATTAAAATTGTCAACCCATCCACTAGTGTGTAGCGAAATGAGTTGCAACCGATTGCTGCGATCTGTTGGCTGTCTGTGGCCCGCTTTACTGAGACCCTGTTTGACTCGGTAACAAAGTTCGCGGCGAGTAAATTTTTGACATGTATGGGCCTGTACCAATTGATTAAAGAGGAAATTTTAACGGATCAAAGTAAAAATGAGACATTTCTCGTGGTGAATACGAACGTCAAAATTTTATCTAGCTCATGGGGCTAGGTAAAATTTTGACAGCTTATAAACGTGTATAGGCCGTGTGCCAATCGGTAACATTTTTCTCCGTGGTGAGGCGAGGTAAAAAAATTTACTGTGGTGTACAAATAAATGCTATGTGCTAAATGCAAAGTAAAATTTTGACGGCTCAAAAAAAAACACTCGTGTGAAAGTTCTATTTTTGTGTGTTGCTGAAATTTATCAAATTTATATATATTTTGCAACTTGCTACTTGCGTACGCTTGTTTTTGCTTTTTTCAGCTTCCATTTTTGATTTTCACTCTTTATTAAGGTGTTCTTACACGATATGTATTTGCATCTGTCAATGTGACTATTTCAATGCATATGTAATTGCGAATGTCTGTCAAATTCAGTCTTTATTTAACTACTTAAAAATACGTTCTTTGAAAACGGAATAAACTAAACTCAGATGGTTCTACCTGTGTGTCAGATGAAAATAGGAACATTTCTATTTCGAATGTACTTGCATCTGCTTTGTACAGAAACATATCTAATTTGCCTCTGCTCATGGGGCTAGGTAAAATTTTGACAGCTTATAAACATGTATAGGCCGTGTGCGAATCGGTAACATTTTTCTCCGTGGTGAGACGAGGTAAAAAAATGTACTATGGTGTACAAATAAATTGAAGTTTGCTGTGCTAAATGCAAAGTAAAATTTTGACAGCTCAAAAAAAAAACATTCGTGTGAAAGCTCTATTTTTGTGTGTTGCTGAAATTTATCAAATTTTACCGCTAAACTATACTGTGCATATATAATTATATGCTGTCAACGCTGTTTTAAAGTTTAACGTCGTTTTAAAGCTAAAGAAACGGGCTTAATATTTATATATATAAGATGGTCAAGATTATCTTACAGGTAACATAGCTTTTAACAGTTGAACTTTTTGAAGATGATTTGCATAGTGAAGACCAGTGAATTGTTTAATTCTCTAAAATAACGTGGTTCAAAAAATGGGGGTTTTTCAAGAACTATTTTTAAAATATTTTTCTTTATGACGAGATGGTTATTTTTATGAGAATCAACAATTAATGCTAATCTTTTTTCGGAAACTTATGTTATGATATATTTGGTATGCCGTTAAACATCGGGTTTTTGCAAAAAGTAAAATTTTATTGCGGATTCCGATAGAATACCTATCCAGATATAATACTTGTATGGCGAGATTTTTCTTTAAGGCAACAAGCCCCTAGAAATGGGCGTGGCAATTGCAGGACTAAAATTAGCAAAACGCAGATTTTATTTCGGATTTTGGCAGAATATCGCTTCGTTAACAATATTTGTTCAACAACTTTTTCAATCCATATAGAAATATGTTCCCAACGCTGAAAGCCTTTCCAAATGGACCACCTTCATCTTGGTTCTCGGTCCCCCAACGGTCTGGACTCGATACACTACGTCATTAAACTGTTGGATAACCTTAGGCCGAGGCCACGCAATGAGCGGCAAAGCGGCTTAAATTAAAACATATAAAATAGTATTG
>NW_023458556.1:82130466-82136065 GCF_013731165.1 Rhagoletis pomonella
CAACTTCGCAGACCGGGTATGTATAACCTCATCCCGGGCCTCAGGCTTTAATGCTTGCCTTTGCATACTCTACTGACCACAACCTTTTTTCGCGATATGTCAGGATCATTTCCTGGAGGTCAATCTTCATGCCTTGGCCAAGTAGAAAGCCCACGCCGATGATAACTTCATCCAAAATGTCTGCCACTATAAACAGCTGGAGCAAGCACGCGCCCCTTCCTGCTTGTCAATAACGAACCGAGACTATGAAATTTTGATAGTGGTGGTAGTAAACAATAAATTTTTAATACAATATCGAAATCTTAATTAAATTATATTAAAAAAAAATATTTCAGAAGGCTCCAACACATTATTAATTTACTTATTAGATTTTTATTTTATTGACATGAACATTTTATTTTAAAGAATTTTTTCTCAAATAAACTTTTTTTATAGCTTTTTAGCATAATTTTACTTTAATATTTCTTATCAAATTTTGCCAAAAATAGGCTTTTTGGCATAGCGAATAGCCATTGGCATTAACAAATTTTGTAAGAAATTGGAAGTTAGCTTGTAAAGACCGCCGACTCCGATAAGTAACTAACAAACGTATAATTTTTATCTGTTTCTTCATGCTCGCACCTACGGCTTTTAATGTGTCTGGCAAGATTAAATAACCATCGAAACGGTCTGGCAAGTGAGGAAACATCTTTTGATAGTTCCCCAAGTGACATATATAAAAAATCTGCTTTTATACTATGACGAAAGTATAACTACAATTTATCATGGCTTACGGGTGTCTGCCAGGGGGTAGGAACCGTGCTAAGTGTCTGGCAATGAACGACGTAGTTTCTAATATTATTACGACCAAAATGTATAAAAACTGACTTTTATACAATAACGAATTTGAGGTTCTATGGGGAAAGCTGTTGAATAATATTTTTACTATGGTGAGACAGTTTTGCCAATCTGCTGTGTGAAATGAAATCTTTTTTGACAGCAGTAAATTTTTGATAACCGCAGATTTATTCGGAGTAAACTATTACAAATTGAAGTGAAATTAATATTTTAAGAAAACATCTACCATCACTGATTGCATTTCATCAATTTAAGCTTTTGTTTTACGAAAAATTACACACATTTGTCAAAAATTTCACTAGTTTCATGAGCTACTGAAATTTTATTCACCTCATAGTTGTCACACACGCCCATGGTCTGTTTTCGTTATTACTTGTGTTGGGGGCATACATTGAGAAGCTTTCAGCCTTTATAAAATAACGAAGGTCTGGCCGTCGCGGGCTCTTGCTCTATAATAATACCGAGAAACAATAAAAAAACATTGAACTATATTATAATGCAAAGAATTGTTAAAGAAGTAACACTGTTTCACTTAAGAAATACGTATTAGTTGTCAAAAACGCTGATAATTGTCTCCGAGGCGTAGGTGTCCTGACAATAGTTAGGACAATTCATTCTGAGCAAAATGTCGGGCGTGAACGTTGCATTATATTACGCCTATCGCGCGTGCTATTTAAACTAAAATCTAAAAAATATTAAAGAAGAGACATACACATCACCGTCTTTTCAGTTATTATAGTTCTTTTGTTATAAATTTCTCTTCTTTCTTCCACAAGGCATCAAAATTATTGTCTGCATACGCCAAACGTTCACAACCGACATTTTACTCAAAATGAATTGTCATAACTATTGTCAGGACGCCTACGCCACGGAGACAATTATCAGCATTTTTGGCAACTAATACGTATTTCTTTATTGCCTTGACCATTGTCTAATATTACATTTACATTGGACCAAAATGCGTGATTTGAAATCAGTCATTTGAAGGTGTTTACACTGCTTGATCCGCATTTGCTTTGACTTCTCATCAAATGAAAAGGGAAGACAAAAACAAAATGTATGTAAACAAACACTACATTTATTATATTGTTAACGCTTTTTGGGCACAAAAAGGCAATTATTCTTTGATTAAACTAAAAATGTGTAAGGCTCTTGTATAAATTAACAATTTTTACACACAAATTTCAAAGATTTATTTATTTCGTTGTGTTTGTTTTGTGTTTGAAAAATTCCAAATGTCAAAGACAAACCAAAGCTTTTGTGGAACTTTTGTTTCTGAGTGCGTTCAATAAAATAGTACGGCAATTGGAACGCATTTGTTTCGTGATTTTGTGTAAATGCGTCGAAATGCGTCATTCTGGAAATGTGAATTTGTATGGAGAAATGCGTGATTTGGCCTCGCATTTGAGGTTTCTCGCCCAAATGACGCATTTGGGCTCAATGTAAATGTAATATAATGTAAACGCGCCGTAAGGAAGTCAATATGGCGGAATTACCCGGCGCTTACATGAGACAATTTTGCCAAGACAATAGCAATACATTCGGCCGCTGTGGTGTAGTGGTGAGCAGTGCGCGCTTCCACCCCGCAGCACCTGGGTCAAAGCAACATCGCAAAAAAAAATTGGAAAAAATAAGTATTTTCTTAACAGCGGTCGTCCCTCGGCAGGCAATGGCAAACCTCTGCCATGAAAAACAGCTTTCACAAAAATACAATCGCCGTTCGGAGTCGGCGTAAAACTGTAGGTCCCTCCGCTTTGTGTGACAACATCAAGGCGCACGCCACAAGTCGGAGGAGAAGCTCGGCCAAACACTAACATATGTGTAAGCGCCAATCTATGATGATGATGATGATGAATAGCAATACATTCACACTTTTTCACTAATACACACTAGACTGATGCAAAAAAACCGATTTTTCGAAATTTGTGTGCGATGCATCAAAATCTTTGAAAGCATCAAGAAAAAACATGATGCTGAAAATTTGAGGGAAATCGGTGCTCGTTTAGGTGTTGCTCAACGCGATTTTCAATTTTTACCAAGTCCCGCACCTGAAATGCATCTTCGTCAAAAATATCGTCTATTTATCACAAATATTGAGCTAAATGTCTGAAATTTCGCACATAACATTGTTGAAGACCACGAAATCGACTAATGTAAAATTTTGCTAAACAAATTGTTCATGCTAATAAATAATCAATGGCTAACTAGCGAAAATTAGTTAGTCGATAACTAATGATCCCAATAACTTTTTGAGCTGAAAATTGAGAAGAACCTATAGCACACCTTCAGAAAGTATAGTACAACAACAAAAACATCCGCACTCATAATTTTTTCGAGTTAAACAACTTTTTTAACTTTTGGGGCTATGTGGGTGGGTTAAGATCTGCCCAATTAACGTTTAATAACGGCTAACACTGTAACGTGAAACACTGGAGGGAATAACACAAAGCAACCCGGATAGGACGATCACATTGAAATGAAAAAAAATAAATTAAAAAAGAACAACAGGAGTTAGTTCAAAACATTGTGGAAGAATACAAGTGAGATATCTTAGGGTTGACAGATAGTTGACAGGGTGTTCAATATGGCGATGACAGTGTGAACAATATGGCAGCCAATATGGCATACAACACCGAATGGCCCGAAGTAGCCAAACTACGACCCGAATGAAACGCTTCGTGAAAATCCAGGGTTGCGAAGTGGTATTTTGTTGGAAAATATAAAAGCCAGGATTTTGTGCAGCGCCGAATTTTAACAAAAGAGGGTTTTGTGTTCTCAAGATGAACAGAAAAGGGTTGCTGTGCTGTTTCGTTTTAAGCTTATTTTAATCTTAAGGTATCCAATTAAATATTAAAAGGAGACAAAAATTAAAGCAAAAATTTAAAATATATGTACATATCTGAAAATTGTAAATAAAATATATATTTCCACGAGAGACAAATAAAATAAAATGGGTTAACTTTAGGGGAAATATACTTATCAGATTGGGTCAGATGGCGCTTTTACGTTATAACTAAAAATAATTCCTACTTAAATTTTATATAATTTTGGTAACGTATTTCTAAGCTGACCCTGAGATCTGTGAAATAATACATATTTATGTGCATATATTGTGTTGATTATGCTCTAAATCGCTAAATAATTCTTGCAGCAATCAGCACCATTGGAAAGTGAAGTGACAATAGGCTGGTTTTCTTTATACAGCCCGTTTTAAATTCGTATTATTGTTATAATAAATTACAATTATTGTTTGTTTCCATTTCGGTCAACAGCGCAAATTATTTATTAAAAAAATGTCGTTTAAAAATAGCAATTTTGTTTACTTTTGAATAAGACTTTATCGAGTGCGCTATAAAGACAGGGGGATAAATGCTGTAAAGAAATATATGTTGAGTCCAATCGGTTTTTTGCTAATCCGGTTTTTGTGTAGGTATAAACAAGGTATATTAAAAAAATAAATCTCCATAAAAAAATATCGTTATTTTCGTATTTAAAATTAATCGGAATTTTATGGGGGGTTATAAAAACTCGTTTTAATTGAAACTTTGTTTTTTCGGCTATATTTGTTGTTATTTATTGGCCCAGATGCAAATATTGAATGAACTAACATATTTTAAATATTTACGGAACTACCATTTGTATACAATCCTGTATTCAAGTAGATGTAATTCGAAAAATTTAAACGGATTTCTTTAAATCCACCTGAGCTGCGGACATATTGCGAATTCATTTTAAAACATTAACCACTACATTTTATTAGTATTAAATACTTTCAATTAAGAAACAATTATTATTAGAAAATAAATATGAATCGGTTTATTTTAAATATTCCAATGTATATTTTTTGTTAATGCAGATAGTGCGGATTTAACGTATTTTATAACCGTTACATGGGGAAAAGAAATTTTAGGCAGATTGTTATTGACAATTTTTACATAATTTACGATTGCAATCAATTTCTTTCAAAACTATAATCTAAATGATTGCAAGTTGTATTTTTTACGATCAAAACAGATTCCAATATTAGGTATATTATGCACATGCAATCCAATTTGATTTGAGTTATTCAGTTTTAGATACATTTATATTTCTGTGTTCGTATGGAATAGTAGTTTATGTCGGGAAGCTGGCTTTAGTATAATCCGGCAATCCGTTTATTATTTACAACACAAGGAATTTTTTGATGACCCTTAACAAGAATATGGACGTGCTAGTATCGGAACTATTTCTTGCACGTTTATTTATCCAAAATTTCTTCAACGGCTCGGCGCCAGTGAGGGTATGCTGCGAATGCCGCATTATACTAAAACCAGCCTTTTGACATAAGCTACTATTCCATATGAGTGGGACACGTGCGAAATGCGGATTTTCCCAGTTGCAGTACTGCAGTAACTCGACACCTTCCTCACCAACCGCTCTGTCCTCTATGAGCTTCTTAATGTAACTGCAAATAAAAGATGGAAATTTAAGAAAAAATACTATCACAGCGTTTCACTCTTGTAGTATATTGGCTATCAAGCACCAGAAAATTTCCATCACGCATTCCATATGCCACCGATTGTCGTGGATCAATTAAAATACTGTCATCACAGCTTTTTGGTACTCCAGCAACTGGTGTGTCTATGGCGGAGTAATGTGGAGCTGTTGCATGACTAAAATCAATTTGGGCTCTTTGAGAACTGGCTTGTTTGTTGCGAGCTATTGGCATCAAATGTATGCAAATTAGATTTCCAAACGGGCAACTGTTGAATACAGGAAAAAA
>NW_023458556.1:82136165-82141800 GCF_013731165.1 Rhagoletis pomonella
AATCGGTTGCAACTCATTTCGCTACACACTAGTGGATGGGTTGACGATTTTAATTTTACGTTTTTCGTCGGCAAGTAAACATGCGTGCAAAACAGAACAACAGCTCTATTAAATACTATTTCCCAGTCATAGTCGCAAGTTAAAACTCATTCTTGTTAAAATACAGTTTTAAGTTTAGAATAGATTTTTATGTTGTGTCAATCATAGACATCTTAGAAAAGGCTTTTTGTTAAGATGAGAGAGAACAGTGCTATCCATATGAAGAGAAAAAATTTACCCGGCAATGTATAGAAATATGAGTACTTTAATTAGTTCACCTTGTGTCCGTTGCAGGATTGCGGATTTAGCAAGCCGGAAAGTCGTGGGTTCGAATCCCACTGCCAGGGAACATTTTTTTAATTTTTTTTTTCTTTTAAATATAATTAATTCTTCTTTTATTTAATTATAGTTGTTGTGGCCTTTTAATTAAAATTGAGCTCCAAATAATTTGATTAAAAACGAGATAATTATATGAAATACCATAAACAAAAAAATATAATAAAGCAAAATTAAATAAAATAATGTTATGTTAAAATAAAGATATAAAATAAAAAAAATAGTGTGGAATCGCTCGGAGTGGGGGCCGAACCTGGGTGCTCTTGCGTTTACTACTTCAACAACAAAACAAAACTTAGAACCTTATTTTACCATATTAAAACCGCGTTCTCCTGATTTTAAAGTTAAAATTCTGTGTTTGCAATAAAATGCATTTTAAGTTGACTATGAAAGAGTTAAAATGGTGATTACAATAAAACACAATTTTAATCGTTAAAACCTTTTTCTAAATTCTCTATGACTACGGGCCTATGCAGTTATATATTAAACTCTATTAAACCATTCTATCAGTTCCTTAATAAATGTTGTACATAATCTTGCTATTTTTCCGCTCAAGTCACTCTACGAAATCATAAACTAATGTGGCGAACACTGCGGCAACGCGAAGCGAACAACAAGAAAATGGCAGAATGTTCGATGAAAGAAGTAGAATATCCGACAGCAAGAAACGTCAGGTGGAGACATGATGCAATAATACAAGGTGTTGGATGCTGGCAGCTTCTCGCTCTAGCGCTGCGTTTACATAAGACAATTTGAGGCAAGGCAATTGAGAATATGTATTACTTGTCAAATTGTTGTGTAAAGTAGGCGTCCAGACAATTATAAAGACAATAAATTTTTCAGCAACCGCCGCTAGTGTCGTTTGGCGTGAATTTCATATTGTTTACTAAAATATCCAAACACAAACCATTTTTTCGCAATTCTGCGATTTTGTCTTGCCTCTTTTTCTCAAATTAACCGACACGTGACCGAATTGTCCAATTTACTGTCCAATTCATTGTCTTCGAAATATCAAAGACAGTGACGAACACAATTCCCAGCAAGAACGACCTAACGCATTCTCCAATACACTTACAAGATTGTCAATAAAAACCAACACATTTGCATATTAGCCATATCCATATGCCATTCATGCGTTATATAACACGTTATTAATCGCATAATAATATGTGATTAAATAAAGACAACTACATATAGGATAATATAATAGCGAATTCCATGTAAAAGAAAGAGAAAACTGCGCATACGTGAAACGATTATGCGTTAGATTTCTCCAGGAGCCCTATGTAAAATGGTGGAAAGTTTTTGAATTTCTCACACAAAAAGTTTGTAGTACTAGGCGTAATGCGTTATAACCCAGTAAGAACCCTATCTGTTAACTAATGTGTTATATACGCCTAGTACTACAAAAAGTTTGTGTGAGAAATTCAAAAACTTTGCATCAATTTACATAGGACTCCTGGAGAAATCTACCGCATAATCGTTTCAAGTGGGAGTAGTTTTCTCTTTCTTTCACATGGAATTCGCTGTTAAATTATACTATATGTAGTTGTCTCTTTTCAATCAAATATTATTATGCGATTAATAACGTGTTATATAACGTAAAGAATGGCTTATGGATATCGCTAGTATGCAAATGTGTTGGTTTTTATTGCCAATTTTGTAAGTGTATTGGGGAATGCGTTAGGTCGTTCTTGCTGGGTAGTTCACAGACAGGGTTTTTACTGGGTTGTCTTTGTATGTGTGTATTCGTGAAAAAGTGTGAATGGATTGCTATTACCTGCAGCGGGTTCGGAGACAATTGTCGCTTTCGTACTAGTTACATTACTAGTTCCAATAGCATATTATGCTCCAGGTAGTAATAAATCGAGCTATTGGTTATATATTGCACTTTCTAAAGGTTATTGGCCGTTTTAATATAATAGTGCTCCCTTATTACATAAAGGAATTTGTTATTTCATCATTTAAATACAAATAATAAATTTTGAATACTTATCCATGTTCTGTTTCCCTCGTGTGACCTAGAGGTGGGTAACTCAACTCAGAGTTGAGTTATTGAGTTGATTCCTATAAGTGAATCGGTAACTCAGACTCCCTGTCCAAAAAAAATGTAACTCAGTAACTCAGTTGATGCCGTAGGGCTCACATGAATCAATTGAATCATAGTGGCTCATATTTGTCCATATAACTCTCTCGCTTCGCCACAGTGTTTAGCATGGCAAAGTCTTGCATTTTGTTTTTGCACGAGGCGTATTTATACAAGGTGGTGGCAAGAATACAACAACAACAACCACATGTATTTTGTATTGCGGGTGTTATGTCAAATCTCACAAATTCTTATAATTTCGTTTTTTTTTAGTTTTTCTCGAAATATGTATGTATGTAAGATATATAAAGATTTGCATATCAAATCAATTGCCTTTCCAACCATATCCACATTTTGAAATTCGGTACAATAGGTTTCGAAATATAAGCTTTTGAAAATATTGAAAATTCCACCTTTACCCTCCCCCTAGCACCGCCCTATTAATTTGCACACAAAAAAAATTACACCTTTCAAATCAGTAGAAAGGAGCTGACCACGCCCACTTTAAAGTTTTGTTTTATCTCAACGGCCGCTATACCGCATCTATGCCTCAAAACGAGTCTACGATACGAATGAGTGTAACATACAAAGAGTCAAATGAGTTAGTTGAATGAGCTGACTCCTTAAAGTGAGTTGGAGTCATTGAGTCAACTCCTATAAATTTGCTGAGTTACCCACCCTTAGTGTGACCACCACGATAAGCAATACATATGTAGATACCCCTTTTTACATAACTACTATTTCTTAAGTTCTGAACACATTGAAAACGACGAGCTACAGACCACAGCTTCCAATTTGTTATCTTCATTATCTAAACGCTTTGTCGATGGCGACATGATTTCTTTGATCGCGGCAGCGACATCATGAATTTGTATGAGTTTGACATAAAAGAAGAGGAAGAACCTTATCTGTCGCCAGAAAAATAGAAATAGATCTAATCTGGCCGCAACCACAGCCGTCGCGTAGCCCGGTCGTCGCCAAAATAATTATCTACATAAGAGTACGTGTTAAAATAATTTGACAGCTGTGGTTTGTAGCTCGTCGTTTTCATTGTGTTCGGGATATTAAGTTATTTTGGGGGTAATTCACGTCAAATGTCCCAGCGCCCTGAGCGGTGCAAAACAAGCTACTTTTCGACGGGCTGCGAAGCAGACAGAAAATAGAAAAATAATTCGAAAACTATGATTTCAATAGATTTTTGTGCGGGCTATGCGATGGCACGATGCGTTTTGCAAAATTTTCCCATTTTCATGGTGAAAATTCTGAACGAAAATTTATTTTCAATTTTTCTGAATTATTCTCATTTTTAATATTGTTTATAGTTATGTCAATCGAAAGATCAAGTCTTTTTACATATAAATCACTAATAAAAAACGGCTTTTTTTTACTTTTCCGAATTATAAAGCCTTTTAGAGCGCAGCGCGCTAATCTGCTAATCGTGTGAGTCATAATAATATTGTTATAACTTTGCAACTACTTGATGTTTAATTTTGAAACTTTCGCAAAAACTTCCCTACATAGTCATCTACAACACTGTTTTAAAACAAAAAATTTATTTCAAACTTTATAACACAACTTTTGCATTTGAAAACAAACACCCTCTTTATTCTCATAAAAAAGTTATAAACCTGTAATTTTATTTGTAGTGAGTAATAAGAAGTGGTGTTAAACTTAAATTTTTTGGAATAGTTTGAAGTTTATTGTGTGAAAATTTCAAATCGACCGATACACAAACGACTGAGGTATAGAGCGTTTAAATGACAATTATGTTAAAATTATCAAGAATCAGTTCAGCCCAATAATAAAATTTGAAACAACATCACGCTGCAGCTTTTGTACGTTCGATCACAGGAAAATAAATAGCAAAGACAATGGCAAAGACAATGGCAAAGACAAATTTAAATTTGAACAAATCGTCACCTGGCTTGATTCAAAGCGAACATTTGAAAGCACACTTACATGTTGTGCCTGTAGCTGAGTGCGCAAAGATGCTGGCTGCAATTAGTTGCGGGCGAAAGTGTTCAAGTTTAAACCACACTATGCAGAACATATAATTTAAAATCTTTATTTTCGTTTTTTTTTTTAATTATGAAAAATTATCTGTGAAGTGCACAACGAAAAAAAAAGTGGTTCCGTTACAGGTTACATGTTACTATTACAAGTCCTAGTAAAAAGTTACGCAGCGGGAGTCAATTGTCACCTCCTAGGACAACTCCATGTTAAATGTGACAGTAGAAAGCATGGGTGGTAGATTTGCGAGATACCGGTATTCGACTCCCGAAAACTGGTGAACTCACTAGTTCTGTACTAGTATTTCCGCTAAAGGGTTGTCTTGTCAAAATTGTCTCATGTAAGCGCCGGGTAATTCCGCCATATTGACTTCCTTACGGCGCGTTTACATTAGACAATGGCAATAAAGAAATACGTATTAGTTGTCAAAAATGCTGATAATTGTCTCCGTGGCGTAGGCGTCCTGGCTATAGTTATGACAATTCATTTTGAGTAAAATGTCGGTTGTGAACGTTGTATTATAATACGGATTACGCGGGAGCTATTTAAGTTAAAAACTAAAGAATAATAAAGAAGAGACAAAATTGCAAACACATCAGCGTCTATTGTGTTATTTTAGATCTTTTGTTATGAATTTATATTCTTTCTTACACAACACGTCAAAATTATTGTCTGCATACGTCAAATCATTGTCCGATTTACTGTCTTGAAAATAATCAAGACAGTGATTGAGACAATTGGAAAAGTATGCTTGCATACGTGAAAAAGTGTGCATGTATTGCTATCGTCATGACAGTATTGTCCGGTGTAAATCCTATTAATACATTCATACTTCTCCAATTTTTTCAATCAATGTCTTGATTATTTTGAAGACAATAAATCGGACAGTGATTTGACGTATGCAGACAATAATTTTGATGCCTTGTGGAAGAAAGAAGAGAAGTTCATAACAAAAGAACTATAATTACTGAAAAGACGCTGATGTGTATGTCTCTTCTTTAATATTTTTTTAGATTTTAGTTTAAATAGCTCGCGCGATAGACGTAATATAATACAACGCTCACGCCCGACATTTTGCTCAGAATAAATTGTTATAACTATTGTCAGGACACCTACACCACGGAGACAATTATCAGCGTTTTTAACAACTAATACGTATTTCTT
>NW_023458556.1:82141900-82151224 GCF_013731165.1 Rhagoletis pomonella
CGTCTTCTTCATCATCCTCATAGTCCGCATAATCAGGTAATACTTCTTCGGCACTTTGCGAAACTTCAGCATCGTCATCAGCAATTTCAATGTCATTGATTTGAATTTCTTCTTCATCTTCTGAGTCAAAGTATATAAGTATATCTATATGCTGCACTTGATAAATATTCGTTTCTTCTTGAAGTCATTTATTATCCAGTTATTTATAGTTTCAGTTATATTTATTTTCACTTATATTTTCACTTCTTACACTTTTGAGCACCAAAACAATAATGAAAATATCAACAGGCAGCATTTATAACAACACCTCGTGTGAAAACAACCCTTGCAGCTGCATATAAAATACAAAAACCAGTTATACCAGTGTATTTGCTACCTACGTACCCATACCTTGCGCGACCTTTTTGCACATATCTTTTGAACCAGGTAGAATATTTCAATGAAATAAAAACCAAAATGTGTATTCGTTGTTACTCTACAAGTATATTATTATAAATTATATTATTTTGTTTTGCATTTATCAGGACAACAACAAAAACAAAAATCCACTGTTGCATGTCCTGACTTTATTAGCCCATATCGCTGGAACCAGTAGGAATATTCGAATGAAACAAAAGACAAAATACTTGTTATATATTAAAATATACATTTCAAAAAAAAAATCATAGAAATCGGTTGAATAAGCATTAAAAAAACCGCAAAATAAGGTCCCGGGTACAAACGTATCCCGGGTGTGTGTTTACGTGGTATTTTCTGGGTGTGTGTTCTATATAACATATAACAGGGAGTCGGTAACGTCGATAACGATGTTTAACCGCAGATTAGTGTTAACCAGACATTGAGTAACCGGCCCTTAGTATTCTAATTTTTTATTTTGATTGCTTATGTATTTACATGCCAATTTATATTTCTTTTTCCCCCTTTTATCTTTCCTTATTTATTTATTAAAAAAAAAAATACAAAATACTAAATTTTAATTTCTTTGCTCTTTCCTTCTTTTTTCTCTTTTTCCCCTTCTTCCCTTTTTCTCTTTTTCCTTTAACAAGGGTATTACAAATTAATCAACTTAATTTCAATTTTTTCCCCCTCTTTTCCTTTTTACCCCTTTTTCCTTTTTTTTATATTACATGTACTAATTTAGGTTTTTTTTAAACAGATTTATTAATTAATTAATTATTATTATTTCCCCCCCCCCTTTTATTATTTTATTATAAATATTACAATTAAATTACCTCAATTTTTATTTCCTTGTTGTTTTTTTTTCGGTACACAAATCTTGCAATTTAGTTAACTCAATTTTAATTTCTTTTTTATATTACATGTATACATTTTTTGTTTTATTAAACATAATTTATTTATTTATTTCTTACATATGTATATATTATTATTATTCATATATGTATATGTGCCGACAGCCACATACACGGCTCGCTTTGTTGAGGCGCTCTCCCTCGCTTACCTTGAGCTGCTGTCAGCGGTGAAGTGAGAAGTCGAGCTCAGTCAGTGCAGTCGAGTCGTGCTATCAACAATTCATTTTGATAATCTTTAAATTTAATTGTAAATTAATATAATAAATAAATTCTGTTACTCAATAGAAAACGTTTTGATAGTGATTATTTCTATCCATCAAATCACTACATTGGTGACCCCGATGCGCGTATACAAAACTGCCAATAAACGCGGAAAAGGACTTTTACAGTGAAGGTGCAATAAAGACTTGTTTGAAAAGACACCATCCGGCTCATAAAACATTAACACAAAACATTTTATTCCACGTGATAGAGGTCACGTATTTGTGAAGCTAAATTCTGCAAATGTTCACAGCGTGTCACAGAACAGTTTCCATATCCTGTTATTTTATCACGCCACGGTTTTAGCATTATTTTCGCGCTCGAGTACAGTCGTAACGCTTTTTTATATTTTTTTGCTCAGTTAATCTACGCGTGGACGGCAAACGTCGCGATCGTATGCCGCAATTTACACGCTGCTAAGCTCGAAGCGTACAACGCAAGGCAAGATTACGCTAGTGGGAGCGAGACTAACTTTCCTTCGCCTAACGTCATAACATTTACACTTGGTTTCTATGCCAATTGACACCCCACCAAAACCACTAGTCACTTCAATGATGACCTCTACGACTCGCAATGTCAAGGCTCCCCCTTTCAGTACCGAAAAGCTTTGGTTCGCTCAGCTGGAAGCTCAATTTGTAAATCATGGGATTATGACAGAGACAGAACAATTCTATCAAACTATTCCTCTAATTGATACGCGTTCAGCAGCAGAGGTCGAAGATATCATCATCCATCCACCGGTCGACACTCCTTATCAGCAACTAAAGAGCACACTCATCTCGCGATTTTCCAAATCTAAAGAGGATAAATCCAGCTCTGAAAGTATTCAACTCGGAACCCGCTGGTGGTAGCAGAGGAAGAGGGAGGCCTCCACTGCGATGGAAAGATCAGGTGGAGAAGGACTTGGCTTCCAAGCGCCAAAAAAGAAGAAGAAGAAGAAGAAAGAGGCTAAATTATTACAGCTCTTGGATAAAGAGAGTTTAGGCGACCGCACACCGTCACAACATCTGCGACATTTAAGAGCGCTGGTACCGGACATCGATGAGGAGGTGTTAAAAGCCCGCTGGCTCTCTCACCTTCGGCAACAAACTCGTGCGTGTCTTGTCATACAAAAAAAACGCAGGAATAAATGACCTCGCAGAATATGCAGATAAATTACATGAGGTTTACCATCCCCTTGATGTCACAGTCATTAATCCTCCATCTAATATTCACGACGACCTAGCCGCTCTTGCAAAGCAGGTTGCTGCGCTGACAACTTCATTGGCGAAGATGTAGTCCAACAGTCAAGATCTCGGTCACGAGGTCGCGATCATCATTCTTTTCATTCCAAAAGTAGGTCAACAACAAAAATCCCCGTAAATAAGACTGGAATTTGTTGGTTTCATACAAAGTTCCAATTACAAGCTAAAAATGGTACTCCGGGTTGCAAGTTCACGGAAAACTCCCGGGAGAGTCGTTAGAGGCGGGTACCGGCTCTCAGTCACAGATTTCCTGCCGTTTATTCGTCACCGATCAGACAACTAGAGACAAATTCCTGATCGAGACTGGCTCAGATATTTTTGTCTATCCACGCACAGCCCCCGCCAAACAAAACGTTCCATTTTCATACCAGTTGTTCGCTGCCAATGGCACTCCAATAAGCACTTATGGTACTACCTCGCTGATTCTCAACCTTGGATTGCGCAGAGATCTTCCATGGCGCTTCGTCGTTGCTGATGTCACTCGTCCAATCATCGGTGCAGACCTCCTCAGCCACTACGGTTTGCTAGTTGACCTAAAGCGAAGGCGTTTAACTGACGAGCTTACTGGCATATCAACGGTCGGAAAAATTATTAAGAAATACATTGCCTCAATCAAAACGCTCCAACCTGAAGTTGATCCGACCTACACCGGACTTCTTCAAAAATACCGTGCTGTAACTCAACCAGGTCTAGCGCACCGTTCTAGTGATTTTACTACTGAACACCACATTAAGACTACGAACGAGCCGCCACCCTCTTGTAAAGCAAGACGACTCGCCCCAGATAAATTAAATATTTCTAGACAGGAGTTTTTGATTAAACTAAGTCTTGCACGCAGAGGAGACAGCTCGCGGTCTTCGCCATTACACTTGGTGCCAAAAAAATCTGGAGATTGGCGCATGTGTGGTGATTATAGGCGTTTGAACGACCGCACAATCCCGGACAAATACCCTGTACGCTATTTAGAGGATTTTGCAGCAAATTTACACGGTATGCAGATATTTTCCACAGTTGATCTTGTGCGCGCCTTTAATCAAATTCCCGTAGCTGCAGAAGACATTGCCATCATCACACCTTTCGGACTCTTCGAGTTCCCTTTTATGACTTTCGGTTTGCGCAAACATTTCAGCGATTCATGGATGAAGTAACAAGAGATTTGCCGTTCGTTTTTGTCTATATTGACGACATCCTTGTTGCCTCGCAAAACCAGCAACAGCATATGGAACATCTCCAGGCATTATTTCAACGCCTGCAAGACGCAGGCTTAATAATCAATGCAGCAAAGTCTCTATTTGGTAAGAGTGAAGTTTCATTTTTGGGTCATATGGTATCGGCTAGTGGAATGAGGCCTCTCCCTGAGAGTGTTTCTGCGATTGCAAATTTTCCTAAGCCATCAACAATCGGTACGATAAATTTTTTATCGGAAATTCATCAAAAATGCTGCTCAACTGCTCGGTCCGCTCAATAAATTACTGGAAGGCACTGAAGTTAAAAGTAATCATGTAGTTGAGTGAACTCCTGAGCTTGAGACGGTTTTAAATGACTGCAAACAAGCGCTTGCAAACTCCGCACTTCTCGCACATCCGAACATTAACTCCGAGTGGGCTATTTTCACAGACGCCTCTGAGAATGCTATTGGGGCGGCTCTACAAGAACGTTGCAATAATGACTGGCAACCGCTTGCATTCTTTAGTAAAAAACTTAGCCCGTGAACGCAAAAGAAGTCAACCTATGATCGTGAGCTGCACGCTGTTTACGAAGCCGTCCAACACCTCAAATACATTTCTGAAGGTCGGCATGTCACCGTCTACACTGACCACAAGCCGCTTATACACGCTTTCCAGCAGCGGCTCGAACGTGCTTCCCCTTGGCAGTTTCGAAGGTTGGACTTCATCAGCCAGTTTACGACCGACTTTCGTCATGTCTCAGGTACAGAAAATATTGTGGCCGACACACTCTCACGCGTCGATGAAGTATCAACCGCTGTAACAATGACTGAGCTGAGCTCAGAAAGAAGATCGCGAGCTTCAGGAACTGTTACATAACTCCACATCTTCACTCCATCTTTGTCAACTCCATTTCAATGACAACGCGATCAAATTGTACTGTGACATTTCGTCAGGTTCGGTTCGGCCGTTCCTAAAGTGCTACGCTCAAGAATTTTCAATGCTCTTCACTCTCTTTCTCATCCGGGCCAACGAGCATCACGGAAACTAGTTGCTCAGAGATATATTTGGCCGTCAATGAGCAGAGATGTCACTAACTGGACAAGATGCTGTTTAAAGTGCCAAGCAAATAAGATAACTCGGCACACAAGCTCTCCGATTGCAAATTTCGAATCACCATCGCAACGATTCGAACACATCCACATTGACTTGGTTACTTTACCAAACTCACGTGAATTTACGCTATGTCTAACCATTATTGACAGATTTACGCGTTTTCCTCAAGCTATACCAGCTGAAAACGGAACAGCAGAAACTGCAGCGCGCGCTTTAGTTACCGGCTGGATTTCGCTATTTGGGGTTCCCCTCAAAATCACTTCGGACCTTGGTAGACAATTTGAGTCGGACTTGTTTCATCAGCTTACGAAGATTTTAGGCAGTAAACACTTGAAAACTACACCGTACCATCCACAATCGAATGGTTTAGTGGAGCGCTTACACAGACAGCTAAAATCTGCTCTACTGTGTCATGGTACATCTTGGCACGACGCTTTACCTGTCGTTTTGCTTGGACTGAGAGCAGCATGGAAAGAAGATATCAACGCTACCTCAGCTGAATTAGTATTTGGTGAGCCGATTCGCTTGCCAGGAGAATTTTTACACCCATCGTCTTCTGCCTCCCCCGCTCCCGAATTAATTGCATCGCTACGACAGCACTTCTATGCGTTAACTCCTTCGCAAACATCCAGGCATGGACGTAGACAGATTTTTGTCTTCAAAGATTTAGTAAATTCTTCGCATGTGTTTGTAAAACACGATCATATTCGTCAGTCTTTTGCTACACCATATGATGGACCGTATCCAGTCATCCAAAAGCATGACAAATATTTTGTTGTTAAAGTGAGAGGTCGAAATACACCAATCTCAGTCGACCGTCTCAAACCGTGTTATTTTCTCGCCGAAGAACAAACGCAATCACATAGAACTTCGCAACAAGCAGTAAGCTCTGCTTCAGCCACTACAAAACATATCAGCTTCAATCTCTAATTTTCTTTTGCCTTAACATTTGTTTATATCAAATTTTGTTGTTACAGAAAATGATTTTTTTCCATGAAGGGCCCTCCATGCAAAACATGAGAAATAGGCACCAATCGTCAATGGCAACAAATTGGCGACGCACCGATTTATTGCTGTGGTGACAAATCGGCAAGATCACTTCGTTCTTGTCAATTTTGAATAAAAAAGTTCTCAAAAATTCCGAAACTTATGAATATGGCGTCAATAGTATTGGCCAAAAGCATCTAAATTATGCCCAAGGACAAGATTGAAAAAATAGGAAGTCTCACAGCGAGAAAATGAATTAATTCCGATTGTAAGTTGCAGTTTGGAATACAAAAAAATAAATTAGGTATTAAGAAGAATAAAATTATTCCAAATATAACCTAAAGCGATAAGAAAAGGACTCATTCAAGTAATAAGAAAACGACTCACCCAGGCGAGTTGCCTTCGGCGGACGTTTTAGAGCGACCGGTAATAGGAAATCGATTCGATGGCAATATTACCGGCAATGAAATGAAATGAAATGGAAAAAAATGAAAAATAAATTTGTTTCCGAGGGCGACACGTTTTCTTATTGCCGGCAACACAAATTGTTTGCTGGGGGGAGACATGTGGCGACAGCCACATACACGGCTCGCTTTGTTGAGGCGCTCTGCCTCGCTTACCTTGAGCTGCTGTCAGCGGTGAAGTGAGAAGTCGAGCTCAGTCAGTGCAGTCGAGTCGTGCTATCAACAATTCATTTTGATAATCTTTAAATTTAATTGTAAATTAATATAATAAATAAATTCTGTTAAGATGTTCTTACACGATATGTATTTGCTTCTGTAAATGTGTCTTTTTCAAAACATACGTAATTGCGTATGTCTATCAAATTCACAGTCTTTATTTAACTATTTAAAAATACGTTCTTTAAAACAAAAATAAACTAAACTCAGATGATTCTATCTGTGTGTCAGATGAAAATAAAAACATTTCTATTTCCTATGTACGCGTCTACTTTGTACAGAATCAAATCTAATTTGCCTTTACACGATATGTTGGCATTTCCATATGTAAAACGTGGCATGTACACATGCAAATACATATCGTGTAAGAACACCTTTACTTAATAGAAAACGTTTTGATAGGGATTATTTCTATCCATCAAATCACTACATATACATAAATATACACATATATATATGTATATACATATATATATACACATACATGGATATACTCCAATGAAAAGGAAAAGGAAGGACTAATGCGTAGCCGCACGACACACAACGCCCCGAACAAGCTATGTAGAAATGTTTACAGTAGAGTAAAACCTGTGCAAAATTTTATATGCTTCAATGTTATTTGTTTTTAGTATTACACTAACATCAAAAGATCTTATTTTCAACCTCAATAGGTCTCTTATCATCTGAATACGTGGTCTTCTGTCTATTAACAAACAAAAAAGGTCAAGTGGTTGATACTTTGGACTAGGCCGCAGCTGCAGCGACTGCTGGGTAGTATATTAATTTTGGCAAGGTGCTCACGGGTTTGGATATGCCCAAATCGTAACCTGTTGATTGTCGTGATAACTTTTCGAGGCAATGACATATTTTTAAACCACGGTGACACATTTATTTTAGGGGCAATATAGTAGAGATGTCTACCGTATGGGCTACTATTCCATTTGTTTTACCAAGATGTTATAGCAATTCGTTTATCATACGATTTTAAGTCGCAATGTAAAATTTTATCGTTGGGACAAACAGGTATATGCTGAGTCGCAAGCTTGTCGGTATAATCATTTCCCTCTAACCCAAGATGGCTCGGCACCCACAGAAAATGGACGCGCTTGCCTAGTTTTTCTAGTTCAGTGTGCAGTTTCTTAATTTCAAAGATGTAAGGATGTGTTTTACTTGTGTAATAAGAATTCAAAGCTTGTAAGACTGATTTTCTGTCTGAAATTATTAAGAAATTATTTGATTCTTGAATTTTTATGAGGTGTAATGATTCGACAATAGCAAACGCCTCTGCAGAGAATATGGAACACTCAGGTTCTAGAGAAAATGTGGCCTCAATATTATAGTTTAGGTACCAAACCGCACAGCTCACATTGTGGTTACTTTTCGAGCCATCCGTATAAATTCGTGAGAAATTATTCCATCTTCCACTCATCTTTTCTTCAAATTTTGGTTTGACTTGTGCAGGGTTCGCAGTTTGCTTTTTAACATCAAGGAATTCAATATTTTTACCTTCCCAGTGACGTCCAGGTCATAAAGGAAATATGGATGTCTATTAAACTTTTTAACATCAAAGTTGTTTAGTTTTTCTGAAAAGCATTGAACTATTTTTGAGCAATCCGAGTTTGTACGACAAAGCCGAGCAATAAAAGGTAGAGCTGGGTGTTCAGTTCTGGCTAAAACCTTGTTGATAAGATTTCCCATTAACTTTCTTGAATCTTTCTGGCAATGGCATGGCGTTAGCGGTTTGCTCCAGGCTAAGAGTGTGAGTGGAAACCATCGCCCCGGGGCCGATGCGAATGCCTTTGTACTGAACTCTTTGCAATTTCAGCATGAGGGCTTCAGAACAGTCTAGTAGAATGCATGCCATATACTCGAGTTTAGGCCTGATAATTCCTTTATATAATGTAATGAGATTCTGCGGATCCGAGCCCCATGACACACCACACAGAGACCTTAAGGTATTCATGAATAGAAAGCAATTACGAACGGGTTTTCCACGTGAAATTTTAAGTTTAAGTGTTTGTGAAAAATGAACCCCAAAAAATTGAAGCTGTCAACAAAATCAACACTTCGATTATTTATATGAATGTTCGGCAAAGATGTATGTCTTCTAGAATATGCCGAGAAAATCATTGCCTTAGATTTGGACGGAGAAAGTGTAAGTTCAATGTTATCTAGTTTTTCATTTACGGAGACGATTGCATGCTGTACTCTTAAAACAGCTCTACTGAGAGAGGAATCAGATGCAAATAAAACTATATCGTCTGCATAGGCAAGTACATGTGTGTTAATTTCAGAAAATATGTGATTTATATAAGCGTTGAAACATAATGGGCTAAGCATATCACCTTGGGGGGTCCCAGTAAAAGATGTGCGTCGCACATTTGCTATAGAGGAGTTGATTATCAGTTCCTTTCTATTACAAAGATTGAAAATAATGTTGCATAGGTGGTCCGGAAGGCCAAGATCTTTGAATTGCTGTACAAGAATGGCAATATTTACGTTATCAAATGCACCTGCTACCATATATCTTGATTCTGTTATAGCGAGTTTTGCTGCAGAC
>NW_023458556.1:82151324-82183182 GCF_013731165.1 Rhagoletis pomonella
TGAAGGTGGTCCACTTGGAAAGGCTTTCAGCGTTGGGAACATATTTCAATATGGATTGAAAAAGTTGTTGAACAAATATTGTTAACGAAGCTATATTCTGCCAAAATCCGCAATAAAATTGCGTTTTGCTAATTTTAGTCCTGCAATTGCCACGCCCATTTCTAGGGGTTTGTCGCCTTAAAGAAAAATCTTGCCATACAAGTAGTATATCTGGATAGGTATTCTATCGGAATCCATAATAAAATTTTACTTTTTGCAAAAACCCGATGTTTAACGCCTTACCAAATATATCTTAACATAAGTTTTCGAAAAAAATTACAATTAATTGTTGATTCTCACAAAATTAACCATCCCGTCATAAAGAAAAATATTTTAAAAATAGTTATTGAAAAACCCCAATTTTTTTAACCACGTTATTTTAGAGAATTAAACAATTTACTGGTCTTCACTATGCAAATCAACTTCAAAAAGTTCAACTGTTAATAGCTAAGTTAGCTTTAAGACAATCTTGACCATCTTATATATATAAATATTAAGCCGGTTTCTTTAGCTTTAAAGCGACGTTAAGATGAAGTCTCTACGATGGGCAGAACCCGAGATATAACGATTTGAAGGAGTACATGATTAGTCAGAATCACGAAAAAATGCAAACTTTGACCATATATGTAATACTCCTATATTGGCAGTAAGAGCTAGTACCGTCCAAAAACACTACAGTACAGATATCTGTGGTCATAAGCAATAATCGCCTAAGTCGAAAAAACTGAATTCGAGAAAAAACGCTTTAAAGATTTGGACTGTAATGTAAACCTTATGGGGAAACCAAAATACTTTCATTTATAACTTTTTAAATAGAATAGGTAACGAGATGGGAGTTTCACGTAGACATGGAATAATAGTTGCAGAAAACGATAGCATATATAACTCAATTCTTTTTAAGTCGACTTAGGCGGTAATTGCTTACGACCACAGATATATCAATAAACACGAAACGAAAGAAAAGGATCACATACGTTTATAAACATGTATACAACACATATACAAAAACGGAACTCTAATACACAATACATTGACAAAAACGGTACTAGACTGTCTCGCTTTGATTTCGGAATACTTACACATTGAGAAGTTAGCTTACTGCCAATATAGAAGTATTACATATATGACTTTGACAGATCATATCTCCAAAGAAAGAAGCGAAAAAAAATTCATCGAACACGTGTTAGCTAACTTCATGTATAGAACCCATAAAAAAATTTTTAAGCCAATCGAAAGTGTGATACCAAATTTGGTGTCCGATATGAAAAAGATCGTCTCATATATAAAATGCACAGCAATTTTCACGAGTACAAAAGTAGTACAAAATTGTTTTCTTCGCGTTCCTTGGCTCATACCTTTTGCGTCTGACGCATTGCTGGCAAAGTTATAAATGTCACGCAAATCCACAAAGTTTTATTTGGCATCAGCTTCCAGTAGTCAGGAATAATCGTAACAATATACATATATCGATGTCTCCAGTTTTTTCTCTTACATATCGAAAGTATCAAGTAGTTTCACTTCTTCTTCTTATCCGCCATTGCTCCAATTTGACGTAAACTGTGCTTTTGACGTTTTCTTTTAAATTGAAGCTACCATATTCTTTGAAGAAACTAAAAAGTGGGTTTTCACTTCAAAAAAAAAATTATTCCAAAATTATTTCAGGGAATATATTTTGAGCATCATTTTATAGCGAGCTATTAGTTGTTTATTTCTAAAATTAATTATAAAACGGAAGGCTAGTAAAATACTCCTATTACATTGCGTAATCCACGTGGATAATCTGTATGTTTATGCAATTATTTTCATCATTATTTAGTACGATTAGCTGCACATTTCGGGATGGCGTGCATGTCAACTTCACCAAGGTGTTATTTGCTTGTTCCAACCACTTTTCGGCGGAAAATTTCAGCCTCGGCACGGATGTGACCAATCTAAGCGAAACGCTTCACCAGCGGCAGTAGAGCGAGTAGTTTATCTGTCTATAAACTATAACAAGGAGCTCTATGAATTTGTAAATTTTTTAAGGTCCGTATAAGTTTATGCTTCCATAGTGCTGATACCAAATAATAAGCTACTTTTTAACTATTCCGTTGTTCATATGTCCTTTAAAAAGGATCCAAATTAGAGCAACATCCTAACATCTATAATAATATCTCATGAACACTACATATAATGCCAAATTTTTTGCGGTAAGGTAATTTAAGGTATTTTACAACATTACTCACTTATTAACAGCTATCCTAATACGACGAATTAAGTAAATTTACCTGGCGTGTTGTAATTTTTTAATGCATAAAAAGTTCCTTTAAAAAATAATAAAATTTCCAAAAACAATAATTTGTTGAGGTGGCAGTGATACTGGAGCAATTTACGAAAAGCATAAACGTCATAGGCACAGCTTATGTAAAAAAAGTTTAAAGTGAAACTATCTTCTTTTTTTTGTATCATGGGCAAACCCTAGCGTTGCGAACGTTACGTTCGGACGTTTCTTCTAACTTTTTTCACATTTTTTGTAGTATAAGGGAAGGTTTATAGCAGTACTTATGAGAACAAAATAATGCAAATTTGAATTTGAGTTAATGTCGGTGAAATTATGTTCGTACGTTATCTACAAAAATACTTTGAAGACAAAATAATGAAGTTTACAAAACGTGATATAAAAGCAAACTAAAGGTTGGATTAATTTTACGGACGTTACTCCTTTTTCCGCTGAAAAAATTAATTTATTTTAAGCGATATTGTTGTATTTTGTTAAAAGATATAGTGCTTAAAACCAATGCTATTTAGAGCTTTGTTTCAAGAAGTAAAGAGTGAAATACACCACGCAAGCGACTTGACAAACATACTTCAAACCTACTTTTCCCATTTTCCCACACACCATGCAAACATGACTCGTTCAAGCACAGAATTTTTGTTTTCTTTCGGTTCAAAATGTAAAAAAGTTTTGTTTTCTTTCATTTTTATCTCTTACGTCCTCATTCGGTGAAAATTCCATTACAAATGAGGCGAATTTATCATTCACAACACAAGCGGTTTGACTAAACGTGAACCATTCCCACGACAGCCGGTTCTACCGGAATAACTCGGGTTTTACCCGACTAAGGGCTGTTGTTTCGGCGAACTAACCCCGTTTACGTCATTGAAATATCTCGGAAGCTGTTCGTCCATAGAGCTACATTTGCTACGTATTCTTCTGCTCAGGGCGGCATCGAGTCAAACCCAAGGTCAGAAACTTACACCTGCTGTGTATGCCAGAGACGATTACACCACAATTCCACCTCAGTCAAGTGTAATGCTTGCGACGGGTGGAGTCACCTCAGAGTCTGCTCAGGCCTACGGACTCATCGGCAGTGGACCACATCATTCGTGGTCCCCTGCTGCTCACACAGAGCAGGCTCCACGGCAAACCCCAGACCACCTGAGCAGCTCAACACAAACACCACAGCACCACAACACCACAACACAATAGGCCACACCACAACCACGACAGGCCACACAACAGACACACCTCCATACAACAGACACAATCTCCTACAATCTGCACGGTGTGTCCGACCAGGATATTCCGTATCGTGACATCAGTCATTGCACTTGACCTTCCCTGACTGGTGCCACTTTAGGGCATGTTCAGGTCTGCGCACCACGCGAGATTGGACGAGGAACTTCGAGGGCCCATGTTGCGCTGCACGGTCGCAAACTCCAATTGCGACGCCACCCACTACCACCACAGGGCGGCACCCTCCACAGCAGAGCACACAGCACACAGCGGTAAGGCAACACACATTGGTGAATTGCGCCGGATAAAATGTGCACCGCCGAGATCGCGAGCGAGATAATGGCGGTGGCTTAGCGTCCACCACGCACCACATCGTTCAGTATCGGCTCATCGAAGCAGACATCGACCGCAGGGATACCACACTTGAATGTCAGGGCATTGCTATCAGGTCAGGCGATGTCAAGCTCGAAATATTAACGTTTACATACACCCTGTCAGTAGCTACCCGGCATGATATCACCCTGGAATAGGTGCCCTCCTCAGAGGTGAAAACCGTATGGCAGTTGGTGACTTTAATGCGCTCCATGATCTTTGGCATTCATGCCTGTCAAACTATCGTAGGGGAAAAGACTTGGCTGAGCAGATAGACGATTCGAATTTCTGCACAATGAACGAAGACGCACCCACCAGGATTATGGCCAGCTGCTGCAGTTCGCCAGACATAACAATAGGCAGCGCTGGTCTGATAAACAGCGCATCATGGCGACCTGTGCTGACCTTGGCATCAGATCATCTGCCCATAGTCATCTCGATCGATAAACCAGCCGACCTTGGTCCCGCGGAACACCGGTCCTGGTTGAAAAGGCTTCGCGGAATATACTGAAAGCACCTTCACTGCGCTCCCCACACCAACCGACGTCCACATAGGTGATCGCAAGTTCCGCAGGGTTGTCACTGCTGCTGCAGCTCGCCTCGTACCAGCAGGATGCATAGCAGGATGCATGTAGCTTCGCCTCTGGTGTGAGTACTCATTGGTCAACAGTGATGTCACTGCCCAATCGACGAAGTGCGGCGACAGGGTTGAAATATCTTTCGGCGACCAGGCTTCGTCGGACCCGGAGCAATGCGCGAGCTATTTTAGCTGGCAATTTATACTGCATCCTCCGGCGGACAAAGCCAAGCGTCGGGTGACCAGAAGGCTGCACAAACTGCTAAAAACCAGTGCACCTCTTGTTTTCACTTTCGGTGAAGTTCAGAAGTAAACGGGTATCTCTCCGAGCTTTCTCTTTTCTTCACTGCTAGGAGCCTAACCCTCTCGCCTACAAAATCCTTTGCGGCGAATAACACCAAAATACTCGGAGTAACCTTCGACAGTCTGCTCTCCTTCTCTGTGAGCGCAACCGCAATTGCCAACAAAGTAAAGAGCCGCAACAAGGTCCTCAAGTCGCTAGTCGGCAGTACTTGGGGCAAACACAAAGAAACGTTGCTGGCAACATACAAGGCAACTGGCCGGCCGGTTCTGAACTATGCAATGCCCGTGTGGTCGCCGGAAACTAGTAGAACGCAGTGGATGAAGCTGCAGACGACACAGAACCCTGCACTTCGAACAGCGACTTGATGTCTTCTGATGTCGCCAGATCACCAACTGCATGACGAGGCGAAAATTATCCCCATTAAGGAGCACAACACAATGCTCTGCAAGCAATTCCTCGTAGGGAGCTACAGACGTGGACACCCGAACAGAAACTTGCTTGCAGAGGAGCCCTCTCCTAGGCACGTCAGATCTATATGAACTGACGGACGACATGCCCTGGCCGGCACAGGGGGTCAGTCTCAAGTTATGTAGACTCCAGACCTATGAATGTCGTTCTAGGCACACAACCACCTGACATCGATGAGACGAAGCTTTGTCTGCCTCCGGAGACTAGAACCACAATAGTCTAACTTCGCTCTGGCTACAGCAGCAGGTTAAACTCATACCTGAGCAGATTAGACCAAGATGCGCCAAATGAGTGTCCGGCATGCAGAGAGACACCCCACGACTCGAAACATCTCTTCGTATGCCCGCATAACGCGACACAACTAACGCCTCTGTCCCTGTGGACAGACCCTATAAAGGCTGCATGCTTCTTGGGTCTTCCGTTAGTTGAGCTTGATGACAACGACTGAGATATTAACCGATCTGGGCAGGGTTGTTGTAGCCGCTACAACAAAAACAACCAAACATGAACATGGCGGCCAGTAAGTTAAAACATTTTGATTTTAATTCAAATTTTTCTCAAACGGCTTGTCAAACCTTCAAATACCCCCATACAAAACACAAATGTATTGAAGCAAAGGGGTATTTCGCTTCGTTTGTCAAGCCACTTGTGTTATGTATTTCGCTTTTACAAAGGACAAATCAGATTTCTGAAATAAATGTGAAAAGAAATATAAAATAAGAATATATTGCACTATGCCTTTTTTGACACAAAAATGAGAGAATTCGAATTGCATGCATTTTTTGCGAGTTTGGTTGACTATTTTTCGGATTTGCCCATATTCTTCTTCTTCTTATTTGGCACTGTAACCGCCTAAGCGATTTTGGCCGAGTTCAACAAAGCACACCAGTCGTTTCTTTTCTGTACTGACGCCAATTTGAAATGCCAAGTGAAGCCAAGTCCTTCTCCACCTGGTCTTTCCATCGCAGTGGGGGCCTACCTCATCCTCTGCTACCACCAGCGGGTTCCGAGTTGAATACATTCAGAGCTGGAGCGTCGGTGTCCATTCGAACGACATGGTCAAGGCAGCGGAGCCGCGGTATTTTAATTCGCTGCACTATGTCCATGTCATTGTAAAGCTCATACAGCTCATCGTTCCATCGCCTGCGGTACTCGCCGTAGCCAACGTGTAAAGGCCCGTAAATCTTCCGCAAAATCTTTTTCTCTAATACTCCAAGAGCCGCCTCATCGGATGCTGTCATTGTCCATGCTTCTGCGCCATATACCAGCACGCCCATGATGAGTGACTTAAGAAAGGACTTTACTCCTGAATTGCCTACTCAGTCCAAAGTAGCACTTGTTGGCAAGAGTGACTCTGCGTTGGATTTCCATGCTGACATTATTATCGGTGTTAATGCTGGTTCCCAAGTAAACGAAATTCTCTACTTTCTCTAAATCATAACTGTCAACAGTGACGTGGGTGCCAAGGCGAAAATATGCTGACTGTTTGTTTGATGATAGGAGATACTTCGTCTTCTCCTCGTTTACCACCAGACCCATTCGCTTTGCTTCCGTTTCTAACTGGGAAAAGGCAGAACAGACTTCGCGGTTCTTGTTACCGATGATGTCGATGTCATCGGCGTACGCCAGCAATTGCACGCTCTTGTAGTAAATTGTTCCTGAGCGGTTGAGTTCTGCAGCTCTCATTATCTTCTCCAACATCAGATTAAAGAAGTCACATGAAAGGGAGTCGCCCTGTCTGAAACACCGTTTGGTGGCGAATGGCTCGGAGAGGTCTTTCCCAATTCTGACAGATTCTGACTGGTGGTACTGCTCAACGCCATTTAACACAGCCGTATCAGTTTGGCGGGGATGCCGAATTCAGACATAGCGGCGTATAGGCAACTCTTTTTAGTGCTGTCGAAAGCGGCTTTAAAGTCGACAAATAGGTGGTGAGTGTCGATCCTTTTCTCGCGGGTCTTTTCCAAGATTTTACGTATTGTGAATACCTGGTCTATGGTGGGTTTGCCAGGTCTGAAGCCATACTGATAAGGTCCACTTAGTTCGTTGACGGTGGGCTTCAGTCTTATAACATAGGCTAGGAAGCTGATCCCGCAGTAGTTGGCGCGGATGGCGAGGTCGCCTTTCTTGTGAATTGGGCAGAGCAGACTTAAATTCCAGTCGTCGGGCATGCGTTCATCTGACCATATTCTGCATAACAGTTGATGCATACACCTTATCAACTCCTCGCCACCGCACTTGAATAGCTCAGCTGGCAGGCTGTCAGCTCCAGCAGCTTTGTTGTTTTTCAGCCGCGTTATTGCTATTCGTACCTCGTCATAGTCAGGCGGAGGAACATCGACTCCGTCATCATCGGCTGGGGGATCGGGTTCTTCTCCACAACTTTCCGTGTTGCTACCATTCAGTAGCGTGGAAAAGTGTTCCCTCCATAATTTAAGTACGTTCTGAAGATCGGTAACTAGGTCACCATTGTTGTTCTTACAGGAGTACGCCCTGGTCTTGAAACCTTATGTAAGTCGCCTAACTCTCTGGTAAAATTTTCGGGCATTCTTCCTGTCGGCCAGCATTTCAAGCTCTTGATACTTACGTATTTCGTTCTCTCTTTTCTTATTGCGGCAAATACGTCTCGCTTCCCTCTTCAGATCCCTGTAGCGGTCCCACATGGCGCGCGTTGCGCCCGATCGCAGCGTACCAGTTGTTCTTTCGGGCTCGCTGAAATCTGGCTACTTCTTCGGGGGCGGTACTTAATGAGCGGGAGATGTGGTTCCACTTCTCGCATATGTCCTTTTGTAGAAGAGTGCTCTCTGAGAGCAGGTGTGAGAGTCGAGTAGCGAATGCATTGGCTGTCTGCTGTGATTGCAGCTTTTCGACGTTAAGCTTTCCTTGCATATTTGGGCGCGCATTTTTTGCTGCACAGAGGCGGGTGCGTATCTTGGCTGCACCAAGATAGTGGTCCGAGTCGATGTTTGGCCCTCGGAGTGTACGTACGTCCGAAACGCTGTATCTCTTTTTCATTGGAGCCTGTTTTTACGTGGTGGGTCCCAAACCCAACGCACAACCCATTGTTGGGACGGGGGTGGTTTCGTAACCGAATACACATTTATAAAGCGAGCCGCCTGCTCCAAGACAGACACCCGCTTGCAGCCTCACCTACTGGTGAACAGACGCTGCAGACTTCAGTGAGCCCTTAAACCGAATAAGTCGGAGTGGCCCCACCAAAGCTCCCTCTCTTTCTGCCGTGACCCAAGGCTCCACTCGGATTGGTTACCGCATCTCGCACATGGGTTGCTGACGTTGCCCAAAGTGCGCGATCGAGGACGCCAGAGTCGGGATTGAGTATAGCCATTGCACTCCAATCGCCCATATTGCCGTCCATAAATTGGAGCGCCTAGCGTTGCGTTCTCCATAGTCAACGAGTGTCAGCGCACGCTAGTGATGAGTAAGCAAATCAATGTTGCCAAATTCCCATTTTCAAAAATTAAAGGGCTGTTAAGGAGGCACCTGAAATTGTGCATATGGAAACTGTGTATACGAAATAATGCATATGGAAAAAACCGAAATAATGCATATATGCACAGTTTCGGTTGAAAACCGCAATAATGCATATTACAAAAACCGAAATTATGCATATGCACGCTTTCGTTTGAAAACCGAAATAATGCATATATGCACAGTTTCGGCTGAACACCAAAATAACGCATATGAAAAAGTCGTTTGAAAACCGAAACAACGTATATGACAAAAACGAAGTAATGCATACATGCACAGTTTCGGTTCAAAGCCGAAATAATGCATATGACAAAAACCGAAACGAAAACGAACTTCTTTCTGCATAGGCAGAATGCGGCCGCGCTTAGGGATTGTAACCCTTACTAAAAAGAACTCTATTTTCTCTGTTGCCGGAAACGAAGGGCGGAAGTATTTTTGCGCAGAACTTTTTCTGCGTAGGCGGCCTTCGGCCGCGCTTAGGGATTATAACCCTTACTAAGTAGAACTCTCCTTTCTGTGTTGCCGGAAACGAAGGGCGGAAGTATTTTTGCGCAGAACTTCTTTCTGCGTAGGCGGCCTTAGGCCGCGCTTAGGGATTGTAACCCTTACTAAGTAGAATTCTCCTTTCTGTGTTGCCGGAAAAGGGGACCGGAAGTATTTTTGCGCAGAACTTCTTTCTGCGCGGTCTTCGGCCGCGCTCAGGGGTTATTACCCTTACTAAGAAGAACTCTCCTTTCTGTGTTGCCGGAAAAGAGGGGACGGAAGTGTTTTTGCGCAGAACTTCTTTCTGCGTAGGAGGCCTTCGGCCGCGCTTAGGGATTATAACCCTTACTAAGTAGAATTCTCCTTTCTGTGTTGCCGGAAAAGTTGACCGGAAGTATTTTTTCGCAGAACTGCTTTCTGCGTAGGCGGCCTTCGGCCGCGCTTAGGGTTAACAACCCTTACTAAGTAGAACTCTCCTTTCTGTGTTGCCGGAAACGAAGGGCGGAAGTATTTTTGCGCAGAACTTCTTTCTGCGTAGGCGGCCTTCGGCCGCGTTTAGGGATTATAACCCTTACTAAGTAGAATTCTCCTTTCTGTGTTGCCGGAAAAGGGGCCCGGAAGTATTTTTGCGCAGAACTTCCTTCTGCGTAGGCGGCCTTCGGCCGAGCTTAGGGATTATAACCCTTACTAAGAAGAATTCTCCTTTCTGTGTTGCCGGGAAAGGGGAACGGAAGTATTTTTGCGCAGAACTTCTTTCTGCGCGGCCGTTGGCCGCACTTAGGGATTATAACCCTTACTAAGTATAACTCTCCTTTCTGTGTTGCCGGAAAAGAGGGGACGGAAGTATTTTTGCGAAGAACTTCTCTCTGCGTAGGCGACCTTCGGCCGCGCTTAGGGATTATAACCCTTACTAAGTAGAGGTATATAATTCATATTAGAAAAAAACGAAATTATCCATATGCACACTTTCGTTAGAAAACCGAAATAATGCATATAACAAAAACCGAAATAATGCATGTATGCACAGTTTCGATTGGAAACCGAAATAATGCATATGAAAAACCCGAAGTAATGCATACATGCACAGTTTCGGTTGAAACCCGAAATAATGCATATAAGAAAATACCTAAATTACGCATATGCATACTTTCGTTTTAAAAGCGAAATAATGCATGTGAAAAAAACGAAGTAATGCATACATGCACAGTTTCGGTTGAAAACCGAAATAATGCATATGGCAAAAACCGAAATAAAGCATACATGCACAGTTTCGGTTGAAACCGAAATTATGTCTAAATGCACAGTTTCCATATGCGCAATTCCGGTGCCCCATCTTCGTGTTCTGTAACCCTGAGGGTGGAAGGGTGTACATACTTCTTGTCCTCTACACTGTCCCCTGAGATGAGCCTTGCTGTAAACATCAGACCCTCTTTCTTGATTACAATTTGTAGGGGAGGCAGGTCAAGAAGCACCTCGAGAGCCGCCGTTGGTGTTGTTCTCATTCCGCCAGTGATACCCATGAAGGCCAGTCTCTGTAGGGCTGCTTAGCCTGTGTGGACTTCACTTCCGCCTTCTTCCACCAGATGGGTGCAGCATAGCATGGAAACAGCTTCATACATCCACGTCGCCAGTTTAGGTCAGATGCCCCAGTACCATCCCATAAGTTTCCGGCAGGTCTAGATAGAGGCACTGGTCTTTTGAATAGTTTTATCTAGATGTGGATTCCATGAGAGCTTGTCATCAAGTATAACTCCTAGATATTTGACTTCTTTGGAGAAGTGTATCTTTTCACCTTGAAGGAAAGGTTCTACTGATTTGTCCCTTATACTTTTCCTGGAGAAAATGACTATGCTAGTCTTCTTCGGGTTAACGTTTAACCCATATTTACTACACCAAATGGCGACTATGTTCAGAGCATTCTATAGGAGGTTGGAGATGGTATCTTCGAACCTACCTCTGATTGGGATGACAATGTCATCCGCATAGCCCTGAACGTCGAAGCCTTTTTTCGCTAAGAAGGCAGAGTAGTTCATCTACTACATATATGTAATACTTCTATATTGCTAGTACAATATGATCGCAATGAGTTTTCCATTCCAAATCAAAGAAAGACAGCCTATGAAATTTTTTGTGATTGTAGAAGTATACGTGTATATTTGTAAACTACTACATAGATGAAGTGCCATATCATAACAGGGCCGGTTCAGGGAATTCAACAAACAAACACAAATTTGACGGTCTCATGTTTCCTTCACGCGGAAATGTATATCGAGCCCTAGCCGCGAAAATGAAGTAAGACAACTTTTTTCAAAATTTATGCATAAATGCCTCTAAGAGCACCTGCATCAAAAAGTAATTTAAAAATAATATATATATACATTATTTTAAGGGTTAGGACTCGGTATGACAAATTTTTCCGATGCTCCTCCTTATTTGGAAATCTGAAAAATTGGAAGATAGAAGATCTTTTCCTAACAAAGACAAATCTTATTTACACATAAAGCGGTGTGTTATTTTATATGTTGGTCGAATCCAATAAAGCATGTTATTCGATTCCCTTCTATGCTGATTGATGCCAATTGGAAATGCCAACTGATGCCAAGTCCTTCTCTAACTGGTATTTTTATCCTCTGCCACCACCAACGGCCGCAGCGCTTCTCATAGATTTACAAAAATTTTATTATAAATTTAATTTTTCATAAGAGTTGTTTTTAAATGAAAAATTGTGAAACCGCCCCTGAATTTTGAGAAGTAAAATTGTCATTTTGAGTACATTCTCTTATCGGATCTCTCTTTCTTTTTTCAATATTTCGGCACTCTGATGTTGGCGAATGTACCTTGAATATACTAGCAATATAGAAGTGTTACATATATGATCTACTACGATGGACCATAGCAAAGAGAGAGAGGAAGAGATCACTCCCCCCTGCGTGTAACCTTTCGTAGCTAAGAAACTGACCCTTTCCTGTCCTAGAGTGGATGTAATGGTTCTGGATTTCAGGACGTTTGCTATCCGGCGACATGTGGTTTGATCAACCCCTCTGCGCCGGACGCAATTGTCTATTAGAGAGTGTTCCGTGTTGTCGAAAGCGCCCTCCACATCCAAGAAACAAACCCCTGCCACCTCTTTGTCCTCCAGGGACTTTTCAATTTTCCTTGTTAGATTCTGAAGAGCGTGGATAGTAGATCTTCCTGGAAGATAGGCATATTGGTGTCTGTGCAAAGGGTTGCTGATAAGGAAACTATCCCTGATATGCCTGTCTACGATGCTTTCCATTGTTTTTAGCACGAAGGACGTAAGACTAATGGTAGTAACCGGGGAAGTCCCTTTTGAAGATGAGCTGGGAAAATGCCATCTGCTCCAGGTGCTGTGAAATGCGCTGAGGTAGATATAGCCCATCTTATTCCATCTTCGTCGAACAGGCCTTTGGTGATTCTCCAATCCTCTGCGCAGGTGCGTTTTATCCCAGTCTGCGTGTGGATTGTTCTGGTTGTGCTCAGTGGCAAACAGTCAGGAAAATGCACCTCGGCTAGCAAGTTAAGGGATTTCATGCAGCTATTCGTGAAGGATCCTTGGGTCTTTTCAGGAGCTCTTACTCATTAGTGTGCGTCTTACGGCGAGGACTTTGTGGATTCTTGCACTTCCCGTAAGATCCTTGATCCCTGTACAGAAAGAGTCCATGAGTTCCTCTTAGCACATCTAATCTCTTTATTGTACTCGGTGAGGGCAATTTTATACGTTTTCCATTCACCGGTTCGTTTAGCTCTGTTAAAGAGCTTCCGGGTTTTTGCCCTAAGTTTGGCCAATTTGTTATTCCACCATGGAGTCTGTCTGTTGTTAAGCCTAGTGCCTTCTGGACAGGATTCATGGTAGGAATTCACAATGGCTGATGTCAGATCTGAGCAGCTAAGTTCAAGATCGACTAAGTAATTTACCTTTCGCTTGCACCTTTTCAGACCGTCCTGCAGAAATGTATCGTATATATCCCAGTCTGTGGTTCTTGGTCTTCTGTC
Source organism: Rhagoletis pomonella (assembly GCF_013731165.1). NCBI lineage: Eukaryota > Metazoa > Arthropoda > Insecta > Diptera > Tephritidae > Rhagoletis > Rhagoletis pomonella. Next base: position 82,164,567 of record NW_023458556.1, read on the forward strand.
GGTGGTAGCAGTTGGTAATGTGGTTCAATTTCAAAACGGATGTGCATGTGATCTGATAAAGAAATTTCTCTGGACACTTTCCATATTTTACGAAATTACTGATAAAAAGAGTGGATAGAGTGAGATCTAGAACCTCTTCCCGTATGCTGTTCCTAAAAGTCGGGGGAGTTACCTACGCTTAAAATTTCTAACCTATTTAAGCTAATAAATTCAAGTAAGTATGTACTCACCTTTTTGATTTATGTTATTGCTGCCCCATATTGACGAGTTGCAGTTTATGTCTGCCACAATAGTCCACTAGTCCCTGTAGTGGCGGAAACTCGTAATCTCTGGAGTCGCCGGGGAGGTACGCTGAGCAAATGACTAGCTCTTGCGTGTTTTCTCCGAGAGATAGGCTCACCTTCACTGCGATCTGGTCCGATCTTATGGTAAATTCTGGAATAAGAAAGGCGTTGATATGATTAGGCCATCCTACGTTGGAGGAGTCATAGAATAGCTTACCTGGTAGTCCCTCTATCTGGTTCCCATATATGCACGGCTCCTGGATAAAGGCGATGTTTAGGTGATCCTCATAAAACGTCTGTGCCAAGACCGCTCAAGCCGCCTTTGCATGTTGTAAGTTTATTTGGATACATCTTATTACCATATTAGTTCTTCGAGTCGTCCGGCTGGTTACTCTTCCTCATCCACTTCGGGAGCTTCGTCCCATTTAAGCGGCGAGTCGAGTGTGGATCCTTACCAGTGTTGGTAGGGCAGGCATGGGAAGTGTTGCCTTTGCCTGCCTTGGGTGTACGTGTCGCCTCCAGTTTAGTAAAGCGGGCATGGGTGGTGTTGCCTCTGCCTGCCTTTGGTGGTTGAGACACCTCCAGGGTAGAGGAAACTGCGGGGGGTTTCGCGCTCTCGCCACTAACGCCAGCCTGATCAGCGCTATCGCCTTGCCCAACCAGTGCTGCACGGTCCCGGGACGGAGCACCATGGACTTCCATGCAGTGGGTCTTGCGAGATGCCTGGGCTGCTGCTCCTTGGCTGTCTTTATGCGCTAGGTGACTTGCTGTCGCCCCGTCCCCCTTTATGCTTAGGGAGATCTGGCCAAAGTTGAGGAAGATTCTTCCACCCTGCGCCGCAATCCTCTCCTTTGACTTCTCGTCCACGGAGAAAGTTACCGTCTCTCTCCCTTTCTCATCCTTGAGACTTTAGAAAGCGCAGCCCGCAAAGTTTATGCCCACGGTTTTCGTGGCTAGGTGCTTCATGAGATGGTCCGCCGGTAAAATTCCTCAGGTGGCACGTAAGCAACGCAGATAGAGGTCTCGGGAATATCATTGCTTTGTGACACCTTCAGATCTGCGTCTGGGAACGGCTTTAGGCCAGCTGTCACAGCAACGAGCAATCTCTTGTCTCCTTGTTACGGCAAGTGAGCGAAAGCCAACCGTCGCGCACCACACTGCTGATGAATCCAAGACTCGCGGTGAGTTTTTGGCTTTGTCCATCTCTGCCAGCAGACTTCTCTTTATCAGCGAGATTTCTTCCTCGCTAAGCTTGGTATCCGGGTGTTTGGCATGCGTAATAGCTACCTTGCATGCCGCCGTGATGTCTCTGTAGGACACCTGCTTAGGCATGCCGGGTTTATTATCGTGAACGCCCGGATTCGCAACTGCTTCCACTGAAGCAGTGGTTGTATGAGAGGCCTTAGCCTTCTTGGCTGTCTGTCGAAGGCCGCTGGGCGAGTAGCTGGTGCCCTGCTTCGCTTCGAGGAGCTAGGTCCCCCTTTTGTCGCGTCGTTGGCCCTTTGCTCCTTGACTTTCTTGTAGCGCACTCCCTCCATCTCCTTAGTTTTGGTAGGTTCAATGCCGTCCGTGATCAAAGCACGTATTCTGCGCTTCTGGCCTCCGGTGAAGTACTCGAACTTCTTCCGGTTTTCCTCTGTTCCTTCGGCACTAGTGTTCGTAGACGCCTAAGTGCCGGGATCCTGGCTATCACCAGCGTTGCCATTTTAGCCGTTTTCCGGCTAGATTTAGCCGGTTTTGATAGCAACTAGCCGGAGAAAATTCGATCTAGCCGGCAGCCGATTTGTTAGCCGGTTTGTAAAAAAAAGTTAGCCGTTTTTAGCCGATTTTACTATTTGCCTAATTTTCAGGTGCAAAAAGTAAACAAGTTGTTCGAAAGCAATAATGCAGACCCAATGAAGATTTTTAATGAACTCAATGTTTTACTTTCGCATCTATGCTCCCTAGTGGTTATTAGCGCGGACATATTTGATCCTATATGCTCCCCGTTGGAACCATACCTTGCTCCATTTCCTCAGTTTTATCACAGTTTTGAAGAGTATTTAAAAACACAAGTAAGCACAAACGCTTTTGACCACGAAGCCGAGAAAATAATTCGAGAAAATGGTCGCTATTTTATTATCACTTTAATAAAGGAATTACGCCAACGCCTCCCTACAAATATTGCCACACTAAAAAAATTGACTTTTTTCGGTTGGAAATGCATTAAAAGTAATTAAATCAAAAGTATTTGTTCAACTACAGCAACAAAAACACAAATATAATGCCGACGAAATAACATCCATAGAGATGCAATGGCAACGGTTAACGTTACAAACCTGGAGTAATTTAGACTCAACTGTAAAATTTTGGGCCGAAGTTTATCAATTTCGAAATGCCCTAGGAGAAAACCCTTTTGCTGACCTTTCCAACCTAGTTTTTAGTTTTCTTGTTTTGCCTATAAGTAATGCAGAAGTAGAGCGAATATTTAGTTCAATTAATATAATAAAAACTAAGCAAAGAAATCCAATGTGCGTTAAAACGTTAAACGCTATTTTATATATAAGATACGGTTTAAAACGTGAAGAAAAATGCTGCCATAATTTTACTGTAGATGACGATCTCTTAAAATTAATGAATTCAGGTGATATATACAATAGTGATTCATTTAATGATGAAGAATATACACTCGATATAAATTAATGGTGTTAACTAGTCTTTCGTTTCTTGCGATTTATTTAAATAAAGCATGTGAATTTTCACTAAAACATTTTAGCCGTTTTTAGCCGCTTTTTTTTGCTAATCTAGCCGGTCGGCCCAAAAAGTTCTGGCAACACTGGCTATCACCCTCCGTGATTGGCTCGAGTCCCTGATCACCTGGCGCATAAATGGAGGTAGAACCAGGTGAGTTCAACCTTAGTGAGGCATTAATTCTCTACTCATGGTCATTCTCAGACGTAGTGGGTGAACGGAGTAAAGAAAGTTCCTCTGACTCCGTGATGTTGTTTTTGTTTTCGTTAATTATTTCATCCATACGTTTTTTTTTTGAAGTGGGAAGAAGGTTTCTGTCCGCCACCCCAGTGCTCCCTTGTGATAGTAAGGCTGGTTACGATGTGGGGGCGCCCGGTATCACACAGGAAATGCGCTTGCGATGCCCATGTTTCAGTTCCCAGCACCATTCAACCAACCTTAGTTTGGGAACGGGTACAACGGGTTTCATCGAGAGAATTCTTCTCGTCATCCTCAAGCTGCCCGTTGTGCCGCCCCTCCTCTTTTACCAAACCGGGTTTGGGACCGTCTATGGCAGGATTCTTCCGACTATAACAATTCACAAATATTTTTAAAACATAGAACAAAAAAATCGCTCAGAGGTTTACAAACATTTAAAAGGTGCTTAATAGTTCATTTCCACTGCAGTTTATGCCTATTGGAAAAAAGCAGATTACAACTCGAAGGAGGTAGTTGCTCATATTAAGTACAAGTAAATGAAAGGGAAATGACAAAAACGAATAAATAAACCTTGCAGATCACCTCTTGTTAAAATTATCTAAACTCTTAACTGTAATTAAGCGTTTGGTGGAAATGGGCTGTAACATACAATCTTTTACATAAAGTATTTTACATAACTTAAAACTAAAACAAGAAACCAGCAAATGTATCGTTAAGCGATAGATAAGATTTACTTTTACAATTTTATAAATGAGTCACATTCGTATTTAATCGCAACATTTTAATTAGGGCGTGTGTGAATCGGTAACAAAGTTCTATGGGGAAAGCTGTTGAATAATATTTTTACTATGGTGAGACAGTTTTGCCAATCTGCTGTGTGAAATGAAATATTTTTTGACAGCAGTAAATTTTTGATAACCGCAGATTTATTTGGAATAAAATATTACAAATTGAAGTGAAATGAATATTTTAAGAAAACATCTACCATCGTTGATTGCAATTCAATTTAAGCTTTTATTTAACGAAAAATTACACACATCAACAATATTTGCGATTGTCTATGCATTTGTCAAAAATTTCACTAGCCTCATAAGCTACTGAAATTTTATTCACCTCATAGTTGTCAAAAATTTACTCGACGCGAACTTTGTTACCGATTCACACACGCTCTTAGTCCTGTAAAATTACTTTCTTTCACCATTGGTTCCGGCAGGTAAACATGATCCAAAACCCTGATTTGTGGAACTGTAGGGGCTGTGATCGAGCCGTCATATTGGGAAAAATTGGTGGTTTCCTTAAATTGCTATATTGTGAATTCATACTTAAAGTTCTAAGTTGTCAAGGCAAATTGTTACATTAAAGAGCCTTTTCAATTTTTGGCTCTCTTAAATTTTTTGTTTTTTGCAATTGTAAGAAGGTTCAAAGTTAGACATTTTTATAAGTAATAAGTTAGTATTAAAACCTTAAAAGAAAATACTTACGTTGAAAAAATTACCAAATTGAAAAAAATACCAAATTACCAAACTCGTTCTAAAAATAAAAAAAATACCAATTTTGGTAAAAAATACCAAAGCAGCAACGCTGGTCAGGACGGACCTGTGGTCGCGGCTGAACAGCTACAGCTGAAGGGAGTGATTGCTCGTGAGTTGGATAACTACACCACGAGACATCGCCACTGAGAGGTAAGAGCCATAGACCGAAGTGAGAGTTACGACTGAATGGAGGGATTGCTTGTGAGTTGGCCAATTACAGTACAACACATCGCCACTCAGAAGTAGGGACCACCAAGTTCGGCTACGATCAACTTTCGCCACAGCCACTGTTGCCAACATGTTCTTTTTGCACTAAATTTAGTGTTTTTCTTTATTCAAAACGCGACAATTGTTTAGTTTAGTGCTTGGTGCTTTTGTTTATGATTTGAAGACACCAAATCTGAAAATCTTAAAAAAAGGAGGTCAAAATTCATAGCAATCGTAAGTTTTGTTAGCAACTTTACAAAAATGGAAACGAAATCACGGCACAATGACAATCATAAGCGAGAGAGCATATGTGTACTAACAAAATATGTGGCAGCACTTTCAATCATGCCAGAATTACATTCGGTAGTTTGCCATTGCTGGTACCAGGAATCGACCTTTAGACCTTTAGTTTGGACTGAATTTGTTATATTTTTTTAAGACTATTCAAAAAAGCGACAGCATCTCCTAACAGTAAAATTATTATCTAACGAGCCTTTTGAAAAAAGAGAATAATCGAAATCGGGTGGGGTTTGAAGAGTAGACAGCTTTTTGGTGGGAACCATGCGCCATGCGCTCAAACAAGACACACTAAAACGGGAAATCAAATTTCGTTGTTTCAGGTGTTAAGCGGTCGGAATGGAAAGTTCTTTATGTTCCTTTAGTTTACAAGATCATAAGAGACTACAATGTAGATTCAAACTGCCACATAGTTCATGAAACTTCATTTCTTCTTTTTGCTTTTGTTTGATAGAAAAATTAAGCAAAACGAAGAAAAATATAAGATTTAAACAGTCAGGAAAAATTATAAAATTTTGCTTACTAAGCGAAACAGCAATGCTGGACACACGAGTACAAGAATCTTAACGTCGCTTGTACGAAAATATTTGAATTTATAGAAAACAGAATAAATTCGACCGTCGAGCAAGACACATTGATTCTAATTAATTTGAATCGGCATCCCTACAATAAAATTTTTCATGCAAACAAAGTCTATTAAATACCCCAACAGAAATTTGGTGGCGACACCCACCGTCAGCAGAGCGACGCCAAGAGTGCCAATAAGAGCGCTACCTACCGCCGCCGGCATAGCGACGTTCACCAGAGCCAGCAGAGCGCTACTCACCGACGCACAGTGGGGCAAAAAAGGTTGCTGGTCACAAGTGAATTTTGAGAGCCCAAATATGAACCGATTTGAAGTTTTTTTTTTTCAAAAAAAAGATAATTAAATTTCGCGTCGATCTTTCTGTGGCGATTTTTTTAAAAATCTCTAGTTTTTTATTTATTTATGTTGAGAAATGGAAGAAAACAAATTTTTACGTTTGCAATTATTTCAAAAGTTATTATTATTATATTATAAACATTTTTCCATAGGATAGATTTAATTAAGAGATGCATTTCATTTGTTTTCTATACTAATATATATTTTGAAAGCCGTTTTTTTCGTTTTTTCCTGTTCGAAAACCTCGAGAACAGCTGTACCTATATTTTTGAAATCTTGGACATTTACTCCAGACTATCCAGGGATGATAATAGAAGAAAAATAATTTCGATATATCAAGGGGGCGTGGCACCTCCCATACAAACTGAACTTTTCACACAACATATCTCTGGAAGTATTCATCCTAGAGTGCTGCAACTTAGTATAGAGATATATAATATCAACGCCAAACTCATGGAAAAACTGGGAGTTATTGAAAAACGGGGCGTGGCACCTCCCATACAAAGTGAATTTCTCACACCCCATACACATTCTAATGTGACAGGCGGCAAAGCTTATGCATATATTCTGGCACACATATGCGCATAATAATTTTACAGACGGCATTAATACGGATAAACGAGCCGCAAGGACGTGGGTTCGAGTCCCAGGTAGGGACACGAACTTCGATACGATACGATACCAAATCGATACTTTCGGCATTCGATACCGATATTTTCTACTCGATAGTTTTAAAACGATATTTTTTGGAATCGAGTACCAGAACCCTAGTATCGTATCGAATGTCATATAGCGTTTTCTTTTCTCAAAAAAAGTGCTGCTTTTATGTGGGAACTCTTACTTTGCGTTGCCCTGAAACCTCAGAAAATGTCATGTTTATATGAGAATGAAACAGAAATTATACTACTCCATCACAATTTATTTATAGAACTTAATAAAGCTGAATTATTCACATGGCCTGTAAGTCTTTAGTAGTTTTAAAGCAAATACTTATTTCTGATACGGAAAATAATTGTAATTTTACAAGCGTAAATTAAAAATCAACCGTGCAACTCTCACACTCACGTTTATTTGAGGGCTGAAAAGGCAGCACTTTTGCCGGATCAGAGCGCAACCTTCTGAGAAAAGAACACGACGCCTTGTGAAAGGACTGAGAAAAGAACATGAAAATTTGACAGCGCTAACTCAAGGCAGAAAAGGTGCAGCCTTTTTTCGAGAAAAGAAAACGCTAATAAACTCACATTCCAACACTAAGGGAAAAAAATTTTAGAATTAAAAAAAACGTGCTAAATTGAAAAAATACGCATATGAAAGAGCACCAACCCAACTCGTTTTAAATTTGAGTATATACGTTATAAAATATGTGGTTGTGAAGTGCGCTGATGCTTTTTCGTAATTAAGAAGACAAAAAAATTAATTTTGTTTTCCGTCTGATGGTAATTGAACCCGGACCCTCTTGGCCGCAACCAATTGTATCAAGCGTCTTTGCACACTCAGCTACAGCCATACATGTAAAGGTGTTTTCAAATGTTGAGTTTGAATCAACATCACAGCGCGCGATTAGTGCATTATGTCATACCATAGACATATGTATGTGTTGTCACCGCTGTGCATGCTTTGTATACATATACTTTCTAAATTACATATGAAAAAGCATCCGAGACGTGCAAAACGCCATCCGTGTAGTGAAATATGCACGTAGTGTATGTATAATGGAAAAATCCATTTTGTTAAGACCTTTCACTTGATTTAAATACGAACATTTTCACACGGTAATCAAATAAAAAGTTGTTATTCTTCCAACGCGCTTTTTTTTTCTCAGTGAAGGATAATGGTATTAAAAGCACAACCTAATATTACCGGCGAGAGTTTTTCTACGCACGCACGCAAGTTTTTCTCATTTGATAATCCCAACTCAATTTGCGTGCGTGATTTCTCAGAGTTGCATTTCTGTCAAAATTACAGAAGTTTGCCGAGAAAAATTTTAATTCATATTCGCGCCAAAATGCCAATTGAGCATAAACATCAAATCGAAATATCACGCAAGACAAATCTTGGAATTTGAGTTAGCTTTTTACGCACGCATATAAGGTTGGCCTGTAACAATTCTTCCCGATATAAATTGGGCTTTAAAGTGCAGAAATTTGTACTATGGTTAGGATTGCATGTGGTGAGATTTGAACCCGCGGCCTCGGTGTTTAAGTCAACACCTCAATCTCTACGTGTTGTAATAATAATAAAGTCCGGCGCTTACACAATATGTTAGTGTTTGGCCGAACTTCTTCTCCGATTTGTCGCGTGGGCCTTAATGTTGTGGCACAAAGGAGGTGCCTACAGTTTTATGTCGACTCTGAACGGCGATTGTACTTTATGGGAAGCTGCTTTTCATTTTCAAGGTTTGCGCACCTCTAACCACTACACCCCAGCGGCCTATATGCGAGATAGAGATGGGCACGGGCCTAAATTTTCAGGCCCGGCCCGGCACGACGGGACACGCCCCAGCCCGGAAATAAAGGGCCAACTTTTATTGTATGTATACGTATGTACATATTTTTAATTTTGTGTTTATGTCCATATGTATATTTACTTAAGCGAATCAATATTTCACATCAAAGATTTTTATAATATATTTTCTAGGAAGTAGAAAAAGTGGAAGGTATTTTATATACAGATATGTATGTAAACAAAACTACTAAGTATCATATATTTTCTATCGGTTTCCAAATATTTCTTTTTTTGCTTTTCTCTTATCAAAAGAGTTTTAAATATGTACTTTTTTTTTTTTTGTATAAAAACAAAAGCTCATCTAAATTTTTAGTATTAGCAACGGGCTTTTTCGTGCTGTTATGAAATTTTACTGAACGCCCAGGCCCGCATGAGTTCGTGCTGACAGCAAATATTCCGGCCCGTACTCGCGGGCCCGTGCCCATCTCTAATGCGAGACCTATATTCCTAGCGTTTTCTTTTCTCAAAAAAAGTTCTGCCCTTTTATATGGGAACTCTTGCTTTGCGTTGCCCTGAAACCTGAGAAAATGTTGCGTTCTTTATATGAGAATGAAACAGCAAATATACTACTCCATCACAATTTATTTATAGAACTTAATAAAGCTGAATTATTCACATGGCCTGTAAGTCTTTAGTAGTTTTAAAGCAAATACTTATTTCTGATACGGAAAATAATTGTAATTTTACAAGCGTAAATTAAAAATCAACCGTGCAACTCTCACACTCGCGTTTATTTGAGGGCAGAAAAGGCAGCACTTTCGCCGGATCAGAGCGCAACCTGCTGAGAAAAGAACACGACACCTTGTGAAAGGGCTGAGAAAAGAACATGAAAATGTGACAGCGCTAACACAAGGCAGAGAAAAGAAAACGCTATCAGATAAATTGTTTGGTTTTTGGTATCGATATTTGGAATATCGAGTCTTTTTATTCCGATATTAATGGGTACCCGATATTTTTATAGCGATACTTTAAATGAGTACCATATCGATACTTTCGGTTCGATATCGTGTCCCTAGTCCCAGGGCTAGTATTTTCATTTATTTCGTTTTCATTCTTTTTTGTAAAAGTTCAAAATTTTTTTTTACGTTGCTTTCAGTTAGTTGTTGACTTTTTAATCAAATTCAACCCTAAAAATTTAAATTAACTAATAGTAAAATAAAAAAATGTGATATAAAATAAAGCAAATGAAAATAAAATAAAGTAAAATTAAATTTATAAATCAAATAAAATAAAAAAATACAAAATAAATAATTAAAAAAAAATCGCAATCGCTCCAACCGAGGATCGAACCTGGGAGCTACTGGCTTGTAGCCCACAACTCTCACCACCCGGCTACCGCGGGCGCGAAACCCGCCTGCTTTGTTTGCTTACTTGTACAAAAGACAACAGCTGGCCGTTTTTACCAGTTAATTTTTACCGGATCCGAGTTAATTCGCAAAAATTTCGTGTATTTTTTCGGCTGCTTATGCGCATTTTAAAGAGGAAAATGCATGAGTCAAAGCAAATAAAGTGTTTATGTAAATAATCTATCCCGTTTGTCAACCGTATTACCATGAACCAAAAATACAAGATCACGCGAGAAGAAGAGTAGCCCGTTATAATCGCATTTAGGAAAAAGTACGGCGATTTTGACATTAGCCGTTTGTTTACATTTGTTCGTTGCTTACAATTTGGTGCTGGCTTTGTACTGCAATTTTCTTCATTTTCGCTTGTGACAACGTGTGTACACATCATGGTACAATAAAAACAGGTCGAAGCCATTTTGACGTCAAACCTACAAAAGTCGTTTTCGGGAGAGTAAAATTAAAAATGAGCGTGTGTAAGGAAAAATAAAAAAATTCATTTCACTGGTTGATGTTTTTAAGTAATTTTGAAGTTTATTTTTATTTATGTATTTTCTTTGGTTAAAATTTGTTAACTTGTATGTTGTTTTCTGTTTTTGATTTATGAGTTGCAGTGCTGTTGGATGGATTTTTCGGCATAAGGGTCATAGGAACAGCACACGAATATGAATAAACAAAGAAGACGTTGATGACACAAGGAGTTCATACCAACGGTAAAAGTTGTTTTTGTACGATTGCTACAACCTGTAATTGTTGAATGTGGAAGCAAATAGAAAACACAAAAGAGAATGCGAAAAAAATTGCTTTCAAGACTTGACGTGTCTGAAAGGGGTCTAACGTTCTGACGACGATGTCCAAAAAGAGGGAGAGGGACGCAACCAGTGTTGCCACACATAAGTTTTTCCTACCAAAATTCATGACCAAAAATACAAGATCTCGCCTTCTTCTTAGTAGCCCGTTATAATCGCATTTACGAAAAAAGTTGGGCGACTTTGACATTAGCCGTTTGTTTACATTTGTTCGTTGTTTACAATTTGGCGGTGGCTTTTTACTGCAATTTTCTTCATTTTCGCCTGTGACAACGTGTGTACACATAAGATAAAGAATAATTTAACACAACGACATGATTTATAGAATAATTTGCGTAATAAAAATGATTATTCATACAACAAAGATGGCGTCGAGATTTCAACAGCTAGAAAATAACTTTTTTCTTTCTTTTCTTCTCGTGTGATCTTGTGTCTTTCGTTCATGGATGCTTCATACAAATTGTTAGTCTGTTCCTTTGAACTTCGGACTAAAACCTGTGGAACTGTCAACCTTTAATTTAACTGTCCCAAGTGAGAGTAAGAGGGGAACAGATGCAGAAGTTCACGGGAACGCAAAAAGCACAATTTCCTGTACAACACTGATTTGGCTGAAATATCACTAACTAATTATTAAAATCTATACATATTCAAATATTTCGATGTATACTTCCATTTTTTTTACAAATATAAGGTTCTTTGCTTGCACCGCTTTCTGTTTTTGTTTGCACATGCAAATCAGCTGATCGTTTGACACTTTTCATGAACTTGCAGGGAAAAAAATTCCGAGCTAATGGCCCCGTCAGAATGGGTACTTTGCGTACGTCCCGCTCAAGCATGAAACTGACAGTTGAGTAGACTGTATGTGTTTGCATAGAAGCGTCAGATTGGCAACCCCCGCGTCGACGGACCCAACGAACGTTGGCCAACACTAAATTTTTGACGCACGTAGGTCCGTCACTTACCTTGTTTATATGGCATCAAGTCGGTTTTGAATTAGCTCGCTTGAAATGCAAGTGTTTATATGCATCACAAGATATGAATCGATCGAACACATTTTCAAACAGAGTTTATCCCGATGCAACCCTGTTAATACATGTGTAAATTCTTGAAAATAATGAACATTGAAAAATAACAATTAAAGACTCAAACAGCCTTGTAATTTTATAACAAAGCTTAGCATAAATGTAATTTCAAGAACTATTTAAATGGATTACTTTATACAGAGTTGCATGAAACAACCGTGTGGAAAAATTCCGTGTTTATATGCACTCTTAACACGATTCAACAACTCTTAACTCGCATTCAAAATGTGATTTATGGTGGCACGGTTAAAAGTTTCAATTCGATTAGAGAATGTGTTTACATGTGTGTGTCCATATAACATGGTTTAACTTAGAACGAATTGAAGCATCTTATAAACGTGGTAACTGCTGACAGATGTATAGCCTTGCGTTTATACAAGACAAGACAATTGAGAATATGTACTAATTGTCTCATTGTTTGGGTAAAGTCTTCGAAAAGCCAGAGACAGTGACAAAGACATCAAGAGAAGTGTGAATATATTAGTAAAAAAAGTGTGAATGTTTTGCTATTGTATCTGCAAAATTGACTTGTGTAAACCCCAAGTACGCGGCCATAAGGAACAGCTGATTTTTGTTTACAGACGCAACACCTTCATTGTGGGGTATCTCTACGTTACGTACGCCACTTCCTTCCCATATTTTTCCGTTATTGACGTACAAGTACCCATTCTGACGGGCCTATTAATCCTGTAACTTCTGACTAGGAACAGTTGCTCAGTTACTCTTCAAAAGAGTTCCCGCTTACAGGTTTTATGTCAATAGGAACGATTTCCTGTAAGTTCTGACTAAATTCTGTAAAGCTTGCTATACAGTTCAATGGGAGCGTGAGCGTGAACGTTCGCAAAGGCAAAGAATTCAATTTGTATTCTTATGGACGCTTACACACATTTGTCAAAACTTGCCGTTCACATGCGAATACCTTGCGTACGCACACAGTTGAGTGTGAGTTTGAAAAAAAAAACATATTATGCATTTTAAATTAGTTTTTATTCTATAATTCTGAAAGATATTTTACTTCTCTATCTTTTGATGCATAAACTATTGCAAAAAGTTAAGTAATAACGAAGATATTGGTCAAAATAAAAAGCTCACGCTCACGCTCGCATTGAACTGTATAGCAGGCTTTACTGCTGTTGGAACCAAAGAACGTGAATCTATATAGACACTTGAATCAAAAGAAGACAAAGAATCTATAGACATCTCTTTGCAAAGAACTTGAATCTATAAGAAGAGACAATCACGGTTGCCGTTTTGATCCAAATGGACCAAATTTGGTCAATTTCTTTTCGTTTGGTCCATTGGTCCAATTCTTTTTAAAATGGTCCATTTCACAAGCCGTTGGTTAAGTTATTATCACCCTTTCACTTCAGGCAATAGTTTCGCATTTTAAATTTTTTCTATTTATGTAATTGATGAATATTCCGCCCTATGTTGAATATCGTCATCGTCAGTAAAGCGCTGGTTATACTTGCATTGTGCTGCAGAGCATGACATGAGTACTGCCACATATCGAATCTGTTTAATTAGCTTTGCATACAAGCGATTATCCTACGCAGCGCATGACAGGGCATGGCAGCTAATGGGCTGTTTTTGTTTACGCGTAAAATCACATTTAGCGCATTTAGCTCTAAATGCTACTCTAAGGGCCGGTTACTCAATGTCTGGTTAACACTAATCTCCGGTAAAACATCGTTGTCGACGTTACCCACTCCATGTTATATGCATGGAGCCGAACACGGCGATAATGATGTTTAAACGGAGATTAGTGTTAACCAGACATTGAGTAACCGGCCCTAAATGTACATTTATCCATACAAAATTCGTCGTCACCTAAATGCAACTAAATGCAACTCCATTTTTGCATCAATAATCTAAATGCTAAAAGCAACTCTGTGATCTTCCAAAATTTCCACGATTCGAACATGGCTTGATGAGAAAAAGTGGCAACTTTGCTTTTTCGAGTATACAGTGGCTAGCTGCGTTTCAGTGATCGGCGATCGAAATTTCATTTATTATTTTACATTATTTGGATAAAGAAAAGTTAAGCAAATTCAACATCGATGTGATGCTGATAGAAATCTGGATCAATTTATGATCAACTCTGTTTGTTTTGTTTCCTAATTAAGTGAGGAAATTTTAATTGACAGCACCGACAAATGAATATATACATAAACAAATGGTCGGTCATGGTTAAAACAATTAAAATTTTTGTATTGAATTTTTGGTTTAAAATTTATTTTTCCTTTTCAGTATGGTTTTTGCACATTATCTTCTGCGTGAGAATTGACCGTAATAGATACGGATGTGAATAAGCGACTGGAACACGACTGTTTGTCAAAATCATACGATTTCGAACTCGCGTAAATGTGCATTTGCTAAATGCGATAGAATGAACGCTTTTCGAAAACATATGTTCGAAAGTGCTAAATGTTGCATTTTAAATGCAGCAAAAACGCTGCATAAAGGGACACTCAAACAGACGCGGTATTGCAAGTGCGGTACAAGGCAGTACATAACTATACTATGTACCGCCTTGTACCGCACTTCCAATACCGCGTCTGTTTGAGTGTCCCTTAAGTCTGGAGAATTTTGACTTTTCGCTATGTGACATTTTCAAAGAGAGATGCCACTCTCATTGCTCTCATTAGTCTGTTCCAGTACCCATCAGATATACAGGAATTACTGAGAAGTCGTTCTTGTACATACATTGGGGCATATTTATATTCGAAACAAAGTCAATTATAAATTTAGTTGCCGCCATTTCATTGAAAATTATGACAAAAAGCAGCAACTAACCTTAGTAGTGACTTCGTTTAAGCTATGAATAAGCATTCTTCAGTTATGTTTTCCTAACTAAATGCTGGAGTACTGGAACAGACTAACTGATTACACTGAACAGCTGATTCTGGGAAATTATGCGCTCTATGCCGAGTAAAATTACACCACTGCTTCAAATGCGCTGCTTCTCTATGCCCTGCACTTAGGGATGTTCGATATCGTATAGATTTTTCTGAATATCGATATTTCATCGCACGATAATCGATTTTTTGAATCGATTTCCAAGGTCGATATATCGAAGACATCGATACTTTACCCGCAGTATCGATATTTAAGTTGAAATTTATTTTTCATCTACAAAGAAGTGTATGGAAAAATACTAAAGTAGGTTTAATCAACAGCTCTTAAGTTTGATAAACCGCCTGAGTCGACCGGCATAACTTAATTAGTTCAGTTGATTAGCAGGTCTAATATTCTATTCAATTGGGAGTAGGAATGTTCGATATCGTATCGATTTTTCTGAATATAGATATTTCATCGCACGACAATCGATTTTTGGAATCGATATTCCAAGGTCGATATATCGAAGACATCGATACTTTACCCGCAATATCGATATTTAAGTTGAAATTTACCCCCTTATTCGAGAACCCGAATTTTCGTAATTCGTAATTCGTGGCTACGCTACGAAAAACGAAAAATCCACATGCTGCAACCCTTGCGGAAACATGTGCAGCATTGCCAGCTATCAGTTGTTTTTCGAAGATAGCTGAATGAAGGAAAACAAAGTGGAAGGGAATTAAAAAAACAATCACCATGTGCTTGTTTATTGTAAAATTGGTTAATTTTACATATTTTGAGGAAAATTTTGAATTCTGATGTTTTTGCAATTATAGCAGCAGAGTAAGCGGGCGCTATGGCAATGGATTCACAAAGGTATGCGGAGCTGTCGGGCATAGTAACCATGGGCGCATCTATGTCAGCTTCTGGTTGAATTGTTGAACCATAAGCCAGAACTCCTCCTATGCCTGAAGCTCTGGTTCTCAATCCAGTTAATGCAATAACAGCTTCTTCCAAGCCATTGAAAACATTCACTTTGCTAGGTCCCCCAGCTGTTGCGCTTGCTTCTGCCTTCGGCCGCGTTTAGGGATTATAACACTTACTAAGTAGAATTCTCCTTTCTGTGTTGCGGGGAAGACTGCCATCCACAGTATTTTTGCGCAGAACCCCCGTCGAAATTTGCAAAAAAGTGTATAGTGCAAACCGAGTTTATTAATTAGCTAGTGGTAAGAAATTTGAAACATTTATCTTAAAATAAAATGTGAATCCTTTGATTACACGTGTATGTTAAAGTTTTTGGATTCGGGTTATGCCTTTGGACACAACAACGGAAAATCGTTGTACATTAACTAAACCGGACCCAAGTTTCTCGATAAGGGGCAACAAATATTCTTTTTTGCTCGCTTATATAAAGCAGTGGATAAAAATATACGTATATGCGAAAGGCAAATTTATCTGTTTAAATGAACACCGCCAATATTTCTTGCAAACACACATCGATTTACATCTTTTATTTCGCCTCCGACACAGAATTGTTTTCGTACAAACTTACGCAAAAAAGCTTACTCGTTCGTTTTTAGGCATGCCATTGTTACGAATTTCGAAAATTCGAAAATAAGATTCGGATTGCAGCATACTATTTCTACGATTCGTAGCAAAATCCGAATACGATAGAATTGCAGAATAGGGGTGTTATTTTTCATCTACAAAGAAGTGTATGGAAAAATACTAAAGTAGGTTTAATGAACAGCTTGTGTGATTTATTTAGCTCTTAAGTTTGATAAACCGCTTGAGTCGACCGGCATGTCGTTTTAATCCTCAGTAAATATACAAGATGGAAATAACACAATTAGTTGAGTTGAGAAGCAGGTCTAATATGCTATTCAATTGAGAGTAGGATTTTCAACATCGATTTTTCCGATATCGATATTGTTCAGCCCGATATATCGCCATATCGATTTTACATGCAATGAATTAAATCGATTCATGATATCGATACTTTCTAAAATATCGAACCCTCCTAATTGGGAGCAGGATTTTCAACATCGATTTTTCCGATATCGATATTGTTCAGCCCGATATATCGCCATATCGATTTTACATGCATTGGTGCGATACACACGTGTTTCTGATTAAAGTGTCTTTATTTTTGCGATTTCTAAAAAAGAATTGAGATTTGTGCGATTTTTTGCGATCAATATGGTTTACCCAATGTTGGATAATCGCAATCCCGACGAAGGGCCACCCGAAAAAGGGGTTAGTCCGCGAATTAAACAATATACACCTGACGCAATTGAATACGTGGTCTTCATTCAGGCTTTCAAGGGCAACTCACAGTTGCCTCTTGTGAAGCTCGGCAAGTTCCTACATGGCTCCTTTGAGGACATTGACATCTTTTTCGTCAATAAGAAAAATATTAAAATTGTTACTAACTGGCGTTCCACGGCAAACGCCATTGCTAAAAATATTTCGCTACGCGAAAATTACTTGACTTACATTCCCGCAGAAAGGTGCGAGGTAAAAGGTGTCATTGCTATTCCGGCTGGCAATGATTTCACGGAGAAATATATATTTGAAAACCTAGAAATTAAACAATTTCCCGAATATGGGCCCATCCCTGATGGCATTCAAATTGGTGAAGTACGACGCTTCACTAAAACAAATCCCACCGACAGGTCTCTTAGAGTTGACAGTCTCATTCACTGGAAATATCCTTCCTTCACATGTGGTAGATAGAGTGATTTTCCCTGTCAAGTCATATGTCGAACCATTGATTCAATGCCGCAAATGCTGGCGATTTAATCATACTGAGAAAGTATGCAATCGCCCACGGAAAGTATGTTCCAAGTGTGGTAAAGAGCATGAAGACGTATGCTCCGCAATGCCTATGTGCGTTAACTGTCACAAGTTTCATGACGCTACCGATCGATCTTGCGATAAAAGACAATCTCTGAGTAAGCTAAAACTGGAGAAAGCTAAAGCCCATGAACCGCAAAAAAAACGAGAAGCCATTAAAAAATCTCTCAATGTCTTTGATACATTCAACTTTAATTCGGCTGACTTTCCGCCCATTCCAACTAAAAAACCTCGAGTGACTACGTATAATCCAATGGTTAATGCAATGATTAATCCAAAGGTCAATAGAACCAATAACACGAAGAAGATAAAAACAAAATTTACTACATCTGTTACACAGATTCAACCTCCTAATGGAAACAACTTAGATGACACTACCAATATGTCACATGCAAAAAAAACCTTTGGCAATGCCAGATGTGCCCGCAGCTTCAGCTGTACTAAATGCTGCACCGAACGCCGGTGCATTCACTAATTATGACTTTGACGCTTTTCAACAATCTACTCAATCTCTTTCTAAAGTAAAACCTAGTATATCCAATGAATACATAGATGATGAAAATTTTTCAACTTAACGCCAATAGTATCAGATCTAAAAAACAACAATTATCTCAATACTTAAATTACAACAAAATTTCAACTGCTTGTATTTCTGAAACTTTTTTAAAGCCTCAGGATTCATTTCAAATTTCAAACTACAATATGATACGAAAGGATCGTCCCACTTCCACATTTGGAGGATGTGTGGCGATTTTACTGCACAACGACAACGAATTCAAAACGCTATACGTCGAATCTTCTAATAGCCGAATCGAAGTTGTTGGCTGCGAATTAAATTCTCTGTACGGGCTAATCAACGTCGTATCGATTTACATTCCGCCTTTAGAGCGCTTCTCTGAGGGTCACTTAAGTAGCATTATTGCTCGTTTGAACGCTCAGTCAAAAACTTTTATTTGCGGAGGTTTAAATGCACACCATGTTTGCTGGGGCTGCGCCTCAAGTGATAACAAGGG
>NW_023458556.1:82198182-82208417 GCF_013731165.1 Rhagoletis pomonella
ATTGCATTTGAGTATGGAGAGGCAACTATCTGGAAGTATTTTACATAAAAAATTTATTAAGTATTGCCCGGTTTGTAGTTGTAGTTAAAGAAAACACATGAAAAGGCACGATTTTTTTTAAATTCGAAAAAGGTAAATATTTTAAAAACGGTGACACTTTTACCTGAAAATTTTTTGTTTATCAGGGAGCTCACCCCCCCACCTACCTTCCCCTAATGTTTGGCACGTTACTTCTGGGACACCCTGTATAGGCCGCTGTGGTGTAATGGTTAGAAGTGCGCAAAGCTTGAAAATGAAAAATAGCTTCCAATTAAAACAAAATCGCCGTTCAAAGTCGACATAAAACTGTAGGGACCCCTTTTGTGTCAAAACATTAATAGCCCGCTTAGCGACGACTGTGGTTGTGGGCAAAATCATGTCATCATCGACAAAGCGTTCAGATAATGAAGGTAACAAATTGGAAGCTGCGACCCGTAGCTCGTCAATGTGTTCAGAACTTAAGGCGCACGCGACAAATCAGAGGAGAATCTCGGTCAAACACTAACATATTGTGTAACGATACGTAGAGATTGAGGTGTTGACTAAAAACACCAAAGTTGCGGGTTCAAATTCCACCACATGCCATCCTAACTATATTACACATTTCTGCTCTTTAATGCCCAATTTATGGCTGAATTTCTTTATTCATTCTGAACGTTTGGAATAAACTTTTTTGTTTACTTATTCTTTAGAACGTTCCTGATGATATGTTAACGTATATTTCAAACGTATTCTGTTTATTCCGGCTGTGAAATGGGATTATCCGGAATGTATAAAGAAACGGAGCCAATATCGGGAAGAATTGTTAATAACATTTTCCTTGTAATGTGAGTTTATGACATTCGATACGATACTAGGGTTCTGGTACTCGATTCTAAAAAAATATCGTTTTAAAACTATCGAGGAGAAAATATCGGTATCGAATGCCAATAGTATCGATACGGTATCGTATCGTATCGAAATTTGAGTCTCTAAAGCTGAAATTAGTCGAGAACGCAGAACGTATACTTAAACGCAGTCTGTATACGCAGAATTTTGTCGATTACTGGAGCCCTCAGTGTTGCTTACTACACTGTTGCCACTCTTCAATGCCTTTTCATAAACTTACCCTTTCAACCACAATTTTTCGTGCTATAATAGATTGTAGCTAAATATAGACTACTTAGTTTTCAACAAAAACCTTATTTAATAGTAAATTTCAAATATTTTAAACATATTTTGAATAGGAACTTATAACTTTTTTACCATCTGCAAAACTGACGAAGTGGCAACCATCTAAAGAAGGAGAAATCAGGTGACACGGAAAAATCTAAACTCCGCAGATTTCTGCGCTACGGGCTACAACTACAGAAAAATTCTGCGGTGCTGAGTTTTCATTTACATGGCGCTTTGGTAAGACAGATCGTGTCAGCTGACTCGGGTTTACGTACCGGTAGGTTTACGTTCTTGACTAATTTCAGCTTAAGTATAACCAGCGTTTAAAAGTGACGATACGGCCATCGTCAGCCATGTTACTGATGCGCTGACGATCGTCGACGATGACGATGACGATAATCAGCATAGGGCCGATTGGCAACACCTGCTAAAAGGTAGTAAAACTTTAATCATGGCATTTAGCACATGACAATAATATTCGATTTCAATCGAAAAGATATTAATTATCTTGAAAATATTACACCACATAATGTTCTTTCTGATACTGATGTATCAATTTTGCCGCTACTCGACCAATACAGGAAGGTAAATGATGCAGACACAAGAATCACGGTGGAGAGAATACAGAAGGTGGCGCCGATGGCAATACCGCTAATCGGCTCTCAGTGAGCTTGACAGAATCCGTTGTTTTGCTGACGTCACAGTCGAGATGACAGCAGTAGTGATGTGCTGAGTCAATACTTTTAAGTATCCAAATCTCTCGATACTCGGTAGCGAAACATTTATGTTTCGAATAAAAGCGCACATAGGCTAAAAATATGGAAAAACGCCTATCAAAATCCGAATGTAGGAGCCAATAGAGCTTTTAATACTGTTTCAAATGAAAGATGTATATATATCGGTTTGAGGCCATAATAGAGAAAAACTCTTACTTGTTTGAAGGATTTTTGTTCCACCTGAATCAGACGATATCATTTTTGTAGGCCTGGGGCAGATTCTGTAACCAGTTAGCGACAATTTTCGAATCGCTATTGGTTCTGTTGACGTATGATATGAAATATTTTTATGTCAACAAGTGCGATATCGATCCGAAACTTGTCGCTAACTGGTTACAGAATCTCCCCCTTGAAAGGCTTCTTCATCCGTAAAAGTATTTTTCTTGAACCTTGGATCGACTAAGGTTAAAACTGATAAAATAAGATTTTCTCTGTTGCGATAAGTTCAAGTGTTTTAGCCGATATCATATAAATTAGTAATGAACGTTTTTTCTTAACTTGAAATGCATATAATGGCGAAGGTTTATTGTAAAGAATCAGTATCGGGTACCGATAAGGCAGTATTGGGTACCGAAACCTTTTTTAAGTATTGGGTACCGACAATTCAGTACATCACTAGACAGCAGTTTTATTTGCCGCTCTCAGTTGTCAACTCTACGGTGACGTCACGCCAAAATTACTCTCGCGGATTCTGCTGCAATCGACGCAATCTTGTATTCTATCATTCTTGCACATGTCCAATCATAGTTACTTCATCGTCACAATCATGATCAACGATTACATGACGACTACATTTTCGCACACTCGGCCGTGATATTTCAATTCATTTGGCGTCTAAAAATTGACTTGGAGCATTTATTTTCTGTTTTTCTGGTTGATATTTTCGCGAAATATTTACAAAGACCTGCAATTTTTAAAATATGGACTGTGCTGCAACAATTCTAGACATAATTTTTCAGTAATATCTCTTCTTTTCTTTTCCTGAAATGTATTTTGAGCATGCACACAGAGACTTTTTACAATTTCGTCATGTTTTATAGTTAAAACGCTCACATTTATTGAATTTTATTGCAATTATAAACCTTTTAATCATTTCGACAGATTTTATGCCAAATACACTAATTTTTATGCAATTTTAATGCAAATATTAACTTTTTCACTATTTTTTTTCCCATAAAATGTAAACAAACAATGCGTGCACAACGATTAGCAACCGACAGTGCCGTACTTATCCGTTTCTGCATCTTCTACGATTTGCCGATAACTAGCCGATAACGACAAGTGTGCAGATCTCCTTTGAAATGCATATCTTCTTCTTTTTTGGCGCTGTAACCGCCTAAGCGATTTTGGCCGAGTTCAGCAAAGCACGCCAGTCGTTTCTCCTCTGTGCCAACTGACGCCAATTGGAAACGCCAAGTGAAGCCAAGTCCTTCTCCACCTGATCTTTCCATCGCAGTGGGGGCCTTCCTCTTCCTCTGCTACCACCAGCGGGTTCCGAAATGAATACTTTCAGAGCTGGAGCGTCGGTGTCCATTCGAACGACATGACCAAGCCAGCGGAGCCGCTGTATTTTAATTCGCTGCACTATGTCCATATCGTTGTTAAGCTCATACAGCTCATCGTTCCATCGTCTGCGGTACTCGCCGTCGCCAACGCGTAAAGGCCCGTAAATCTTCCGCAAAATCTTTCTCTCAAACACTCCAAGAACCGCCTCATCGGATGTTGTCATTGTCCATGCTTCTGCGCCATATACCAGCACGAGCATGATGAGTAACTTATAGAGCGTGGTTTTCGTACGTCGAGAGAGGACTTTACTCCTGAATTGCCTACTCAGTCCAAAGTAGCACTTGTTGGCAAGAGTGATTCTGCGTTGGATTTCAATGCTGACATTATTATCGGTGTTAATGCTGGTTCCCAAGTAAACGAAATTCTCTACTTTCTCGAAATTGTAACTGTCAACAGTGACGTGGGTGCCAAGGCGCGAATGTGCTGACTGTTTTTTTGATGACAGAAGATACTTCGTCTTGTCCTCGTTTACCACCAGACCCATTCGCCTTGCTTCCCTATCCAACTTGGAAAAGGCAGAACAGATTTCGCGGTTTTTGTTACCGATGATGTGGATGTCATCGGCATAAGCCAGCAATTGCACGCTCTTGTAGTAAATTGTTCCTGAGCGGTTCAGTTCTGCAGCTCTTATTATCTTCTCCAACATCAGATTAAAGAAGTCACATGAAAGGGATTCGCCCTGTCTGAAACCCCGTTTTGTGGCGAACGGCTCGGAGAGGTCTTTACCAATTCTGACGGAGCTGGTGGTATTGCTCAACGTCATTTTACACAGCCGTATGAGTTTTGAGGGGATGCCAAATTCAGGCATAGCGGCGTATAGGCAACTCCTTTTAGTGCTGTCAAAAGCGGCTTTAAAGTCGACAAATAGGTGGTGAGTGTCGATCCTTTTCTCGCGGGTCTTTTCCAAGATTTGGCGTATTGTGAATACCTGGTCTATGGTGGATTTGCCAGGTCTAAAGCCGCACTGATAAGGCCCGATCAGTTCATTGACTGTGGGCTTCAGTCTTTCACACAATACGCTCGATAAGACCTTGTAACCTATGCTTAGAAGGCTGATCCCGCGGTAGTTGGCGCGAATGGCGCGGTCACCTTACTTGTGGATTGGGCACAGCACACTTAAATTCCAGTCGTCGGGCATGCGTTCATCTGACCGTATTCTGCACAAGAGTTGATGCATGCACCTTATCAACTCCTCGCCGCCGTACTTGAATAGCTCAGCTGGCAGGCTGTCAGCTCCAGCAGCTTTGTTGTTTTTCAGCCGCGGTATTGCTATACGTACCTCGTCATAGTCAGGCGGTGGAACGTCGACTCCGTCATCATCGACTGCGGGCTCGGGTTCTTCTTCTAAACAACTTTCCGTGCTGCTACCATTTGGTAGGGCGGAAAAGTGTTCCCTCCATAATTTAAGTACGCTCTGGACATCAGTTACTAAGTCGCCATTATTGTTCTTACAGGAGTTCCCCCCGGTCTTTAAACCTTCCGTAAGTCACCTAACTCTCTGGTAAAATTTTCGGACATTCTTCCTATCGGCCAGCATTTCAAGCTCTTCGCACTCACGTATTTCGGTCTCTCGCTTCTTATTGCGGCAAATACGTCTCGCTTCCTTCTTCAGTTCCCTATAACGGTCCCACATGGCTCGCGTTGCGCCCGATCGCAGCGTGACCCTGTAGGCGGCATCTTTTTTCTCTGCAGCTTCCTGACACTCCTCATCGTACCAGTTGTTCTTTCGGGCTCGCTGAAATCCGACTACTTCTTCTTCGGCGGTACTTAATGAGCGGGAAATGTGGTTCCACTGCTCGCATATGTCGGTTTGTTGAAGAGTGCTCTCTGAGAGCAGGTGTGAAAGTCGAGTAGCGAAAGCGCTGGCTGTCTGTTGTGATTGCAGCTTTTAGACGTTAAGCTTTCCTTGCATATTTGGGCGCACATTTTTTGCTGCGCAGATGCGGGTGCGTATCTTGGCTGCAACAAGATAGTGGTCCGAGTCGATGTTTGGCCCTCGGAGTGTACGAACGTCCAAAACGCTTGAAGCATGCCTTCCGTCTATCACAACATGATCGATTTGGTTTCTCGTTTTTCGATCTGGAGACAGCCATGTAGCTTGGTGGATGTTCTTATGATGAAACCTAGTACTACATATTACCATGTTTCGGGCCCCGGCGAAGTCGATCAGCCTCAGTCCGTTATCGGACGTTTCGTCGTGGAGGCTGAATTTTCCGACAGTGGCGCCAAAGATTCCTCCCTTGCCCACCTTGGCATTAAAATCGCCAACCACGATTTTGACATCGTGTGGGGGGCAGCGCTCATATGTACGTTCCAAGCGCTCATACAAGAGATCCTTGGACGCCTCATCCTTCTCTTCCGTCGGGGCATGGGCGCAGATGAGCGAGATGTTGAAGAATCTCGCTTTGATGCGGATTGTGGCTAGACGCTCGTCCACCGGGGTGAACGACAGTACTCGGCGACGGAGTTTCTCTCCCACGACAAATCCAACACCGAATTTGCGCTCCTTTACGTGGCAACTGTAGTAGACGTCGCAAGGCCCCAGACAACGCATTTCTTGGATGGCGGTGATGTCAGCTTTTGTCCTTACGAGGACATCAACCAGCCGGGCAGAGGCACCTTCCCCATTAAGGGTCCGGACATTCCAGGTGCATGCCCTCAAATCGTAGACCTTTAAACGTTTGCCGTGGTCGTCATCATAAGGGGGGGTCTCCTCCGAGGCTTTGCCTTGCTTCTTCACTGGAAGTGGTTTTTACGTGGCGTGTCCCAAGCCCAGCGAACAACCCATTGCTGGGACGGGGGTGGTTTCGCAACCAAATACACGTTTATATAGCGAGCCACTGGCTCCAAGCAGACACCCGCTTGCAGCCGCACCTACTGGTGAACAGACGCTGCAGACTTCAGTGAGCCCTTAAACCGAATAAGTCGGAGTGGCCCCACCGAAGCTCCCTCTCTTTCTGCCGTGACCCAAGGCTCCACTCGGATTGGTTACCGCATCTCGCACATGGGTTGCTCACGTTGCCCAGAGTGCGCGAACGAGGACGCAAGAGTCGGGATTGAGTATAGCCATGCAACTGTAACTGCATACCCAGCGCAACGACTATACCCCATTGCACTCTACATGCATATACTCGGCCCAAAATTTCAAGGCGAGACGATAACGCAACTATGATTGGACGACAAGTGTGCAGATAGCCTAATTCTGGCGTCCAATGCACATAAATACAGGTACAGGCGCCAAAGATTCCTTCCTTGCCCACCTTGGCATTAAAATCGCCAAGCACGATTTTGACATCGTGTGGGGGGCAGCGCTCATATGTACGTTCCAAGCGCTCATAGAAGAGATCCTTGGACGCCTCATCCTTCTCTTCCGCCTCCGGGGGGCAGCTCTCATGAGAACCAAACCTTTAAACTTCAACTTGATTTTATTTTATTTCCTATATTTCGTTACGCTTTGAATGTCATATCGTTGTTTTTTTTGAATGTTCGTTAATAACAAATTTTAATTAACACTTGCGTTTTTTTAGTGTTGTGCGGTTTATACTCAGTGTATTTGTTAAAAATGCAGCACCCGAAGCGTTGTTTTTTATGTGGTGTTAAATATAAAGCGGATACCACTAATTTTTTTAACGTGCCCCAATGTCCTTCGCGTAAGGAGCGTTGCGAAAGCAGGTGTGGGGCAGAGCTGCAGCGAAATGCCTTGCGGTGTGTTAAACATTTTAAAGGAGCAGATTGCACAAATACACCGGGAGGTACAGGAAAGGCACGTTTGATGCCAAGTGCTGTTCCATGACCCTTATGCCAAAAAGTCCATCCAACAACACTGCAACTCATAAATCAAAAACAGAAAACAACATACAAGTTAACAAATTTTAACTAAAGAAAATAAATAAATAAAAATAAACTTCAAATTTACTTAAAAACGTCAACCAGTGAAATACAATTTTTTATTTTTCCTTACACACGCTCATTTTTATTTTTACTCTCCCGAAAACTTTGACTTTTGTAGGTTTGACGTCAAATTGGCTTCTACCTGTATTTAATGTACCATGGACGTCATCGTAGAGTTGACAACTGAGGGCCAATTTCAAATGAATATTTAAATGGCATTTAAGTTTAATTGTGGATTGTTGTTTAAATACCATTTAACTTTCGTTGGGTTTCAGATCAACTTTGTTTAAATATGCCAAACAATTGGCAGCACGTTCCTTGAAATTGTTGTTGCATTCGCTTGTTTGTTTACATTTTGTGCTGAACAGCTGATTGTTTTTTGGTGGGATTTGGTGGGATTGATTAAACAACCTACCAATCAATCTTGGTTGTGTGGTACAAACACAGGGTTGCATATCTCATATTTAAATAGCCAATATTGGCCATTTAAGTGTTAAATGTATGATATGAAAATGAATAGTGGAAGTTAATCAACAATCTCTACTTAAATAGGCCATCTGAAATTGGGCCTAAGAGCGGCAAATAAGACCGCTGTCTAGTGATGTGGTGAATTTTCGGTACCCAATACTTAAAAAAGATTTCGGTACCCAATACTTCCTTATCGGTACCCGATACCGATTCTTTACATTAAACCTTCGCCATTATATTCACTTCAAGTTTAGAAAAAACGTTCATTACTAATTTATATGATATCGGCTAAAACACTTCAACTTATCGCAACAGAGATATTATTTTATTAGTTTTAACCTTAGTTGATCCAAGGTTCAAAATAAATGCTTTGACGGATGAAGAAGCCTTTCAGGGGGAGATTCTGTAACCAGTTAGCGAAAAGTTTCGAATCGATATCGCGCTTGTTGACGTAAAAATGTTTCATATCATACGTCAACAAAACCGATACCGATTCGAAAAAATGAGATCGTCCGATTCAGCTGGAACAAAAATGCTTCAAACAAGTAAGAGTTTCTCTGTATTATGGCCTCGAACCTACATATATACATCTTTCATTTGAATCAGTATTAAAAGCTCTATTGGCTCCTACATTCGGGTTTTGATAGGCGAGTCTCCCCTGGACAATTTTTTCATATTTTTGGCCTATGTGCGCTTTTATTCGAAACCTAAATGTTTCGGTACCGAGTATCGAGAGCATTGGATACTTTTTAAATCAGTAGCGAATATCGATCAATACTTAAATGTACGCAGAAAGGAATTGCATCGGCGCCACCTTCTGTATTCTCTCCACCGTGATTCAGACATAATCAAGGTGTATTGTGGCGAATACTGCGGCAACACAAAGCGAACAACGAGAAATAGGCAGAATGTTCGAGGAATGACGTAGAATGTTCCACAAAGAGAAACGTCAAGTTGGATGAACACTGCGAACAGCGAGAGAAAGAGAATGAGCGATAAACTTCAGAACGTTCTAGAGTTGCCATAAGTGTGAGCGCAGGTATATAAGAGCCACGACACAGCGGAGTTGAGACAGTTACAAGTCCGCAAGCTACAAGTAAAGTGAGCGGAGAATCGAGTTGCGAATAAGCAAGCTATAAGTTTAATTGTGTTAACAAGTAGTAAAGCGTTGTTATTGCTTTAGCAAGTATTGTAAAGTGTTTTTACTGTAGTAGCAAGTATTGTAAATTGTTTGTTGTACAATAAAGTTAATTGTACTACAATTCGGTCATCGTTAGCATTTATTTAACAATCCAGCGATACGAGCCCGAGTATATTTGGGTAATCCCTCAAGGTTTCGAGGATAATCGTAACAGTATTAAACCATGATGCAATAATACAAGGTGTTATCGGTCGGCAACTTCTCGCTCAAATTCGCCATATTGACTGCCTTAGGTGAAACAGTGTTACTTCTTTAACAATTATTTGCCTAATAATATAGTAGAATTTTTTTATTTTTTCTCAGTGTACACATTTTGTGTTCTCACAAAGATATTTTATCTTATTTTATTTCATTTTATTACGAATATACTAAAAAAAAATCAAATTTTGTTTAGAAGAAAATATGAAATTTTATATTTTTGTTCCAAATGGGAGATTAATTTCTCCCCGTTTTTCTTCTTATTCTACTGAGCTAGGGCAGTGTCAAATCGAGCTGTCGCAACTGATACCACCTTGTATTATTGCATCATGGTATTATACAAGGTGTGATTGACAACTCAGGTAGGCTCTCTTCTAAGGTACTATTATGCCAAAAAATATAAACAAACGATTAAAAATTCATACAAATTTTTTCAATTTGGCTTTATAGGATGGTTCTTCTGAGAGCAATGGCTAATTCAGTCACACTTTGTTGAATACATTTTGGACATAATCGAATCTCAATTTTGCAAACTAATATTACATTTACATTGAGCCCAAATGCGTCATTTGGCCGAGAAATCTGAAATGCGAAGCTAAATCAGGCATTTCTCCATACAAATTCGCATTTCCAAAATGAAGCATTTCAACGCATTTAATCAAAACGGCGAAGCAAATGCGTTCCAATTGCGGAACTATTTTATTGAACACACTCAAAAACAAAAGCTCTCCAAAAAGCTTTATAGACTTAATAAATAAATCTTTGATATTTGTGTATTAAAATTGTTAATTTACGCATAAATTCGCACATTTTTAGTTAATGCAAAGAATAATTGCCTCTTATGTGTCCAAAACGTGTTAAAATATATAAGGCGTGCAGTGTTTGTTTATATTTCATTTACATTGAGCCCAAATGCGTCATTTGGGCGAGAAACCTCAAAT
>NW_023458556.1:82208517-82209711 GCF_013731165.1 Rhagoletis pomonella
CTAATAAACAATCGTGGTACAAAGCTCAATAAAAATATTAAAAATAATAATAATAGCCGCGTTTTATTTGTCCAGAAATTTAAGCTATTAGCTTATTTTGTATGGAGGACTTACCCAACATAATTATATTGGCTTATGAAAAGCTATCTTGGCTTGTATATTGAACAAGAGGCATTGCCATTCAGCATCAGAAATTTTCTCCTTCAGCCAATCAGAAAGAGGCAAAAACTTACTTTGACACTATTTGCAGTCAAACAACTGTCAAAATTAGGCTAACATAGGAAATAAGCTAATTTCATTTTATTTGACCAAGATTTAGCTATCTGCTTTTGATGGTTGAATAAAACATGCCTAATAATAAATTTTCCAGTTGACGGAGTTCTAGAAGAATTTTTCAGAAACCCAAGAAAAATGTGAAAAATCTTCGTTTGATTGATTTATATATAAGTAAAAAGCAGAATTGAATGTATTTAAAATTATCAACATGTTTAATAAATAAGGCGAAAATTTAATGTATTTGAAAATTTCGTGTTTTAACACTTTATTGTGCATACTTTTTTCTCAAGACCCCTTTTTCTAAACCCATATTACTGAATTATTCTTCGATTTAAAAAGAAGGTTTTAACACCTTAACTTCTCGTCCCCCTCCCCCGTGGAGCCGCCAGTGATCTTATATTTATATTCAGCGACGCTAAAAACTCTTATATAGCTGTCATATAAAGTTGAAAATATTATAAATTCCTGTTAATAATTACTTTTGAATTTTGAGATTTGGCATACCGTCACTAAAATGTAAATATTTAAGTCAATTGGTTAGACATGGTAATCGAACTTAACCTCTCCATTTCAGAAGGTGTAAAGAATAATGTGCAAATGGTTTTATAACGGCATTCAGCGGCCTTTACTGATTTACTGCCCATGCCTGATTTAAAATCACACAAGTATGGCAACAAGAAATGCATAGTAAGTACAAATGTACATTTGACAGGTGGGGAGTGCAACAATACAAACGGCAATAACGCAAAATTTGCTTTATTTCACTTTTAGATGCGTAATAATACCAAAATCTGAGTTTTGCCTTATTTCCCATTGCTTATTTATACTATTTGTAGCACAAACAGTTTACTGACAGAAGGAAAAAAACATTGGCCCCTATTGCGAGTGTCGACTGGCAGTAGAATAGAAATTTGTCGA
>NW_023458556.1:82209811-82229120 GCF_013731165.1 Rhagoletis pomonella
GAAGCGGAGCTTCCTCCCCTACTCTTTCCGGAAATTCCTTTGCCTATTTCCTCACTCTCCTGCATCAGCTCGACCAACCGCGCAAGTTGCCTTTTGTTGCTTACAATTTTTGATCTGTAATTCAGACACATATGTACATACATATGTATATTTCACAATCTTTTACAACTTCCAATTCAATTTATCCATTATAGTACCACTTTCTTATGTAAATTTTATAAACGCAAACTCCAACGACTAAAAAACAGCAATAGAAGGATGATCGATTAAAATGTATTCACAGTCGCTAATTGAGCGACTAAGCGACACTCACAATAGCATCGATAATCGATAACACTGGTCTACAAATTTCAACTTTTTTTCTGCGAATAAGACGGGACCTGGTGTTTCTGAACGGATTTTTCGTGCTGAACACGAATCCGGGGTCAAAAATGTCCCATCACGTCACGTTTTCGAGAAAAAAGGGGTTGAAACCCCTAAAAACAGCGTTTTTGGCCATTTTCGAAAAATTATAGAGCTGAACCCTGACGTGGTACAAATTTTGCATATATCAGAAATTAAAGGCTAAACCGTGCCCTTTCGAATGAGCCCTATGCCGAATTGATCGCGTGCACCCTTAAAGCAGGGGGTGTATTTGTGTTTAGGGGTGCAGGAAAAATTGATCACAGAAAGAATTTAATCTTAAACGATCATAGAAAGTTAATAATGCCAAGGTTTTAACTATATTAAAAGTCGCTGATTACGAATCTGCAGTTAGATTTTAAAAATTTAAGAAATTTATATGGTCGTTTAAGATGAAATTCTTTCTGCGATCAATTTTCCCTGGACTCCTAGACACAAATACACCCCCTGATCTAAGGGTGCATGCGATTAATTCGGCATAGGGCTCATTCGAAAGGGCACGATTTAGCCTTTAATTTCTGACATATACAAAGTTTGTAGCACGTCAGGGTTCAGCTCTACAATTTTTCGAAAATGTCCAAAAACGCTGTTTTTAGGGGTTTCAACCCCTTTTTTCTCGAAAACGTGACGTGATGGGAAGTTTTGGACCCCAGATTCGTGTTCAGCACGAAAAATCCGTTCGGAAACACCAGGTCCCGTCTTATTCGCAAAACCCTTGTAGACCAGTGTAATCGCTTAATAGTCGTTTATCTACTGCCAGTCGACACTCGCAATAGGGGTGATTGTTTATTCCAAAAATACAATTTAAAAAAAATGTGATATAATTCATATGAAGAAATTAATATTCACAAAATATTTTTACTTATGAAAAGTTTAACAAAATATAGCGTGTTTAATATCTGCTCGGCAAATTGGACATAGCGCTTTTGTATGAATTGTATCTGCATGCTCTTTAAATCACCCTGTACCGATAAAAAAGTTCCAACTTAAAAAAAAATCTTTTCGCACATCTACACTCCAAGGCCTTTACTTTGACTCTCATATTTGAAATTCAAAAGAACGGTGCAAATCTAATGACCTTCACCATGGTGAAATAAATATAAGGTCGGTGTTATGCAGACAAACTTTTGTTTGCCAAATTAAATGGCGGCTGCTTAGTTTGCTCGGAGGTGGTTATGTCGAGTTTGGCACAGGGTTGCACGTTCATTATGGTTTTCATGGCTATTGCCAACACGAAATGAGAATTTCAGATGTACATAACGCGCAAAATTTAAAATTTTTGTATATGACAACACCGAATTTGCTGCAGTTTGACCAAACAAAATTAGTTTGCTGTGAGAGTCGCCAAACTCGCTCTCTCCGAGTTTGCTGCAACAACAATTGCACGCAGTTTGCCAAACAAAATTTCTGCATAACACCGACCTAAGGTGATGTCACTTACACAACCTCACTTTTTCCGCATGCCAATTGCGGCCATGCATTTTGGGGTAGTAGAAAAAGGAAGAAAAAATTAGGATTATTTTTGCTACTTTTTGGGTACTATTTCCAATACATAAATATATCAGTGAACCCCACACCAGTTAAATGAAGCTTGCACCAATAAAATATTTTTTCTGTAAACCAGTGTAATAACCAGGGAACGGATTTTTAGGACCTAAAAACCTATAAAAAAGGCAAAATAAAGTAACGAAATAGGCTGGAAAAGGCAATATAAAATAGCGAAAAAGGCAGGAAAAGGCACTAGGTATTGTAAAAAAGGCAAAAAAAGGCAAAACAAAATAGCGAAAAAGGCAGGAAAAGGCAAAAAAAAAGGTATTGCAAAAAAAGCAAAATAAGGCACTAAAAAAAGACAGAAAATACGAAGAACAATCAAAAAATATATTTTTTTAGAAATGTTTATATTACAAGTAAAAAGAGAAAAACTATGAACTACCACACCCCTTATTGTCTTCAAGCCTGCGATAGCTGAGAAAACGGCTTTGAATTTTTTCAACACTAATTTGGCAAGAGGTCCCTGCGCTTCTATAAGCCGCATGGGCATGTGTATATTTTTTAATCTTAAAAAAAAAAATTGTAAATGCTATAATCACTTTTTTAAAGGTAGAAAAGGCAAATATATTAAAAAAGGCAAAAAAAAGGCAAATATCTTAAAAAAGGCAAAAAAAGGCAACATCAAATGTGTATATATGGAATCAGGGAAAGCTAAATCGTGGACATTCTTAATCGAATATACTCTATCGCTTTAGCAGAAAAAAAGGCAATTTCCATAAAATCCGTTCCCTGGTAATAACAGTTTCATTTTTTCACTCAAAAGAAATTATTATTTAATTTTTATTTTTTCGATCAAATATATGGATTTTAATAATTATTATTCAGTTTAATTTTTCTACCTTAAAATGTTTATTTGTAAAACTTAAAAGGCCACTCGGTCGTACCACACACATATGATGATGGTTAAAACTTGAAAAATAACTACTATTTTCCGTCTTTCATTTATTCATATTAAAACAAATTAAATTATACCGTTCTCTTTATATAATTATTCTTAAATTCTAATAGAAATGACATATTAGCCCGTACGGAATTTTATTTGTATTTTTTCCTTTAGTTCTGAAGTACATGTATGTATATGCGTACTTAGTTTTTAAATATCTAAACTTTAAAAGGAAATTTTATTACGACCTTTATTTTCGTTACCATTTTAAAATTACATTTCTGAATTCTATCAGTTATATTATAAAATAATTATGCGTTTAAATTGTTCGACCAAAGTGCATTCTCGTAGCCATCCGAGACACTGCTCCAATAATATGTTGGATATGTATAGTTTTGCGATTGTTGAATGAATAAAACGCGGATCTTGAAATTCAGTTTTGATATTTATTGAATTAACAATGGTATAAGTAGAATAACTTTGTGATCGCTAAATCTTAGAGCCGGAAGTCCAAACCCGAGCCAAAAAGGAAAAGAAGGAAGGACAGGCGAGAAAAAGGAAATTATGAATAAAATGTACAGAGAAAATTTAGTAAAGTATAACAGGGCTGCCATATCAATTTATACGTATGCAGAACTTAATAAAGCGATTTCTTCAACACTCCCTCTCGCTTTCTTTAGTGAAGATGTTGCCTGTTAAACCGTATTGCTTTATAAAGCTTTCAAACTTGTCTCTGCTGAGAGCCTTGGTGAGAGCATCCGCCAGCTGTTTGCTACTTTCCACAAACTGAACATCAATTTCACCTATTGTTTGCATATCACATGAATAAAAATATTGTATATCTACATGCTTAGTACGTTTAGATGATTTAGGAGTTTTCACTAACTCAATTGCCTTTTGATTATCGCACTTTAAAGGCGTAGCACCTATTTGCTCACAGTTAATTGCTTTCGCTAATTTTCGGAGCCATACAACTGCTTTCGTTGCTGCACATATAGCAATAAACTCTGCTTCAGTGGTAGACGTTGCAGTCACGCTTTGTCTTCGTGAGCTCCAGGCAACAGGACCATCGTTAATGAAAGCTATCCAACCAGAAATTTTCCGACGAGTGTCAACATCATTCCCCCAATCCGCATCGCAATACGTGACAAGTGCAGTATTACTGGAGTTTATTAAAAAAGATATGCCGTGATTTAAAGTGCCTTTGAGGTATTTAAAAAACGTTTCACTCCCTGCCAATGAGCTTCAGACGGATTTTCAACATATCGACTCAATAAACCAACTACGTATGCTATGTCCGATCGTGTGCACACCATCAGATACATCACTGAACCAATGGCCTCTCGATACTTCACAGGTGTTGAAACTGCAAAACAATTAGAATGATTAAAACGCTCCAAAAGTTTTGAACAATACATATTTTGAAAAATGAAAAGTTTTTGCTCTTTTATGTCGAACTTCATTTGCATTCCAACAAAATACTCAGCCATTTTGTGAGTAATCTCAAACTCAGAGTGAAGTTTTTCTAAGAGGCTTTCAATTAGACAACGATGGTTAGCGCATATAAGTCCATCGTCTACATACAATGCAAGGTACATAGTGTTGATACGTAAATACACCCGCATCAGCCGAAGCTTGCTCAAATCCGAAGTTCAGCAAAAAATCTACTATGCGTTTATTCCACTGTCTGGAAGCTTGCTTTAAACCATACAAGCTCTTTTGCAGTTTACACACTTTGTCATTTTGTCGATATCCATATGGCTGCTCCATATAGATGTTTTCTTGTATGTGGCCATGTAGGAAACCTGTCTTAACGTCAAATTGAATAATTTGCATGTTTTTCGCCGCTGCAATAGATAGTACTGTTCTTACCGACTCATATCGAACTGGCGAAAACACTTCCGTGTAATCTACCCAGCGAATTTGTGAACAGCCTCTAACAACTAGCCTAGCTTTATATTTTTCTATTTAGCCCCTCGAGTCATATTTCCATTTAAAAATCCATCGGTTAGTCAACACATGCATATCGTCAGTGCGTTCGACGAGTGTCCAAGTTTCATTTTTCTGCAGAGCATTTAATTCGTCATTAACTGCTGCTGCCCATTTCACACTGTCTTCGCTCTCTAGTGCCTCTTCTAAACTCGAAGGTTCGAACTGCACTGTGTGAACTTCAGCATCGATTTGTTGCTCACCAGCACTCTCCTTTTGCTTACTTGCACTCCTCGTTTCGTACGCCTCTCTGTAATTTTCGTATTTCTTTTTCAGTTTCCTCGTACAATCATTCGCTGATGCAGATTGCATTTCTTCGTCATTGCTTACTACTGCTTTATCGTCAACCCCACTTTGCATTGGTTCACTGTACTCATTGTACTCGTCAAATTGAACATCTCTGCGAATAAAAACTCTTCTGGCGCGCGAATCAAACACCCTATAAGCCTTGCTTTGGTCATTATATCCAACCATTACATATTTGATTGCGTTTTTCTCCCATTTTGTGCGCTGCTCTTTAGCTACGAAAACGTATGCATCAGAGCCGAATATTCGTAAATACTTGACCGATGGTCTCTTACCGAACCATTTTTCATAAGGAGTGATTCCATCCAAAACTTCAGTCGCTGTTTGATTTCTTAAGTACACTGCAGTGTTTGTCGCTTCTGCCCATAAATACAGAGGCAGCTCCCTCTCATGCAGCATGGCTTTCGCGCATTCAACCACTGTCCGATTTTGCCGTGGTATGAACCCATTCTGTTCTGGTGCTCTAGGAGTACTTACTTCATGCTTGATACTATGTTGCAATAGAAATTTGCGCACATCATCATTGCAAAACTCGAATCCTCCGTCTGAGCGTAATCTTTTTATTTTATGACCATCGGCTTGCACTTCAGCCACGAAGTGCATCAGTTTTTCTTGCACTTCAGTTTTACTTTTAATAGAATAAACAAAGCAATATCTGGAGTGCTCATCCTTTAAAAGCATAAAATAGTTTGCGCCCCCAATGGATGGGGTGCTCATTTTTCCACACAGGTCCACATGGAAGGTCTCCCCAGGTAATTTTGCCCTATTTGCGCCAGTCTTCGGAAATGATTGACGATGTTGTTTGCCATTTGTGCAACCTTTACAAAATGGCATTTCGCCTGAGGTATCTGCAATTTTTAAGTCTGAAACGATGCTTTTGTTACTCCTTTCTTGAAGTGTTTTAAAATTTACATGTCCCAAACGTTCGTGCCAAAGTTTGATTGGCTCAGAACAAAGTACATTAACACTTGCGTAGTTAGCTGCTATTGGCCTCAAATTTAATTTATATAATCCACTTTCTTCATTACCCTCGACAACTGCTTTATTTTGCTTCATGAAGAGCACTCGCCCTGTGCCTTTCTCAAACTTGACGTCCATCGATTTCGTCGCTTTAGATATTGATATAAAATTTTTGTCCAAATCAGGAACCAGTAAAACGTCCCTTATTGTGTATGCAGTTTGGAATCCAACAGAAACTCTTACTTTTATGTCTCCTTTTCCAACAACTTTCAGTTTGCGGCCATCTCTAACTCGTAAGTGGAATACTGCATCCGGTAACTCAGAATAGTTAAAGAATAGCTCCCTCTGAAAAGACACGTGATCCGTAGCTCCAGAATCGGCGTAGAATACATTTAGGTTTTTGCTTTGCGATTCAGTCGATTTGTGCAAAATAAACAACTGTGAATTATCAGCATCAGCTGATTTCGGCCTTTTGACGTTTGGCTCCTTTCGTAGAACAAATGAATGTCCATTGGCTTCACGCTTGACTTGTTCGTCTGTTTGCTTTTTACGACATTATCTGGCCCAATGACCATCTTTTTGACAGTAGTTGCATTTCCCTTTACGCTTTGTGATGGTATTGTTGCCTTTGATTGATTTTGCCACGTAGACTGATTTGTACACACCACTTTGCGTGTCACCTACGCGTAAATTGATTAGCGCCTCCTCATTAAATAAATGCTCAGTCAATTTTTCAACCTTTTGTGCGTCTTTTGGAACGGCATACCAGGCAGTGCGAACATGATCATATTTCGCTGGAAGACTACTTAAAATTTTTGCTATTATCATCGGCTCTTCCTGCTCAAGATTCCTGTCTCTTAAACGTTGTGCAAGCGACGTTACTGTTGCGATGTAGTCGATCATGGTCTCCTCTTCTCCCATCTTGCAGTTAATAAACTTTTCCAACAGTACTTGGGCTGATTGATCGCTTTTTTCAGAGTGGACAGCTTGAAGTCTGGACCACATTTGCGCTGCCGTTCCACAGTCAGTCAAATACTTCAATTGGTCTAACTCGATTCCCCTCATTAAAAATGCCTGAGACTCAGCATCTTTCTCATCCCATACCAACGCGTTTGACGTAGTTCTGGTTTCAGTGCCCAATATGTATTTCTTTAGTTTGTTTTCCGCCATATAAATTTCCATTTGGCGACGCCACAGCTCGTAGTTTTGTCCATTGAAGCGGTGAATCTGATACGTCTTGGATTCTGACATGCTTACCTTTGCTTCAGACTCAGCAATATTTAATGTTGAATCAAGTTCTATAATTTCAATAGATTCACAAAACTCCGCGGTTTCGTCCACAATTGCTGAATCAGTGCTCAACGTATTCTGCGCTATTGAGGGAAATTTCTCCATACGCGATGTCAAAAGTGTACAATGTTTTGGCCGTGGCAAACTGGGTCCATAACCTTTTCCGATTGTTGAATGAATAAAACGCGGATCTTGAAATTCAGTTTTGATATCTATTGAATTAACAATAGTATAAGTAGAATAACTTTGTGGTCGCTAAATCTTAGAGCCGGAAGTTCAAACCCGAGCCAAAAAGGAACAGAAGGAAGGACAGACGAGAAAAAGGAAATTCTGAATAAAATGTACAGAGAAAATTTAGTAAAGTATAACAGGGCTGCCATATCAATTTATACGTATGCAGAACTTAATAAAGCGATTTCTTCAACATATAGTATATATTTTACCAAAAATTTACTTACAAAATCACAGTTGTTGGAAATTATCGCTCAAATTTTCCAATTAATTTGAAACAAAAGGTCAAAGCAAAAGCGAAACAAAGAAACAGTGATACCTGCGCAAATTTTTTCACAAAATTTTCTGCTCCATTTTTTGTTCCATTTTGCCCAGAAATGAAATTGGAATAAATAGAGTGGGCATTACTGTAACGCTGGTATGCCAAAAAAGCCAAAATTACAACAACCACCCCCTAAGTGACAACACCTTATTATTATTTCACCATGGACCTTCACCAATAATACCTTCTCTTATAATATGCTATACACTTAGTTAGATCTGTATGGCTTTTAGAAAAGGTTGCAAGCTTAAGCAAAGATAGTTTCAAACTAAAGATTTTATAAATCTCTTTCGATATGTACTTGTGATCAGTACGAAGGACTATTGTCTCCCACTTCAGTTTTCGCTATCATTACTTATGTAATCTGTGAAATGCAGAACGAAAGCGCTTTATCAGCATTTTATAATCATTAGACGGATGAAGAATCCGATTTCACCAGCAATTCTCTCCGTTTCCGGACACTTTTACAGATATTAATAATTCGGAATTGATTAATCTAATACTTACGAGTATCGTGTGTTATAATTACAAGTCTATTCTGCGATGGTAATAAAAAAATTTTGTAACCCATAACTGAAGTTCTCGTGTCAGTTTTGTTGATAAAATTTGAAAATGTTTCGCTTACAGTCGAAATATTGATTATGATATACAAATGCATATCTAGGGTTAGAAGAATTACAGAGATTACTATATTAATTGCCTTCAGTAGCAATGTCCATTATGCTTTGTCTAAAGTAAGGTCCTTCGTTGACATAAGTTCGTAATTGAAGTTTAATTTGGATATCGAAAACATCGCTATTTGCCAATAGACTAATTAATTCGAACTTCTTGTACTTCGCCTCCTTATCAAACTCAATTTTCCGATCCAGTAAATACTCAACAAATCCGGCTGTGCCTTTGAGCGCTACAATGCCCCATCTATGGAGACAAACAGATTTGATAAAGCTTAGACACGCAACTTTGATATCTGGAAACGGATTGCGGCAGAAATCCATCAAAAACTGCATGTTTTCGGCGCCGGATAAATAACTGAACCATTTCCGCAGCATTTCTCTGGAATAAAAATAGGAAAATAAAAAAGATTCGCAATTAAAATATGATTGAATTACTCTATTTCTTTGTCATTTACTCCATCTGTCGAAAAAACTATTTCTAACGTGCTGAATGCCCGATTTTTTAAATCTGTTGAGAGATTCTTTAAATATGAAGTGATTTCTTCAAGTATTTCTTTTATTAGCGCTGGATATATTTGGTCCAAAAGCAATTTTCCCTTCTTTGATTGTGTAAGATTCGCTGAAAACAAATTTTCAAGTGTCCCTAATTTAAAACGTTCGGTTATTTAACAAAAAAGTTCTTCAAAAGTGTATTTCCGCAAAACTCTGCAATGGTCAGAAAACGCAAATGGAAAACCACTTCTATCAATTAACTCTTGCAGTGATGGGCACACCTAAATACCTTTGTACTTAAAGTACCACAAATAACACTGGACCACAAATTTCAACTTTTTCTCTTTACCAGAAACGCCGTTATGAAATTCTTATGTAAAATCACCCCCTGATTCCGAAAATCAATGTTATTTTTAATTCTATGGTACCGTTTTTGAGATATTTGCAATTTACCGTTTTTGCAAAAAAAAAAAAATTGGGTCCACTTCATCATATATATATACGAATTAAGCAATTCCAAAACGGTTTGAAGCTTTTAAAAGGTAATAAAATTTTCTATAAACTGTGCATACAACACATTTTGCTAGGCCCTGTAGATTCAAAGATAACGAACAATCATTACCGATTTTTTCAATTTTTTTTGTAAAAATATAAAAAAAATTGTACTTTGCGGGGAAGGATCTCGAAAACCTTTTATTTTTTTGCAGATTTTTTTTTCTCCCTAAGCTCTGTTGTATTACAAAAAAAATAAGCTATCATCGAAGAAAATCGATGCAAAACTACGTAAGTTATAAGCGATCAAATAAAAATACCCAGGTTGCGCAACTTCAATGTATGTACCTATACATACATACATATATTAAAGGTATAAAGTGCAAGTGAGATATTATCCGGATAAACGAATAACACCATAACAATGATAACACTTTTTCTTTAAATAAATCAAATAGTACTTTTAATACTCGAATTGTATTATAGTAGGTAGAGTGGTTGCATCGAAAGGAAGAGTGGTTGGGTTAAGAGATAAGAGATTTGGAACTATCCAAGGAAAAGGCCGATATCCACACTTCTCGTATGCAACAATTTAAATTTGTGTCATCCGATATTAAGGTGACATATAGTAGAACTCGTCACGAACCATTTTCCAAACACTATACCAAGAAAGACAGTATATGCTACTGCAATGACATCTCTGGTTTATTCAAAGAGTTTGGTCAAACATATGATTCAAAAGAGTGGCGATTGTTCATAGACGGCAATAAACTGAGTTTGAAGGCTGTATTATTGCATATTGGTAACAAAAAGCCTTCTATCCCGATTGCACATGCAGTAAATACAAAGGAAACCTACGAGGAAATGCAAAAAATACTCAAATTTATCAAATATGAAGAGCATGATTGGAAAATATGTTCTGATCTCAAAGTCGTTGCAATGCTATGCGGTCTACAAAGTGGCTACACCAAGCACTGCTGCTTCCTCTGCAAGTGGGATAGCCGAGCTCGTAAGGACCACTACGTCAGAAAGGATTGGCCGGAAAGAGTCGAGTTTACCATTGGTGTGGATAACATCAAATACACCCCTCTTGTCAAGAAAGAGAAAATCATACTTCCACCCTTACACATCAAGCTCGGTCTCATTAAAAACTTTGTTAAGGCTTTGGACAAAGAAGGCGAAGCATTCGACTATTTGAAAACAGTTTTTCCAGATATTTCTCAAGCCAAGATAAAGGAAGGTATTTTTGTTGGACCACAAATAAGAAAGTTGATCAACAATAATCAATTCAAAGGACTACTCTCATCAGTTGAGGCAGCAGCGTGGGAATCCTTTGAAAAGGTCGTTGCTTCTTTTCTCGGTAGACACAAAAGCCCTAACTACGAGCAGATAGTGAACGACCTAATCAATAATTATGCGAAAATGGGCGTAAATATGTCTTTAAAAATTCACTTTCTCCACTCACATTTGAGCTTTTTTCCGGCAAATCTTGGCGACGAAAGTGATGAACATGGCGAAAGGTTTCATCAGCAAATGAAATTAATTGAGAATCGATATCAAGGATTCTGGGACGTCGCAATGATGGGTGATTACTGCTGGTTTCTCATAAGAGAAACCGATCCTAAACTGAATAAGCGTCAAAGTAGAACACATAATTATTTCGACAACATAGTAAAATCAAATTAAGATAAAGATTGTTAGAATATAGTATAAACATAAATAAATTTAAAAAAAAAGTTAAAAATATGGGTAATTTCATTCATAAATTGAACTTTTAACTCAATAGAAACAAAGCATAGCTAGATATTTCACTCTTCTTTATACCATACATACGTTTTGAGGTATACGTTGAAATTGCGCAACCTGGGTATTTTTATTTGATCGCTTATAACTTACGTAGTTTTGCATCGATTTTCTTCGATGATATCTTATTTTTTTTGTAATATAACAGAGCTTATCTGCAAAAAAATAAAAGGTTTTCGAGATCCTTCCCCGCAAAGTACAATTTTTTTTATATTTTTACAAAAAAAATTGAAAAAATCGGTAATGATTGTTCGTTATCTTTGAATCTACAGGGCCTAGCAAAAAGTGTTGTATGCACAGCTTATAGAAAATTTTATTACCTTTTAAAAGCTTCAAACCGTTTTGGAATTGCTTAATTCGTTCTTGAGATATATATGATTAAGTGGACCCAATTTTTTTTTTTTTTGCAAAAACGGTAAATTGCAAATATCTCAAAAACGGTACCATAAAATTAAAAATAACCTTGATTTTCGGAATCAGGGAGTGATTTTACATACGAATTTCATAACGGCGTCTCTGGTAAATTTTGGCCGTCGACCAGTGTAATTAGTATTTGGAGAAGTCTAAATATTCAAGTAAAAAGAACTTAGGTATTTAGGAGCTGCTAATTACCCAAGTAATAAATACTTAGATATTTAGGAGTTTGCTAAATCCTCAATTGAAAAATACTTAGGTATTTAGGAGCTGCTAAATACCCAAGTAAAAAATATTTAGGTATTTAGGAGCTATTAGATATTAAAGTAGGAAAAACTTGAGTATTTAGGAGCTGCTAGATAGCAAAGTAAAAAAAATTAAAGCATTTAGCAGGCGCTAAATACTCTGGTGCAAAATACTCAGGTACCTTGGGGATGCAAAATACTTTCACTAAAGTACCAAGGTATTTAGTCGATGGCTAAATACTTTTAAACTAAACACTGTATAATTTAGGAGAAATTTTAAGAATTAACACCTCACCTTATGCTCACCTCAACTTACTTTACCACAACTCACTGCACCTCACCACACCTCACTTAAACTCTCCACATCTCAATTTGGGAACTGTTTTGGGATTTTAGAGATTCTCCGAACTAAATCAGGATTCTCAAGACTATTTCGGGGTTTTCGGGACTATTTCGGGATTCTCGAAGCTTTTTCGTAATTCTTTCGGCATTCCCGGAAACTTTGTTTGGGGCTTTCGGGATTTTCGGAACTAATTTCGGGACTTTCGAGACTACTACGGGCCTATTTAGGAATTTTTGGGACTGCTTCGGGATTTTTGGGAATTTTGGGATTATCGAAACTAATGTGCGATTAATGGATTAATCAATTTTTTTATTAATTACAATCCTGCTTAATCAAATAATTTGATTAATCAGATTCTGATTAATCAGATCCTGAGTTTTTACTGTTTACTCAAAAAAAATTATTTGAAATCTGAATAACTTTGTTCATTTCTTTCGGTTTGCTTTCAAACCAAATGAAATGTTTTTATATGTATGTTTGTATGTACAGTTAAGCTCAATTCAGGATTACAGCGGACGACGGTACAGCGGTCGGCGGTAAGTGAACACCTGCATAATTGCCGCAGTGAAATCCCTCAGAGTAAATACAATTGCGTCGCATGGCGGCTTCCGTCAGTTCCCAACAAGCATTTCAGTAAACGTTTTTAAAAATAACTTAAATTAAGTTTGCTATAATAAGCGTTAAATAAGCATTTTTAATATTAAGCTTATTAAAAGTTTTTTCAAACAAACCTTTAATAAATTTTGAGAGCGAATGTTTATAAATAACTTAAACTTATTAATGAAATGTAAATGCCAACGACATGAAGTAGTAAATATAAAATTTTTTCAATCGTAAGTGACGTGTTTACGTTTTTTAAAATATATTATTAAAAGAAAAAATTAAATAAAACCAATGCGGTAAAACAAGAAAATCCAATCCAGGACCCGCTGCGCTAATCGGTGGAGCATTCGAGTCTTCAAATGATGAGTTTCCCTTATCCTTTCTTAGTTTAACATTCAATTAAAAATGTATTAAATTTTTTTCAGAAAAGTTCATCAATGAGAATGGCGGCGATAAAGCGCAATATATAGCTGCATCGATGTCCCTTTTCCAATTTGCCAATAACCGCAAGTAATTGAAAGCACGTAACAAGATGTAATAATTAACTTTTTTATGCTTAATTTGTATGTGTTATTGTGAATTTGTATGCTAAAATGTCTATTCCCTATTTATATTTTCGCGACTGTAGATGAGTCCGCGGAAAATTCGCATTTCGTTTAGTTTCTAGATGTTAAGCAATCTATGTATGAGGTTTTAATGAAATATCTTTAAATAAAGGGTTATAAAAATGTTTATAAAAAGCTTTCTTTTGAAAATTGTTAGTAAGTTTATATTGATACGCGTATATAAAACTTTTTTTGAACCTTTATTATAAGTTTACACTTTTACGCTTATAAAAAGCTTTCTTTTGAACATTTATTACAAGTTTATATTTCTACGCTTATAACCAATGTTCCTTTTCGATTATATTACGCTTACTTTCAAGCGTTTTATAAACAAAAAATCAACGTTTTGTAAGCTTAATGTTTATAATTGAAAACTTAAAAAAAACTTTCTTTAAGTTTATTTTGCTTGTTGGGTTGTCATTTTGATTTGAAAATTATCATTAAAATTAAATATTTTTTCGGTACGTGCGTATATGTAGATTTGCTGGAAATAAAAATATGTAGATAAAAACATTGCAAAACTTGTGGAAATAATAAAAAATACTACAATCAATACTCAATGAACTTGGTCCCTTCCGTCCCCGCTGGGCGGTAAAAATAGAAATAAATTTATATCCACCGAAAAACGTCGGCGGTTAAAACGGTGCCGCCGCAATTTTGAGCCATTCCATATGCGTTTGTGAGTTGTAATTTTGACAGCGGTTAACCGACGACCGCTTTGCCGTCGTCCGTTGCAATTCTGAGTAG
This sequence comes from Rhagoletis pomonella, assembly GCF_013731165.1. NCBI lineage: Eukaryota > Metazoa > Arthropoda > Insecta > Diptera > Tephritidae > Rhagoletis > Rhagoletis pomonella. The sequence continues at coordinate 82,224,164 of NW_023458556.1, forward strand.
AGCTACATATATGTATGTTCGTATGAACATTCAATATTTTTCTTATTAATAAAAATAAAATGCCAAACAAGTACGCACTGTGTAGCATGATAAAAACATTACAAGGTAAATTCATTCTCTCATTTCGTCGGCCATGATTTTTTTCTGACGTTTGCCAACATTTTAAAATCATATAAAATTGAAAATAAAAAAATTAAATTGTTCACAATTGTTGTTGTTTGAGATTGAAAATGAGAATGTGTGTGAGTTTGAGTTTTGATTTTAAAATTATATTGTTGGCAAAGGTCAGGTTAATAATTTTTAATAATCTGCCTTATCCTGAGTTTTGCCCGAAAAAAAATCATCCGAAAATTTGTATTCCGCCCATAGTAAATATGTACATGAAAACCAAAAGTGAAAAGTGAACCGGTTCGGGGAAAAGTAAACTCATGATAAGACTGAATGTTATTTTAGTACTTGAATTTAAAAATTTGAACATTGTACTTAATAAAATTTTTTGAAGGGTCGTAAATCAAATCGTCGCTCGAATAAAGAAACAATGGATAGACAATCTTTTAATCCATTAGAAAAATCTTTAGATTTCTTAAATATCTAATTCTTAAATATTTATTCCCGAAAACGAAATTGTATTTGTATGGTTTGTAATGGTTTATAAAAACTTCCAATTCGTTTTTCTCAAAACTATACTTTTCATGTTACACCAGGGGCGCACCCAGGAATATATTTATATTCTAAAGATATACCACCAGAAAATACCGAATTTTAGCTTCGGATAATACGCTCTTTACAATACATTTATGCAAGTTTTATGTACAGTATGTAATAAATTAATATAGGTACTCTCTTAGAGTTTCATAAATTGCACTTTATTTACATAAAATTAACAAGGAATTCAAACATTTTTAAGAAATTAATGGTACTCCTAAATTTTTATATGAGAATTGAAGTTGTGTTTTTGCCTAGAAATTACTTGTTTAATAAAAAGTTCTATAAACACAAGATCCGCTCAGCTTTCAAAAGTAATACAAAACTTTAAAAAAGAATTAAAAAAAATAAATTATTTAATTCCATGAAATTTTTACACTTTTATGTCAATTTTCCTCGATGTCTCGGCAAGTTTATCTATAATTTTTCCCCTTGTAGGAGTGAGTGCCCTATACAAATAAAGAAGTGCTAAACCGTTCAATCGTCCTTGCGACATTGTGCTTCTTAAATATGTTTTAAGTCTACGGAGTGATGAAAATGATCTTTCATTCTCGCATGTTGTTATGGGGAGAGTTACTGGAATGGTAAATAAATTGAATATATTTGGTAACATGTCCTTTCGACACAGCTGCATAGCTTGGTAAACTTTTTTTGGCCTCTCTTCAGGTTTCAAGTTGAAAAAAATTTTATACCAAATATCTATCTCCATTTTAACATCTTCAAAATCTCCATCCAAATCGCCACAGTAAAAATCCAATAATTTCTTTAAACTAATTATTCCATCACCGTCAAGTTTAGACACCTTTTCCGGAAAAAGAACTTTGAATCCAAGAAGTATGTCTTTATGCTTAAAAAACCTATCACTCATACTGGTAATAAATGCATCCAAAAATAGTATGTAGAGATGGATACGATAAAAATCTTCGACGTTTAACGTTTCCGCATTAGAAAGTCTTGGTTTCCTCAAAGTGAAGCTATTCGATTCTGCTTGCTTGTGAGCATTATCGTATAAATTTTTTAACTCCATTTCAACGTTTTCTCTTAAAAAACTTCCAATTCTTTCAAAGTAATATCGGCTAAATTAACCGCTTCTTTTAAGTCAATATTTTGAGTTTGAAGAAATTTGCAAAGTATGTTGGCTTTGCTAAAACTTGATTTATACATTGCAAAGCAATTACAAACTCACTTTTTTGTATGACGCAGTTTAGCAAATTAGCTTCGTCAGAAACATGTTTTCCATCCCAATTAGATATTTGAATTAGAGCCAATAACAAAGCATCATAAAATTTCATAAAGACAAATACGGAATTATATCTTTCAATCAACCTAGTTGGGTACATTTTTTTCAGTTTTTGGTGGTCACAAATCATAAGTTTTTCGAAGCACTCTTGCAAAACTTGCTGTCTTTTAGGAGTATTGAAAAAGTCGTACAATTTTCCTATAACACTTAGACATTTTCTTATGTACACATTCCCGTACTAGTTTGAGACGGCTAAGTTTAACGAATGTGCAGCACAGTGTACATATAAAGCATGTACCTGGTATCGTAGTACAAAACCGCGTATCAACAAAATGCAAAACCGCGTATCAAAATAATGCAAAATCCCGTTTGTGGGGTTGCATAAATTATTTTCTAGAGAGTAAGAACACTCATATTTCAAAATGGTTCTCTTTTTTATAAAGCAATCGCATTTCTGGCCAGTATATTTCAGGACGAATGGATAAGCCAAGAGCTTGTGTGAGTAAATCCAATTTTTGGCAGCAAATGTCAGTTACGCGGTTTTGCAGAATGACGATACGCGGTTTTGTACTTTAAACGAGGATATACATACTTACATATGTAAATATGTATAAATTCATTTCTATTTTTGTATATATGTATGTAAAACAAAATATAACAGCAATTACTCAGATTTCTAGTTCATCAGGTTATGATTAATCAGTTTGCCGATTAATCAAATCAAATAAATTCTGATTAATCAAAAGGTAATTAATCCGAAAATTAATCATTTTGATTAATCAAAAATAATTATTCTTTAATTAATTAATCGGTTTTCGATTAATAGCACACCTCTCGTATTTTCGGGGCTAATTATCGATTATCGGGAGTAATTTCGGTATTTTTGGGGCTTCGGGACTATTTCCAGATTTTTGGGACTTATTTCGGACTTTTGAGACTATCGGGACTATTTCCGGATTCTCGGAAATAATATCAGATTTTCCAGATTTTTAGAGCTTATTTCGGATTTTTGCGACTTTCGCGACTATTTCGGGAATAATTTCGGATTTTTTGGGCTTTTCGGGAATATTTCGGGATTTTCGGGACTAATTTTGGATTTTTTGTGACTTTCGGGATTATTTTTGGATTTTGGGACTTTCGAGACCATTTCGGGATTTTTCCGGGATCCCCTGGGCTTATATAGGGATTTTTGTGTCTTTCGGGACTATTTCGTACAGTAATGCACACGTATGGGATTTAAAATTTGATTATTTATCCACGTTTTACCAATTGGACCTATTTTCGAAAAGAAAGTTGCTAATCCAAATTAAGAAATTCTTTAATTCATTGAACTTGATCAAAAATATAAATTGCACTAGTTACCACTCTTTGCTCAAATCGTATTAGACTCAGCCGATTTTGACGTGGCAAAGTGGCCATTCCTGCATACGAAAAGATGCGCTCAACGGGTGCAGATGATGGCAGAGGCGTATTGGTCTTTATAAATAATTTTCGAATCGTCGTGTGCGAATTGAGAATAAGTTCGGCTATCAGTAAGGAAATATTTGAAATTCATTTTTCTGCTCTAAATTTCCAAAAAATAGCTTCCGCATTTTGGCTAGAAATCAAAAAAAGTCATCTTTTTTCAAAGTTTTTGTAGAAGATGTCGCTCATTTGTTCCATATAAAAATATTATCGAAAATTATTTTATATGGAGAAAATAACTGACACATTCAACAAAAAAAATTGCCAAAAATCAATGGTAAGTCCTAACTACCTAAAACTTGCACTTTATTATAATAAAATTGAGTGGGCTAAAAAGCTGCCTACTCAACTTTTCTAAAAAGTGTAAATCAAAATTTGCAGAATTTTCTTTAATCTCGCACAATTCTCTGATTTTTTGGATTTTGTTGTAGAATTAACCATATTTTTATGCCAAATTAGCGAAAAATAAAATATAATCGTTAGAAAAATAAAATAATTTACAAATAGTTGCCCATATTGCGAAAAATTCCCTGTACCTAAACTTTATTGACTGTATTTATTTTGTGTCGTCCAAATTCGAGTTTTCCTGCAGAAACATAGAAGGGGTCGTAATCTAAAATGATAAAGGGATAAATTGCTTAAATTTATCAGTTTATTCGCCTTCTTTCATGAACGCACCTTGGTAAATAATTGCATAAAACTGTTTATTATTTAAGTTATATGGCGGTTCATTCTTACCTCGTCCATTTTGTTCTTTTGCTTTTATGTATTCCTAGCAAAAGCGAGTACCTGCAACCTGTAAGGGTCGAATTTTGCTGAAATTTATGCATTTATCCACCAAAGTCGTTTGATAAAGTTATAAACTTTGGTTAAATAGATTTCCATACAAAGTTTGACAGTTCATTTATCAAAATGATAAAGTCATCACTTTATCCAGTTTATCAAGAGTTTATCACTTTTGATAAAGACCCCTAGAATTCCATTACACTGCTGATATTTTTATAACAGAATATATAAAACCCGCAGCAATTTTCGCGAGTAAAAAAACAGTACAAAATTGCGTCCTTGGCGTACATTGTGGCATACCTTTTGCGTCTTACGCTTTGCTGGCAAAGTTATAAAGTCACGCAAAGCCACAAAAGTTTTATCTGACATCAGCTTTATTACTAAACTGCGACTAGAGATGGGCGTGTGGGTATCGGGAAGATCCGTAAAAATTTTGCGGGGAGGACGGGGCCAAAATCATTTCCCGTAACTCCCGATAAAATTCGCTAAATTAGAAAATTTTCTTTAAAACTGTTGTATGAAATATCCAGTTTTTTTATGCTTTATTGCGACGAAAACGAACAGCAAAGCAAAACAATATAATTGGAAAATGCCAGATGTTTCATTTTTGTTTTCCTTAAAAACGTTGTTTGAAATATGCATTTTTTATGTTTTATTTAGACGAAAACGAACACCAAAGCAAAACAAATAAACCTTTCACAATTTTTTTTTTCATTTGTCTAAGCCGCCGCTTAAGCCGAGTTCAGCGGCCGTGCGCGCGCA
>NW_023458556.1:82229220-82230270 GCF_013731165.1 Rhagoletis pomonella
AACCCTTTTCTTCAAATGTGTCCAAAGGTTTTCAATAGGGTTCAGGTCCGGACTACACGAAGGCCAATCTAGGACGGTGACCATTTTGTCCTGAAACCATTGCTTTGTAGCCCGCGCAGTATGTTTAGGATCATTATCCTGTTGATAAATCCACGTAATGGGCATGTTGGCATCAGCATATGGTAACATCACGTTGTCCATGATTGTTCTGTACTTGAACTGGTCCATGCGTCCATCTATTTTGTAAATAGGACCAACACCACGCCACGACATGACACCCCAAATCATTATGTTGCCGCCACCATGTTTTAATGTTGATTTAGTATATCTAGGGTACAGCTCCTTGCATTTTGGTCTGCGGACATAGCTTTTCCCGTCTGAAGAAACTCTATTTATTTTCGTCTCGTCCGAAAATAGTACCCTTTTCCACTCGTTTGCGGTCCAGTGACGGTATTTTCTGGCAAACTCTAATCGCTTTCTTCGATTGCGTTCGGAAAGTAACGGCTTTTTCCTGGAAACTCTTCCAAAGAGTCCTGCTTCGCTTAATCGTCTTTTTATGGTATCCACAGCTGGCGCTCTATCATTTTCTCCGAAAACTGCAACTCGTATTTGATTTGCCGTCTTGTGGGGATCCTTTTTCGACTCGCGCACAATCAACTCGTCCTCCCGCTCAGTCGTTTTTCGTGGCCTCTTCTTCCGTGGGACTTTCATTGTGGTTTTATTTTTGTTGAAATGTTGGACTGCATTGAAAGCCGTCCGTTTTGAAATTTTTAGGGCATTTGCAATGTCACCGTAAGATTTCCCATCCTGACGCATCTGCACGATAATAGAACTAGTTTCCTCGCTACACGATTTGCGCTTACCCATTTTATTTTCAACTAAAACTATTAAGTTCATTGCAAATAAACAATTTTAGTAAAAATATAAAAAGACTCTTACCGTAAATTAATTAATTCGCAAAAATTTGTAAGAATTTTACTTGCGTTGCTAATTAAATGCACGATACCTTTAGTCGAGTTTGCATAAAAATTGCAATTATTTCAGAATAAC
>NW_023458556.1:82230370-82230573 GCF_013731165.1 Rhagoletis pomonella
GTGAGAAAATACCCACTGATACCTCATAAGTCTATATCGGTAAAGTTTTGAAGCAGTTATTCAAGTTTTTCTTACACAAATCTTTGAAAAAAGTTAAAAAACAGCATCAAAAATCTCATTATTATGATTCCGTTGATACAATTTTTTAATATTTTTATGTAGATTTTTTAAGCTTAAACTGTTTTGTCATCTGAGAGGATCCT
>NW_023458556.1:82230583-82234265 GCF_013731165.1 Rhagoletis pomonella
AACTAAAGTACCATTATAACAATTGTATTTATTTGAAGTAAGAGTTTAGTTGTGACGAAAAACTCAATTTAGAAACTGAGAGATCAAGTTCAACGGAATTAGAGATCTCGGTTAGTTCGCGAAGGGTACGAGCAATTACGAATAAAGTAAAAGTTTCAAACGATTAATTTTTTAGAATTTTAAAACAAAGCTCGAAATTTGTACGAAAGCTTTTTGAATTTTTTTTTTAATATTGCACAAATTTGGAACCTTGGATTTACACGGGTTTTGTTAAAGAATGAACTATATTATTATAAAAAAATAACCAAGACTAAATAACAACGAAAATAATATGTTAAAACTTGGCAACAAGTGGTTCGGCTATAATTTTTTTTACCACTATATGTACTTCTTAAAATCTTTAATTAGACATGCACATTGTACATAAAGGAAGTACATAACAAAATTAAAAAATATATGCCTTTTTTGTTTTTTTTTTCAAAGCTCATTTTGACTTTTTTCAAGTTTTTAGTGTCAGAACACCTAAAAATTACATTTCAATACATTTTTGTGAAATCCTTTGCGTGCACTTCTTTTTCTCAACTAAAATTTTCTAATTTATAAAGGCTGTTCAACTGGTTTATCTTATTTTATCATTGCACTTTTGTTTGGGAAATGTAGCTTTATTTTATTGCGAAATGTGAATGATTAAAAGGAATGACACCTTTTTTGGCACTTTGATTTTTCTATTTGGCACATTTGGGCAACAACTTGTCTGCAGTAAAAAAGCATATAATTTGTGTTTCAAAAGTGTGTGAAAACCAATCAATTAACTTATATGATCTCGGTTCCGATATTAAATAATCAATAATTGTTTATACCCGCATTTTGGCACATTGGCTCGTTGAATGTGCCATCTAATAAATAGTGTCGTCATTCTCCTTAGCTGGTTTTAAATGATGTCGTCACAAATTGCTGGCGGAGGCATGAATACAGTGTAAGAAAATTCTTTTTCTATAATTGTTTCCTTATAGAAAAGTTGGTTTCTTTTCCACCTTAGACATTCCGAATTCGTTCAAAATATGCTAATTTAAAACATAGAATTCTTTCAGTATTCCTCCGGGGTTTTTGGACATGGACTGTTTCTTCAATTTAATAGTGTTCGCTTTATTTTTGTGGAAACGAAACATGTTTTGCAAGTTATGGATCATTTCTACACTCTTTCTTCAAATATTTCTCGTATTCCAGCTGTGCGCAGGCGTTTAGTTTTTCGCATCGTGTTTTTACATATTCGTAATTTAAATTTTTTTAATTAAATCAAATGGTGGTAGTTCATGATTGTGGGTGGATTAATATCACAACACTGAGGATTTGGCAATAACCTTTTTCATCTATTAAAAAATAACACTTACGGCGCAATGTTTATTGTAAGAACACCATTTTTTTCTATGAATCGACATACTTTAAGCATTGTTGACGCTATTTCCATTTGAATGAGGAAATAGCTTGAATGACTTTATTTCCAAATTTTATTTCGCTTTTGAAAAGGTAATAATGTCAATTGACCTTATTACCTGTCACCGAAAAATATATAAATTTTTAACTCCAATTACTAATTAAATAGATACTACTAAATATGATTATAACAATTAAAAAAAAAAATCTGAACTAGATATTTAAATAGAATCTTCTGTAATCGAAATCCGGAAATCCGGCCGGATTTTAACCAGTATCCGGCCGGATAGTCGGATAACAGAAAAAAGGCCGGATAAGCCGGATTCCGGATATCTACCGGATACCCGGCACATCCCTATCAAGAACACATAAGGGATTATAATAAGAAAACACGAAAACCAGAGGCTACACAATCGAACTTCGCAAATCACTTGATCAAAAAGAAATGCGCCCCAATGAATATTGGACAAACAGCAGAACTTCTCCGTGTACAACATAAAGGACACAGATTGAATATATTTGAAAATATGGAAATATATAAACAGAAGACCTTCAAAGGACAAATAATAAATGAGAAAATAAATACTAAATAAATAAAACTATGTACTGTACGAGAAAAATACGACAACAACAAAATATTAAGGATGGACATGGAAGGGAATACACTAAGTACAAAAACAAAGAAGGTAAAAGTTACGGACTTCAACCTGCCAGCAAAAAAGAAGTCACAACAATTCATCTGTCTATTGAGCACCGCAAATATTTTAAAACTAAGAAGACGTACCTAACAAAAGAAAAAGAGGTACTTGAACTAGAACGTCCAGAACGAAAAATTACAATTTTTTTTTTTTTTTCACTTTTATTTCGACATATTTTGATTAAAAGAAAAATACTGATAAAAATAAAATATTTCACGCAAACAACAAAAAATATAATCAATAATCGCATGAGGCTATTGCCTGAAAATTTTAAAATGCACTTAGTGGCATTGTGCTAGCATGATAGCACGGCCCAGCAATCACGTGGACCGAAAATCCACCTTTTTAGAATTTTGATTGGTAATAGCAAAAATATGGTTAATTTTGCTCTAAAAACAATCTGTGTAAAAGGTGACAATTTTGGGTCAATACCTTAGGCTCGCCCAAGTCCATAAAGTTCAATGTGCTCAAAAAATAAAAATTAATAAAAACATTCATTAATTAATTTTTTTACTGAAATTGCAAGTAATTTTTTACTGGAATTGCAAGAAAGTATTAGTCCTACATAAATTGATATATGCCCTTTTTTGTAGAGAATCGAAGTAAGCAAAGAAAACATTTTTTTAGCACTTGAACTTTGGTGGACTTGGGCGAGCGTAAGATATTGACCAAAAATTGTCATCATTCACACAGATTGTTTTTTAGAGCATAATGAGCCATATTTTTACTATTACCAATCGAAATTCTAAAAAAGCGGATTTTCGGCCCACGCTAATGCACAGTAGAGTGCATCACTCCCCATACAAAAAAAAAAACAAAAAAAATCGGTACTGTTTTTCAACTGGAATTATAAATTCTATTATATTTTAAGACTTCCACCAAAATATCTCGCAAAAATATTAAGATTTACGTGAGCTGGACCGATTTGAAAATACCTCCAAAAATTGAGTTTTTATGAATAAAAAGTTTTTTTTAAAAATTTTTGAAAAAATTACGTCAGATGACTAAACAGTTTAAGCTTAAAAAGTTTGCATACAAATATTAAAAAAAAATATTCTACGGAATCATAATAATGACATTTTTATGCTGTTTTTGAACTTTTTTCAAAGACTGGTTTAAGAAAATCTTGAATAACGAAGCCAAAACCTTACCAATTTAGACATATGCAGTATCATTGGTAAGGTATTTTCTCACCCTTTTAATTTTTTTACGAATGAGATCATTCAAAGTATAAAAGAGAACGGTAAGATAAACGCGTGTCATTCCATGTTGAATTAAGATGTGTTGGTATTTGATAAATAAAAATTTGGGACGTGAATGAGTTTTTTTTGCAATGAAATAAAAAGGGTGAGAAAATACCCACTGATACCTCATAAGTCTATATCGGTAAAGTTTTGAAGCAGTTATTCAAGTTTTTCTTACACAAATCTTTGAAAAAAGTTAAAAAACAGCATCAAAAATCTCATTATTATGATTCCGTTGATACAATTTTTTAATATTTTTATGTAGATTTTTTAAGCTTAAACTGTTTTGTCATCTGAGAGGATCCT
>NW_023458556.1:82234365-82250801 GCF_013731165.1 Rhagoletis pomonella
AAAAAAAAAAAATGTGGTACACAGCGCAGTAACACTGTTAAAAAAAATTAAATTAAAAAAAAATTAAATTTGTTCCGCAGTTGCTGAAAACGGTTGCTTTAGATTGCCCACTGCTCCAAACACAATGCTATTAAAAATATTAAATAACTTGTCGAAAAAAAGGACAAATTCGGCTGTATTAAGATAGCTTGGAGACTTAGAAATGTTTAAACGCCCCGAGCTGTATAAAGCGAACATTGCGCTTGCCACAGAATTGCTGAGAACTTGCGCAGCTAACTTAACATTCATTTTTTGAAAAGTGTTTGGTATAATATGGGCCGAGGTTAATTTATGAGTGCAACTGATATCTGAAAGGGAACCTTGCTCATGCAGATGGACTATATCATTCCAATCTACTGGCCTGCCATTAAAACTGACTCTATTCTTCTTGTTTTCAATGCAGTTCCGTGTACTTTTCAAAAGATGCGGAGAATCGTAAAAGTATACGATTTCTTGGCCATTGACTTCAAAAAAGGGTCTCTCCCTAGAAACACCTACGATCCTACAAAAGCTCATAAAATTGGACCCTTGATCGCTAACTAATTGGCAGGGATGAAGACCAATACCCTGGAGTTGACTTATCGCTTCAAAAATGTATTTCTTCATCACATCTCCTCTACCCGATTTGTGAACAAAAAAATATGCTAGAGGGTGCGTCCAAGACTCCCCGCCAATGCCTTGGACGAAAAAATGTGAGAACACTGGAAGCGACCCTGGAGGTACGATTTTCATCACCGTAATCCTCCAGACCTACAATATAATCCCTACTCCTTTCATATTGTAAATTGATCTTCAGGGACATTTCGTCACAGCATATCGACACATATCGCTGAGCGTCAGTGAAGCCCCGGCTTCTCAACTCCAGGGCTTTAATGCTGCTAGAGCTGCAGCCAGGGTTTCTCGGCCAACCTTGAACGAATTGTTCAAGAGTTCTTCTGGAAGGCCAATTAAATATGGGCTTCAAATACCTAAATGCAACGGGCGACAAAAATTTAACTGCCAGAGCTAAAGTCTTTAACTCCCTATCAAATCTATACCCTTTTGGAGTTCTAGACGAATTTCTGAAGCAGTTCCTCACACATATCGCAAGATGTGAAGGTAACTTGCCCAGCAGCTCATCGATTTGCCTACTTCCGTCCTGCCCCGGAATAGACAAAATTTGACCCTCTCGTAAACTCTCTACCTCCTTCTCTAACTGAGTCACCCTGTTGCGGAGATATTCTAATTCCTGCTCTTTGCTAATTAAATCCTCCTTGTACTTTCGCTTTCTAGGAGTCCCTTCGGTTAAGTACTCGTCTGTTTGTGTCTGACGACTATTTGCCCAAGTGTTGACCAAGCTTCTTGGCCCTAAAGAAGAAGAACATGGGAGTTCTTCAAATAAAGGGTAAAAGGACTCTTGTAAAGGGGCCGCAATTTCAAACTGATCGCAGTTTGAAGTACAAAGTACCGGATTGAAATCTTCTACACCTAGCTCTATTACAGTTCGTTCGTTTTCTAAACCTAAGCTACCTGCCTCTAAATTCGTCCTAGAGTCTTCTAACCTATCTTCTATTACTGTGGGTGAACATAACTTAATACTAATATCAGGGATAGCCCACTTCTGAAGTAACCTTCCATTCCCCATCCTCATTTTCAGCGAGAAATGCCTCTGGCAAGCGAAAATATATTTCGCTGTTGGGTTGACTACGCCCAACAGCTCCATCCACTGACGCCGCCTAGTAAAATTGAAAAAAAAAAGAATTAAAACCATCAAATTACTAATTTTTATACAAGCTACCCAATAATTACCACGATAAACTTAAGAAGACCACCCAGATAACAGAAAAAATACCCTTATAAAAGTGCACCGTTTTGAAATATTAAAATTTTTTATTTCTTGAGCCGTATGAATTAAAAAAAAATTTACTTTTTCTTAAAATTTCAGACCTTTTACTCGATTTATTATAACAAAATTGTTATAAAAGGTGTAGGAATTTAAGAAAAATCAATTCCTTATGGCCTTATTCATAAAAAATAAAGTAGCTTTAAAAAAGGTTTATAATCTGAAAAATGTATGAAAACGTCATTTTATAAAGCTCTTTAAACCTACTTTATTTTTTATGAATAAGGCCTTTAGTTTTTATTCACACGCCTATTATCAATTATTTTTAGTTAAAAAATATCAAATATTGCAAAAACGGCCATACTTTTTAATAGGAAGCAAGAAAAACTAAAGGCACTAGAGTAATGTAAACTAATGTAAAAGACTTAAATAAATCTTAAATCTTAATTACTGCTATACAAATAAACCCCTCTGTCTACTCTGACTGCACTGGCCACAGACATTTCTAGCTTTCAGAGCCACCGCACACTGCAGACTTTATTGCCGGTTATATGGGCTTGCTTGTCTGTCCATTGCATTTTCGGGCGCGATTAAGTTGGTGTAGTGCGCTCACCATACATCTATTCAAGCGAGCCCCAACTAAGTCGGGGGTCGATAAAGTCTGCACTGTGTGGGAGCTCCAATAATCCACTTCTGTTTTTTTAAATTATTTCTACTTACCTGGCCATTTCCCCTTCCAGAGGAAAAGGATAGAGGGGTACTCCCAGAGGGCATCCGGCTATGCACGTTCGGTTTGGCATTTTCACAATCTGAAAACAAAAATGGTATGGCATGAATATATAAAAACAAAAGTTAAAATGCTTCAAAAACTTACGGACAAGTAAGATGATAAATTCGTATGATGAATATCGCGAAAAACCGTTTGCATAAATCTTGAATCAAAATTTTTATTCAAATTTGTATTTGACAAGGCACATTTGAATTATGAGATCAACAGGGATGCTTTGAAATGTATTTTTTGAACAAAATTTTTTTATAAATCTTGGGATTATTGATTTATTTTAGAATAAGAAAAGCTAGTTTATATTAAAGAATATATTACACCAGAACTATGTAATCTACTTTTATTACGAATTGAAACGATTTTAATGAATATTCACAGCTACCATTAATAGTAGTTTGACAGTTAGATCAAAATGCATATTTGGCAAGAAAGATAGAATACAAGATTGCGGCGTACTGGCGGCGATGACATTTCTGTACAAAAAGTAAACAAAGCCGAATTGCATGTTAAAAGAAAATATCAGACCAGCCAATTTTCTCAATAATAAATTTTTCGATAGTAAGCGTGTTTTAATTGCGCTGAATTGATTGACAATTAATAAGGAAAATGTGAAAAAGCGGTGATTTTTCTGGAAGTATAAGTGAATTTCAGTACATTTAAAGTTTCTGATACGTCGTTTACTTTTAGATCAGAATTATCAAAATCGACAAATTCAAAGTAGGGGTATGTCTGCCGGTGCCACCTTTGTTCGCTGCATCGTGCATATTGGGCAAATGACGTTTTTAAATGCATTTTACATACATACATATGTACCAGTTCAAGATGAAAAAAGAAACCAAAATTAGTAATTTTTTTATGAATGTAGTTAAAAAAGTTCACAGAGGAAATGCCGGTAATCAATCTATCGGCAATCACATAAAATCTATGTAGGGAAATTTAGATGTCAACAGAATAATAACTACAATAAAAACCACCACAGAAGTGTGAGAAGCAGGCAATTTTTCAATCTGAGCAAAAAATTCTTTAAATGCCGTTGTAAAAAGGTCAATACATTTCTTATAAAATAGTTTGATTTTTGATGGGTGGTATAACTCAGTGAAACGGTTATTAAAGAAAATAAAATTTTTAAAAGTAATAAATAGGAAAAAATGCACTAAAAATGTGAATTTAAATATTTTACCCAAATTCATAAAAAATTAAGAAATTGGTTTTTTTTTATAAAAATGTCACTGTACAGAGCTATTTAAATCTATTTTATTTTTTATGAATAACGTCATTAGCATATACCGTTTTTATAAATGAATCTTGTAGCGTCGCGCTATATACATACATAGGTACATATATATATTTTGGCTAGCGAAATATGTACTTTTGCCAACTAATTAAAAAAGCGTATGATTCAATTTAACCACATTAAAAAAGTATTTAAATATTTTATGGCGCAACACAGCAACACTTTTTGTTTCACGAAACCCTTGAATACGAGCCTGTCATCTATTTCTTCTATTTCGACATTTCGCTATTTTACATTTCTTTCATTTAACGTCATTCGCATTGTCACATTTCTCAAATTCGTTTTTGCTTCGACATTCTGCTATTTCATAATTATTTCATTCTCATGTCATCCATCTTCCATTTCTTACCTTCCATTGCCGTTCGCATCGTCGAACGTGCCTGTCAAACACTGCCGCCATCATGCTTTTCAGTTTGGCAGGCACGTCCGCTGTTTGGCAGGCACGTCCGTTGTTAGAAAGAGAATAGACAAAAAGGGGCATAGGATTCCATACTTGTAAGTATATACGATGGTTCACACTCGCTACAATTACAACGTGTTGTCTCTTCTAAGAGATTCACGTTCTTTGTTATAGATCAGCGAAGCGCAGAAAGAGCTTTTGCTCTGCCAAAGAACGTAGATAACAAGAAGGGACAACTCGTTATAATTGTAGCGAAAGTGCGCAACAGGAGCGTGCCTTCTCTTTTCATCCAATCTAAAAAGGCACTAGGGCAAAAGAGAAGGCACGCCCCTGTTGCACACTTTCGCTACAGGGGCTGAAAACCTTTTGCAGAGAACACCTTTCTGTGTAGGCGGCCTTCGGCCGCATTTAGATTATAACCCTCACAAAGTAGAATTCTCTTTTTGTGTTGCGAAGAACAGGCGCTGAACACCTTTTTTTTATATATGTATATCAAATTAAAGATAATTAAATTCTCTATCAAATGATATCTAATCCGTGAAGAGGTTTTCGAGAAATAATAACTTTAAAAAATGCTTAATTTGAAATTTGACCTTTAATAATTGTTGTAGTTGTTGTTTTCCAAAAAAAAAATATATATATATCGTTACGTTCACCTCAATGATCTCCATCGATCCCAATATGATTTTTTTTAATTTGAGAATTGTAGGTGTTCTACATTTATGCCAATGTTAATGCCTTTTATTTTTATTTTCCTTGGCGAATTGTCCTCTGTTATATTTCTTTAAATACAATTTTCTTCTTGAATGAAATGCATGTGAATATTCACTCACAATTCGAAATCAATTTCAAGTTACAAATATAGGACGAAATGTTATGCCGCTCCGCTGGGTATACCGCACTATCCGGCACCGGAACTGCGCGACACCACGCGACGCGACATTTTTGCCTAGCCGTTCCCACGACAGTCGGGTCTAAGTAACCGGAGCGACCCAGATTTATATCTGGCCAAGGACTGTCACTCCAGCAACACTCCCCAAAATCTCTTCGGGGAATTTGTATGCTGTTACAACAACAACATTTTTGCCTAGTTGGTCAACTTTGCCGCGCAGCGTCGCGTAGCTCCGTTGCAGCGTAGCGGTATGCTCTATAAGAATCCATGCAAAGAATATTTTGCCGCGCTGTATAGTGTCGTGTCGCGTAGCCTAGTGCGGTCGTACCTTTAACTACGCGACACGGCGCGACACTTTTTGGTATACCGCACTGAAACGGCGCGACACTTCGCAGCAAATTTTTTTTTATTTATTTGCGTCAAAACCTTCAAACAAGATGGATGCCAGTGACGCTGCTGTAATGTTAATGCCTTTCATTTTTATTTTCCTTGACGAATTCTTCTCAAATGTTATGTTTCTTTACATAAAATTTTCTTCACAATTCGAGATCAATTTCTTCAAGTTAAAAATATAGTACGAAATGTTATGTCGCTCCGCTGGGTATACCGCACTATGCGGCTCCAGAACAGCGCAACACCATGCGACGCGACATTTTTGCCTAGTTGGTCAACTTTGCCGCGCAGCGTCGCGTCGCGAAGCTCCGCTCCGTAGTGCGGTATGCTCCATAAGAATCCATGCCAAGAATATTTTGCCGCGCTGTGTAGTGTCGTGTCGCGTCGCCTAGTGCGGTCGTACCTTTAGTCATTGCTTGGCGCTTGACGCGCTAATTTAGGGATGGCAGTTATGCGCAACTTTCTGGCAATACGAAAAAGAAATGTCACATGAAATGAATTGTCATTTCTCCAACTCACATATTTGAAACAGAATACAACAAATTATTATTAATAATTTTTCAAAAAACTAGAGCTCTGCAATAATATCTTAAAGGGGTAAAAATGAGTGAGAGTTGGTTTTGTGAACAAATAGAAAACCTAAGGATCCAGGAGAGTCGTCTATCAACTCTGTCGGAAATACGTGTTCGTTTGAGTGAAATTGATGGATCTAGGAACGAACAGTTGGATGTTCTCGTCATTAACCGCTTACTTAGCGCTCCGGAAATGTATGACTGCTTAGAAGATGGCCATGAATCCTATCAACTCGTTACAGATATATTGTCAAGCTGCATGTCTCACCTATCCATAAATCAGAGTAACCTGCCGTCTCTTTTGCGACGGGCCTTAACACATCCGCAGCCTCGGATTCAAGCATTGGTGTTTAACACAATATTGAAAAAGCTACAAAGAGAACGAAGAGAAAATCCCAACTCCGATATACCCGCCGAACTGGTATATCATGTTTTAAAGGGTCTACGTCATGAAAGACCTGAAGTCGGGGTGCCTGCAATTGGAATATTATCAATTGTTCTTAAATCACGTATTGCTGAAGAATCCGTCAAAGGCAGTTTACTAGATATGCTATCTAGTAGTGAAACCATTAAATGCCGTGCTTATGAGCTTGCTGTAAATCTTGCAAAACAATCTCCGTATATGCTTCAGCAATCTGAGTTTTTACTGGACCGTGCTCTGTCAGAGCTCGATAACGATGATGTGCTTTTTCAAGTTAATATTCTTGAAATACTGGTACCACTTGCGGAACAAAATCATGGATTGCTTTATCTTGAAGAAAGACGAGTTTTTGAAATTATTAGCAGATGTGTAGAAAATCCAGATCAAAATCCATTAGATCACTTACTCATTCCAGGTATTTTAAAATTTTTTGGTAAAGTCGCGTCGGTGCAACCGGAGAAGATGATTATTGGATATCCGCGTATGATACAATGCTTCTTTGAAAGCTTTCTTGCCGGTGACGTATCAATATTACCAACATCATTTGATACTTTTGGTATGATATCCTAATTTCCTGTGCCAAATGGTAGCAAAGTTGTAATTTTTAATAATCAAAGTTAACCATTGTTATAGTTGGAATCATGATACAAAAAGAAGGTAGTTTCATTTCAGAATTTTTCACATAAAATAAGTTTTGAAGTTTCATAAATTCTACAAAATTATGAGCTACCTTGCCACATTGATAGGAATCAAACAATACATCAGAGGATTTAATGTTGCGCGTGGGAATTGTTCGGTTATTTGTACAATGATTTTGTGGAGGGAGCGAAGGGGGAGGAGGGGTGCACTTAATACTCCAGTTATTAGAAAGAGCGCAGTATAAACTTGAAGAAAAGTCAACCGTCGCCCTTCGGGGGCGCATTTCAAAATGGGGTAAAATTGGCATTTTCACAAAGAAAAATTAAACTCGTGTTGGGCCATCAGCAGTATATTTGCGCAATTGTCCTTTCCACGTTGGTCGTCTTCGGCCGTGCCAGAAAATAATAACATCATCAGTCCAACTCCGGTTACGCCATCCACATTATTTTTGCGCAATATCCACCTCCAAATTTACGAAAAAGTGCATATTTCAAACCGAAATTTTAGTTTTAAATTAAAGCTTAACCCAAAATCATTGTAGAAATAACCGAACCGTACCCGAACTGCTTTTCATCTTATGTGGATAATGCCTGTCACAAATACATAGTTTTGTGCTTATATGTATCTATGTACGTATGTATATAAATTTTTTTTTCAGCATCAAACTGTATTAGATCGTAGTATGTACTTTATCCTGGGAAAAGCAATTCACTTTATTTTCGAACCTTTGCACAGGTGTACCGAATTCTTGTAGTGTGGAAACGCGCAAGACTTTTCTTTTAATGTTTTTATCCAACTTCACCAACTTCAATTTTCAAGAAACCAAAATTTTGCTGCTAATGAATCTGGTAGTATGATTTTAGTTAAAAGTCATAAACTTGTTCAAAGTCAAGTTTTCGGCAACAACAACGAATGTCAATAAATGAAACTACCTTCTATTTTTGTATCATGGTTGGAATCATGATACAGAAATTACAAGGTAAAATCATTTTCTCAATTTGTTGGCCATAATTTTTTCTCTGACGTTTTCAAGCATTTTAAAATTACATACAGTCGCTCAATAAAGTTTAGGTACAGCGAATTTTTTTTCATTACCGGCAACTATTTTTTAAATATTTTATTTTTCGCTAATTTTTTATGCCATAGTTTTATGTAAATATGGTTAGTTCTACAACAAAAACACCAAAAATCAGAGTTCCAAACCTTGTGCAAAATTAAAGAAAATTCCGCAAAATTTCAGTCAAATATTGCACTTTTTATTTACACTGTTCAGAAAAAAGTTGAGTACGCAGTTTTTTTAGCCCAGGGGTTCCCAAACTTTTTTCGCCGCGGCACCCTTGTACTAAAAAAAATTCGCGGCACCCCTACTCTTCAAATGTCTACGAAAACAAGAAAACACAATGCAAACTTTATACTCCTTTAGCTTTAATGTGAGGACTGAAACTGGACCACGTTAACCGATTACTATAATTCTTATTTTTAAAAGGAAAGGTGTTACCTCACAGGTGGCCCCATTCTAATTTAGGTTAAATCCGATCATTGGATCATGAAGAGATTAACGATAATCTTAAATTTTTTATGAGAATTGAACATAGAAATGTAAAAGTAAAAGTCACTAGTATTTTTAATGCAATCTTGCCAACAGCAGTGTTTTCTGCACACACTTGCATCCATAACTCTCTTGGCTCCCTTCGTAGTATTTAATATTCAAAGTGCTGTCTTCACTGATGTTCAGAAGGTTTTCAAAATCTTAATTTTTCATCTCAGTAGGTTTACTTTTCGGGTCACATGAAAACGGGTTTGTTATCCAGCTGTAGACATCCTTAGAGTCAATGTTGGGAAAATATTCGACAATGGTTTTTTCTAAACCTTCCAAGTTAACGCTGGTAATGCGCGTTAACGCTAAGGAAATAACTTTTACAGCCAATTTCATGAAAGCAATTTAAGTGAAAAATGATTTTAATTTTGTGAATTTTATATGGAAATTGACAGAAAATAAAGTCATTTTCCATTTAAACTGCTGGTGAAGCCGGCTGTTATCAATTTTCTTAGAGTTAACTTCGAAGTTACATACGTTTTTCTGATTTACTTTCTTTATTCATGCAAATTGCTAGAAATTCTAAAATACATATACATGTTACCAATAAAAAAAATCTCGACGTGCTAGAAAAAAACCAAAGATGTATTTTAATTTCGCAGGCCTCTGTTATCTTCGCAGCGTCATCCAATACGGGTTTTAAATCTAGTGGCGGCATCTTCCTAGTCGCCAAGGAATACGGAGGGATCATACAGTGACTTCTCGTGGAGTTTTCTGCATATTGCTTCATCGCTCCTTTCGTTTTTCCAACCACTGCAAATATCCGCACACTTGCTCCTTTTCAAACCATTTTTCTGTACAAATTTGTAGATAGCTTTAAAAATTTCGTCGCTAGTGGTGTAAGTCTCAAGTACTTCGCTCATCAAAAGTTCACCTTCGATTTGTATTGCGAATGAGTACCTCACTAGCACGAGAAGAACATTAAGTCCCACTACGTCGGTACTTTCGTCAATTTGCAAATTAAAAAATTCACAAGTTTTCATACTTTTTATAAGTTCGTTCTCGACTGCCTCTAAAATCGATTAGGTCTACAAAAGTACCGAAAACGGTTTTGAAAAGGGTACGTTTTCGCCTATTTTTCTGATTCAATTTTTCGTTGACAAAACGTACTGGGGAACTACGCTTAGAAGCGAAATACACCACACAAGCGGCCTTACAACCCAAGCGAAATATCTATTTGCTGCAAGCCATTTGTGTTGTGTATGGGGTTTGACGAGCCGCTGAAGGTAATTTGAATAAAAATCAAATTTTTTTGATTTTCTGACCGCCATGTTGAAGCGTGATCAAACCGCTTGCGTTGTGTATGGAAAATATAAAGAATTTGCACGCACCACTAGTATACGACGATTCCACAAGCCGGAGTAACGAAAACCGTCAACAAAGATTGTCGTGTGCACTTGCTGCTTTTTAAAACTGCTACCATATACATATGTACATATGTATTTTTCTACGAATTTTCTTATTTTTTTAATTTGTTTGCTGTTTTCCGTTCATATTATTTGTCACAATCATACGACTGTATACTACCCAGCGGACCAAATGCTCGCAAATGACGCAAAACAAACTCTAGCTAAAGGCTCGTGTGTTGCTCCGCTGCATATGTACATAAGCAAGAATGATAGAATACAAGATTGCGCCGTCCTGGGCGTTGACATTTGTGTACCACAAGTAAACAAAGAATAGAGCGAAAAGAGAACGAGTTAAAACTTCCAAAACAGTTCACTTTACAGCGAAAAACGTGTTTTAATTTAGCTAAACGCGAAAATATTGCATTTTTCACCTAATCTATTAGAGAATAGGTAACATTTTAGTGCACTCCATTGCTTTGCAATTGAGGCTGCTTCAGCAAACGTTTTAGTGCACTCCATTGCTTTGCAATTAAGACTGCGGCAGCATCTCCGCGGGATTGATTAGTTAACTTGCTAATGGAGGCTGCTTGGAGCAGAAGCAAAATCATTGTGAGGAAATGCTGTTAATGTAATAATAAAGAAACATTTCGGGAACGGCTTGCCGTGCCCTATGTACACAAAATGCAGCGATTCGTCCCAACGCTACACTTGCATCTACGCATCTTGCATCTTGACGGCTGTCGCAATTTAACACACAGCACTTCATTTTATTAGTTTTTACGCAGTCTTCAACTCAAAAATCACTCACAAATTGCAAATTAACACAATTTAAACTGATTTTTCACATATAATTAAATTTCTCTTTCGCTGATTTGTAAACAAAGGTTTGTTTACAAGTTACCACAACTGTCAAAATCGGCAAAACCAAAGTAGCGGTACCACTGACGGCGCCACCTCTGTTCGCTGCACCGTGCATCACCTTGTATTTTTGCATCTTGGGGAAAAATGTAGAAGAAATTGACGAGCAAGTCGCACCGGGCTTGCTGTATGATAGTTGCACGGATAAAATAATAAGTGTTTACAGTAATATATGTTTGGCTGACTGTGCATCTCAGAAACGAAATTATTTTTTAAACCGTCAGATTGAGAAAACCCGTCCGGATAATCGTCAGATTATGAAACAGCACGACCAGGGCATCGAGATGAACCTTCTCTATGAAAATCTGACGCGCTCGAGTAAATCCAAATGGCGATTTTTTCTGCAACTTCATATTATAGCTCATAAATAATAGTTATTATTGATTTTTATTTTTCCAACCAAAAATAATGATTTTTACTTTACTTTTATTTTTTCGATCACAAATAATGATTGTTTTATGATTTTTATTTTTTCGCTCAGAGATAATAATAATTTTTTTTTGTTTATCGGCTTTTAAATTGTAAACTGTTGTAATTTTTATTTGATGAGATCGTTTGTTTTATGTATTTTCGAGCTTATCAAATAAAAATTACAACAGTTAATAATAATTATTGAGTTTTATTTTTTCGATCACAAATAATGATTATTACCTTACTTTTATTTTTTCGATCACAACTAATGATTGTTTTATGATTTTTATTTTTGGAGATAATAATATTTTTTTTTGGTTTATCGGCTTTTAAATTGTAAACTGTTGTAATTTTTATTTGACAAGATCGTTTGTTTTATGTATTTTCGAGCTTATCATATAAAAATTACAACAGTTAATAATTATTACTGAGTTTTATTTTTCCACCTAAATATTATGATTATTTATAAAATTGAAAAGGCCATACAGACGCATTTTACTGCAATTTTGACCTGAAAATTTTGGGACTTATTTCTTTTATTGGGGTGTCACTACCTCTGAAAAGGATACGACAGAAATCACGCTAGTATAGCTTTTGAGTTTTTGATGATCATTATTCTTAAGTGAATAAATAAACTCAATAATAATTATTATCTTTGATCGAAAAAATAGAAATCAAGTAATAATAATTACTTTTGAGCGAAAAATTAAAATCAAATATTAATAATTATTTTTAATTTTTATTGGTTAAACTCGAAAAATAAAAAAATCATTGTAAATTGCAGTAGGACGTATGAACACAAATACGTGAGTATAGTTAATATTGTTTTACGACGATTACAACTTGTTGATTTTTTCGGTTAAAATTAAAAAAATAATGATTATTTTCCGTCCCTGTTTTTAAGATAAGATATGAATTATTTTTAAAAGATAAATGTTAATTCAACTGTTTTATATATAATCCCAAATGTATGATATAAAATCCCCTCTACCAAAAAACTTTAATTGGGTCACGCCGCTTCGAATTTTTACAATTGAGCAATTGCTTTTTAATCAAAAAGTTGTTTATTGAAACTACCTTCTTTTTTGTATCATGGATGTTAGTACACAGCGTTGATCCTTTTTGCTTCAATTGTTAATATCTGAGCTTGGCTACCTTTGGGTTCAGCTCCTACATTTGTATAACAATACACAAACATATATATTTCGAAGTAGTTTTTCAAAAGTGTAATCCATCCGCCTAAGTAGTTAACATGAATAAAACAGGGTGGGCAAAAACTCGGAGTTCGAGCGAGCGAATGAGCAAACTCCTACTCAATGCCTCGCAGACAACGAGGCGCTCGCAGCTCGTACTCGTAGCAGCAATGAGGCGAGGCACGAGAAGTTTGGCTCGCTCGCCAAACGAGCGAGCGCTGCTTGTTTGCTCGCGCTCCTATTAAATGAGCGAGTCTGTTGGGTGTTGCCTCGCTCGCAGTGCGAGGCGAGTAGCTGTCTGCATACTCACTCTGCTAGGAAAGACGAGTGAGCGACGAGCGAGCGCTCCGAGTGTACTATACAACACATGCATTTTTGTGCATAAAAATGTGGGAATGTATGTCAATAGATTATGTACGAAAGTATGTTAATAATTGTATGTACATATGCATATATATATGTGAAGTATTATATTAGGGCAGCATTTAAA
The DNA here is from genome assembly GCF_013731165.1 of Rhagoletis pomonella. Taxonomy (NCBI): domain Eukaryota; kingdom Metazoa; phylum Arthropoda; class Insecta; order Diptera; family Tephritidae; genus Rhagoletis; species Rhagoletis pomonella. Next base: position 82,247,580 of record NW_023458556.1, read on the forward strand.
ACAGCAAATAAAATTGATTACATACATAAGCATAGATTATGGAATGAATTATTTTTTAGAGTTATATTCATACATGTGTACACACATAACATGCATATTTATATATGTTTGTATGTACGTATTTATGTATATATGCATTTATATATGTATGTACATATGCATGTATTTTGTCTTTACAGAGAAAAGTAAGTAACGAAGATATTATAATCGTTTGTGCCGCAGAAACAAAAAACAAGTAAGCACTTGCTAACACCCCCAAAATAGTTTTCTACTTGTAGCAGTTATGCTGTATACCTGAATGACATATAGTCCTTGGTGAAAAAATTTATTTGTGGCCTGTTGTTCAAGGACATGTGTACATATGTATGCATGTATATATGGATATGTAGACATGGGAAAATTTGCGTAAACAAAGAATAGAGACCGGTTCGCATACAACTTTGGCGTTGCGTTGGCGTCGAATTTCAAAGCAGCCGTCCACATATCCAAAATTTTGCAACGCTAAGGCCAACACAAAGCAGAAAGATCGCTGCGTCGGTCGCCAGCTGTTGCAAATAAATAAAATTAAATGAAATGTTTTTTTCCTTTTAATCAAATGAAGGCAAGAAATATATTTTTCATGCTATTATTGATATGAAATATTAATTTATTTCTCGTTAATATGTTAATTTAGTGGCCAAAGTAGTCTCTGCCAAGCTTCATTCTAGAACGCATACTTTTAACGTGCGTTCTGTCAAACCAACGCCAACTACAAAGTCAACGCGAAAGTTCTATGTGGACCAGCCTTAATTATCAAATAGTAGTTTGTATTATCCTACATACATATATATGTATGGGGCTAAACCAGGAATATTCATTTGAAAATGCTGATGTCCTACTCATTTATGAAATGAAAGACAAAATAATGATTTTTATAAATATTATGTTCTCATTTATACATATGTAACATAGTTACTTAGTCAAATTACTTAGTAATTACTTGTATGTAAGAATACAACAACAAATTATTTATCAGAAGCATTGCCCCTTGCATATTGAAAAAAAGTAATAAAAGCTCTCAAAAAAGCAAAATCGCTACAGCGAAAAGTGTTTGAAAAACGCATAAATTCAAATCCGCATAAAAAAGAACCGCATAAATAGAGACCTAAGTGTATAAGTTGAAATTTTATAAGAAATTATTGAACATTAAAAACATTATACCTACATAGATATGTATGCACATATGTGCCTACCTAGTAGATAAAACTGGTCCAAATAGCACGAATCTATTCTTCTGTGCATGAGAATATATACAAACATATGTGTATATACATATGTATGTATATACATATCTGCATGCGTGCATACAATCCTTTACTCGAAATTCTTAGTTGCTGCAATTTTTATCCCATACATTTTTGCCGACCAAACAACGCGTTTGCCTGTCTAATCTGCTTGCCTCATTTGCCTCGCTCGTTTACTCGCCTCGCTCGTCTACTGCTGCAAATGAGTGCCTCGCTCGCAACGACCCACTCGCGAGGACAGAGCTAATGAGGCCCTCGTTTGCTTGGCGCTCTACTCTTGCGCTGCCCTCGTTTGCTTACTCGCTCGCTGGCTGCTCAGCGCGTGCGCTCGTACTTAACGAGTGCTCATTTGCAAACAGCCTCGCGTGTTGCTCGTGTGTTGCGCTAGCTCAGTGCAAACTAACGAGCGAGCGAGGGGCTAAAATGAGGCAAATCCGAACCCTGGAATAAAATGTTTAGATGCTTCCCCAGCAGGCAAAATATCCGAAAAAGAAAAGAGTTCTCACAAGGAAGTGTGCATACGAAATGGGTATCTAGAAAGGTACTGAAAATAGTTGTGAAACGGATGATGTTCTTAAGCTGATGCCAGATAAAACTTTGCGGCTTTGCGTGACATTTATAACTTTGCCAGCAAAGTGCAAGACCCAAAAGAATGCCACAACGAACGTCAAGAAAACGATTTTGTACTGCTTTTTTACTCGTGCAAATTGCTGTGGATTTATATATTTATGGTCTTATTCATAAAAAAATAAAATAGTTTTAAATAGCTTTACTTGTTATGAATTTGGGTGTTAGTTTTAAAAATAACGGCATTGTAATTAAATTTTATGTTTCTGCATGAAACCTTGAACTTGGACTAAACCAAATAAATATTAAACCAGTCAACGCGCGCATCTTTTCGCTTTGCGCTGCAACTAAAACGATCTATGTACATGACTGAATCCATTTCAAATCATGCAGGCAGTCCGATGGTATATCGAGAATTAACTTCAGATTAAAATATGTTATTCTGCTTGAAAAATAAATGAACACGTATTTTTTTTTAATTTTCATAGCATTACTGTTGCATTTTTACGATTTTTTTAAGATTTTGGCAAATTTTTTGGCAATTTTTTTTAAAACCTTATAGTTTCCGTAATTTTTAAGCTACTTAGGGCCAATTTCACAGTGCGTAGTTAACTCCGAATCGACAGTTAACTAGAGATTTTCAGTACAAAAATCTGTAGTTAACTCCCGATTCTGAGTTAACTACGCATTGTGAAATTGGCCCTTAGTTGTTTCTATGGTAAGTTTTGCCTATTTTTTGTACATTTTTAACATTGATAAATAAAAGTGAAAAATGTTAATAAACGGTAATAATAATACAATTTTATGAAAAACCAAAAAACTATTTTTTCTCAAAAAGGCCACCTTTTTTTTCTTCAAACTTAGAGGGTTTATGGCTGTCCATATGTACTACCTACCATAAAAATTTCGTTTGGTATTTTTTCGTTTCTTAGGAGAAAACTAATTATTTTCATTTTCTTGAATCCTAAATAAAAACAAAAGTTTTTAATTTTTTTTTATTGTATCACAGTAACAACTAGTTTGGATATTATCTTATTTCTCTTTGGAAATTTTGTCTTTCTTATTCTTCTTACAATCTGCTTCATTTTTAATCTCTTTCCATGAATGATTTGCTGTCCTAGCTATTAATGATTTTCTTCCTTGTTGGTTCACATCTGCTTTCCACATGTGGCACTTCTGGATTCCTTTGTATTCCTTTGCATTCGGTTTCAGAACTCTTTAGATTATGAGCCGTTGCATAGTGTTTTACAAGACCACCTACACCATCTACGGCCCTTTTGCCATGACCCGTTGAAGAAAATATCAATTTTTTATTGCAGTTTGTTTGCCCCATTTCATACAGCTGATAACGATTTTTAAAATGGCTTGCAGC
>NW_023458556.1:82250811-82254716 GCF_013731165.1 Rhagoletis pomonella
GTGCGGAATCATGTAGGAGGTCATCGCTTATCACAGCGAAACATGTCGTCATATCTCCTTGGTAGCAAACTGCTGTAAATATTGAAAATTGATTATTGACCCAATGGTTGCCTTGGATCGCTTTTTTTTAAATTACGCTCCAGTTTTCCGCAAAGTCAACATGCATAAGAAGATGTTGTGAATTAGATTTGGGGCAAATTTTCTCTTCCTTTATTGCTTCTCGTTGAACATTTTTAACGTGTTTGTGAAGGTTGACTTTCATAGTCCATGTCGCTAGTTCATCTATAAATTGTGCAATGTTTAAAGTTTTCTTGAGAAGATCACCCTTTTGCCATGTTGCAAAAGTGATTTCTTCCGAATCATCAAAATTTTATAATTTGAGCAATTCTGCTGTGATGGATTTTGCACCTGAACAGGATTCACATTCATGAAAAACACTTAGTTCTGATGAGGATGACACATTATTGCAGACAAGATAGAAATTCGAGTCTTTTCCATCTCAGAATTATTTCTTTTCTAAAGTTTTTTAGACCAATCAAATACAAATCGAAATTTGCACAGTATACGCAAAGACAAACCTCTTCCGCAGAGTTAATTATAACGTATTTTGGACGTAATGTGTAAAACTTGGACCGGCTAATTTGTAAGTCAGGGTTTTCTTTTCGAAATAATTCAAAGTTTTTTTTTATACTTCGCGTAAGAAATCACTTTACTTTTTTGACTTTAGTGCCATTTTTATTTGGGCTCTGCTGAGAACAGTTGAAATCGTCATTCAAATAGTAGTCTAATGCCAATTGTTTAACATTTTCACTTAGAGGATGTCCCATATAAACATCAGGTTTGGAATAGATGCCTTTGTCTTCCGTACTTACTAAACTTCTTGCTTTGTCAACCATATACATTCTAACTTCTAGAAAATTTTAAAGAATAGTGGATTTCGAAAGCCCTTCAGGTAAAAGTGTTAAAATTCGAATTTCTTCCGCCATAGATGAACAATTATTCCATGCTTTTTGGAAATTTGTAATTCAATCTTTGCAATTACAGTCTGATAGTTCAAGGTTTGGTTCGGTTAACAATTCAACATCATATGCTTTACGTAATTTTGAGCTAATTGAACTAGAAAATGAGGCAACTAATTCTGTTTTCTTTCTTAAAGCATACGATTCTAGCAAATTTTCTTTCACATACCCCTTCTGTCGTAAAGGAGATACGTTATCTAGAAAATCAGTTACTTCTTCGTTAAATTCTTCAATTTCTTCCATCGATTCTAGCTCGAAATTTGCATCTACATTTTGATAGCTTTATTCGATAGTTTCAGTTTCTTCAATGTCCATTTTTGAATGGTCTTTATTCATTTCACCATGATCAGTAAGTTTTTTACTTGAAGACTAAAACGTTTGAAACAATTGAAGCATACACTATCAGAGCTCGTTATAAATCTTGCAGGATATTGAAGCTGCAACCACTCTGCCAAACCGCCCAAATTTACGAACATAAAATTTTTAATTTTGTAAACATTTATTTTTCAAGCAGAATAACATATTTTAATATGAAGTTAATTCTCGATATACCATGGACTGCCCGCATGATTGGCTTGTGCATTTTCATACATTTCATCTTATCTGTTAAAGCGAATCTGTCGCGCGAAGCGAAGCAAGCGTTGTATCTGGTGCTGACTAAACACGCGGGAATCTTTGAAGCAACCAGGCTAAGTTGCTTCGACCGTTGCCTCGTATGTAGCGTATATAACATTGTGGCTTATTGAAATACACTAGGCGACAAACGAAATTGTAGACTATAATATTCACAATTTTTTTCATGAACAATTTTTTGAATTATTTTTAATGAATAATTATTTATGAAAATATAGCTATTTCTATATAAACCATATAAATCAAAGTTTCACACTATATATAAAGTTCACAAAAATTAAAAAAAAATCATCAAAATTTCAAAATTTTTATTCAGAATTTCTACATAGAAAACTTTCGAGTATGTAGTTTTGTACCCATAAAATTTTAGTACAACAAAGTGCAAGGTTCAAAACGCTAAAAATTAAATAATTTGGCGGAGGTTGTTGCGCATTTTCCATATAAAAATAGATTTTGATCATGCATAAATAGTATAGAAAATACTTTCAGAAACTGGCGTTTTTACGACTCACGTAAAATTTTCTCGAAAACATTGAAAAATTAACTTTTTTTAAATAGTTCTGCTGTTACCTATTCTACCTTCATTCTGTTTTTCGGATTGACCCAATTGTTTGCCATTATATCAAATACCTTTTCCCAAACTCGTTGCATATTGGTATAGACAGAATTTTATCAATTACCTTCGGCATTTCTCAGAACTCTCCCGGACACTATAAAAAGTTTTATGCACTGCTTATCTAAATAGTTATTAAGAGATTAAATTGATAGATAAACTTTTGAAAGCAACTGTATTAACGGATGGAAAGGTTGTAAAAATATTTTAGAAGGCTGCAGAAAAGTAATGCAAATACATATTAAGTAAAGTGTTTACGGATTATGTAACTCGCAAAATTCGGGAGTTTTCTCCGCTCGGAGAAATTAGGGCAATTTATCAAAAGGTGTAAATGCCTCGTAACCACGTAAACCGCGAGTTTTACTCGTTTATGAGGCATTTACGCGTTAATGCTAAACCCGCGGCGCGGAAATTTTCCCCCGGAAACTCCGAGCAACAGCATACAGATTCCCCAAAGAGTTTTTGGGAATTTAAATCTGGGTCGTTCCGGTTGTGCTTGTCGTAGTTCTAACTCTGCATGACACTAGAACTAATAAACAAAATCGATTACTTAAATATATATAAAGAAGACATCTTGCAAAACAATTTTTCTGGTCACGTTTGCCCACCTGTAAAAGTACAACTTTAGGTAATCTTATCCTATATATACAGATGCGTGCAACTAATTAACAACGGCATGCCCCTGTAAGATCTATGATCTCTTCTGTATAATACTCAACACCTAAATTGGAAATTTTTACTAAAATCCCCTTTTTGGAAAGTATACTTAGATTAAGCTGTCAAAAAAATTTCAATAAAGTGCCGTCGTTCTGGAAAAAATGCAATTTTTATGCAAAGTCGACTAAGTCGTGCAACTAATTAACAACGCTGTTTGTTTTTACCAAAAAAAAACGTTTATTTTCTTTTTAAGTCAATATTTGGTTGCAAATCCATTACTATCAATCACGGCTTGACATCTGCGAGGCATTGACTCCACTAAACTTTTTCAAATGTCCTGTGGAATAGCATCCCACTCTTGTTTGACCTTTTCGTACAAATCTTGGAAGTTGCCAACGAACCCTTTTTCTTCAAATGTGTCCAAAGGTTTTCAATAGGGTTCAGGTCCGAACTACACGAAGGCCAATCTAGGAGGGTCACCATTTTGTCCTGAAACCATTGCTTTGTAGCCCGCGCAGTATATTTAGGATCATTATCCTGTTGATAAATCCACGTAATGGGCATGTTGGCATCAGCATATGGTAACATCACGTTGTCCATGATTGTTCTGTACTTGAACTGGTCCATGCGGCCATCTATTTTGTAAATAGAACCAACACCACGCCACGACATGGCACCCCAAATCATTATGTTGCCGCCACCATGTTTTAATGTTGATTTAGTATTTATATCTAGGGTCCAGCTCCTTGCATTTTGGTCTGCGGACATAGCTTTTCCCGTCTGAAGATACTCTATTTATTTTCGTCTCGTCCGAAAATAGTACCCTTTTCCACTCGTTTGCGGTCCAGTGACGGTATTTTCTGGCAAACTCTAATCGATTTCTTCGATTGCGTTCGGAAAGTAACGGCTTTTTCCTGGAAACTCTTCCAAAGAGTCCTGCTTCGCGTAATCGTCTTTTTATGGTATCCACAGCTGGCGCTCTA
>NW_023458556.1:82289716-82306041 GCF_013731165.1 Rhagoletis pomonella
ATTAAAAATAAAATGTTAACAAGCCACAATAACATTGACAAATATTATTATTATTATTTTTTTTTGATGTATTCTGTGATCCCTTGTCAAATTTGGTTTGGAGACGCTGCTGAAGGGATGAGACTTCTCATTAACCACAAGTCTGCTCCCGGATACAGACTCTCCAAGCACATAAAGACGCTACTGAAGGATAACGTGGATTTACGCAATAAATATTCTATTACAAATACAGCAGAACTAATCGAAAAAATGAAATCGTTGAAGATCAACAAAAACACTCAATTGGTATCATTGGACATGAAAGACCTTTACCCGTCGATACCAACAATAGAAACCATAAACACCGTACACTAAATACTGATAGGAAAAATGTAAAGAGAAGCTGCTACGGAAATAGTAAACGCATTTACCGAGAGTTCAAAAGATCCCGGTATTAGTCCCGAGACTTTCGAAATAGTACAGAAAGTCCCAAAAATCCTGGAACTAGTCCCAGGAACCCCGGAAGTCCCAAAAGCTCCTAAGTAGTCTCGAAAATCACAAAATAGTCCCGAGACTCCCAAAAATCCGAAATTAGTCCCAAAAATCCCTAAATGGTCCCGAAAGTCCCAAAAATCCGAAATTATTCCCGAGAATCTCGAAATAGTTTCGAAAGTCCCATAAATCCGAAATAGGTCTCAAAAATCTGGAAATAGTCCCGAAAGTCCCCAAAATTCCGAAATTACTCCCGATAATAATAATATCCCAACGGTTTTTAACCTCCATTCCCGCCCATCCGCACGAGGGGCGCAGTCCGCATGACGTACGGAACCAGTATTTTCAATTTTTGCGCCGAGTCACGATAGGCAGGAGTTTGTTAAGTGTCGAGATCTAAAATTCTTCAGCTACAGAATTAAATTCATGAGCCGATTTTATGTCTTTATTTTAATGATTCATTTATTGAGAGAGGACAGTATCGATTTCTTAATGCTGAAAAGCGGATCTGATATATCAAACGTGCTGGAATGAGAGTTAAAATCCTGGCATAAGCAACGGAGTGGGTCGTGCAATTCAAAATTAGTTTTACAAGCTTTCAGCTAACTTCGCCAAGAAGAAGTGGACTTGAAATTGAGCCTGTTAGTAATTTAACTATAAAAATTGTACCAAGCATTTGCCTGCGGCTGGAAAGTGTAGGAAGATTAATAAGTTTTAATCGGCTCGTTTAAGGTGGAAGGTTATATTGAGAATCCCAACGGAAATTTCTTAAAGCAAAAAGTAGGAATTGTTTTTGAATTGATTCTATCTTGTAAATTTGATACCTTGGATTCCAAACCACCGAACCGTTTTCCAGAATTGGCCTAACTAATGTTGTAAACAGGGTTTTAGTGATATAAGGGTCACAAAATTCTTTTGACCATCGTTTCACAAATGCAAGTACACCTTTAGCCTTGTTGACTGTCACATTAATATGAAGATTAAAATTAAGCTTAGGATCCATTGTGATACCAAGGTCCACAAAATTGTATACCTGTTGCAGGTTATGGTTACCTATTGTATAAGAAGTGGGATGAACAGCTCTTCGCGAGGAGCTCATTACTTTACATTTCTTAAGATTTAGAGGCATAAGATTTACTTGACACCAGTAAGCCATGCTGCCTAAGTCTGATTGTAGCAAATACCTTTCTTTAATTGAAACGTACGATTTATAAAGCTTTACATCATCTGCATACATTAAAATTTTGGAAAATTGTATATCTGTAGAAATATCGTTTATAAAAAGCAAGAACAGAACCGGGCCTAGGTGGCTACTTTGAGGGACTCCTGAAGTAACATCAATGACGTCAGAGATAGTATTTTTAAACATTACCCTTTGTGATCTATCATAGAGGTATGAAGAGATCCAACGTGGAAAATTAGGTCGAAAACCAAGAAGATCAAGTTTGTAGATGAGCAACGAGTGGCACACTATGTCAAATGCTTTACTGAAGTCAGTATATATAACATCAACAGTTTTACTTTCACTAAATGCTTTTGAGATATAGGATGTTAATTCGAGTAAATTTGTAGAAGTTGATTTGCCCTTGCAAAATCCATGTTGACTATATGAAATGCTAGAAGGGATAGAGTGCGTCAACTGATTTGTTATAATTGCTTCAAATAATTTAGGAATTGCAGAAAGCTTAGCTATTCCCCGGTAGTTCTCCACTGAAGATCTGCTACCGCTTTTATGTAACGGGGTTATGAACGATTCCTTCCATATAGTTGGAAAAACGCCCTCTTTAAGAGATAAATTAAATAACGCTGTTAACGGCTCATATAGATAATCAGAACAATTTATAAGAATACAAGTAGGGATCTGGTCAGGACCATAACTGAAGGACCGCTTTAAGGATTTCAGATAAACTACTACATCATCGGGAGATATTACTGGGATATTTATTGAGTTCATTGGACATAGTTTAAAAGGATAGTCAATGTTAGCATGTGAGTTAATGGAATAATTGGATTTAAAAAACTGAGCGAACATGTTAGAAATTGTTTGATCATCACTAGAGACGGTATTTTGATACTTCATGGCGGGAGGAAACCCACGTACATTTCGCGTGGAGTTTACGAAGTCATAAATGATTTGGGGTTATATATTATACGTCGTTTGATTTTACACAAGTAAGCTTTATAACACTTTTTGTTTAATTCAAAAAACTTATGACGCAAAAGTGAGTATTTTACATAGTATGAGTGTAAACCGGTTTAATTGTGTAATCTAAAATAACGCGACTTTCTGTTTTTCAAATTTCTCAGTTCTTTAGTGAACCATAACTGTGTTTGCTCTTCAGGAACATACATACGTTTAGGCACATGCTTTTCAAATAATTTATGTAAAGTAAAGTTAAAAAGTGCAACGCTTTGTTCAATATTTTCTTTAAATGCAGGCCACGACAATTTAAACAGTTCTTTGTTAAGCATTTTAAAGTTGGCTTTCGAAAAATCAAAGCGAATATTTGGCTCGTATGCTTGGGTACTGCAATTTTGACCATCACTTGCACTTCGTAAGATACCTCCATAGGAGGGTGGTAGACATCTTCGGTCAAAACTAGTGGATCACACTTATTTACAACGGATTTAGTTGCATCATCAACATAAACAAGATCTAATACTTTACCAAACTTATTGTGAAGTACATTAACCTGAGTTAGGCAGAGTTCAGCCATCTCCTCTAAAAATACGTTGTTGCACGCACTAGACGCGAAAGGTATGATATCATTGTCAATGATGTTCCATGATATGCTTGGTAAATTAAAATCACCCAACATAATCATTGAATCAGAAGGTTTAGTCAGTAAATTAACTGATTTCAGTAAAGAGATGAGTCGTGAATACAGCAATGTGTCAGATCGGGGAGGGATATAGCACAGAGCTAAGTAAATATACATTTTTCCAGCCTGTACACGAATGCTTTTGAACTCTACTGAATCAATGTGTGGAAGACTAACTTCTTCAGATGGTATTGAAGAGTCTACAGCGAAGAGTACGCCACTGCCGATTCTGTCCTCCCTATCTTGTCTATAGATATGATAATTATTTGGAAGAATCTTTGAATTGAAAATGTGAGGTTTCAGCCAAGTTTCAGTAAAAGAAAGAATATTATAATTACATTCAAGGCCTTTAAAGTATAAGTTCGTTAATTTAGTATTTAAGCCTCTTACATTTTGGTAATAAATACTTAAAGCAGATTTAATAATTAGTTTTTTGATTCAGTGTTATGACGGGGAATATTGGCTAAGTTATTTACTTTTTTGGGCCTATATTCGAATTCACGAACGAAAGCTCCGGGGGGCCAAAAAGAACTACTAAGCAGCGCATTAAAATTATCTAAATTTACGTCAATTTTAAATGAAGCAATATTTCTTTCGTAATTAAAATTAAATTTTCTGATGCTTAAGTCGACAGTTGTAATTTTTGATGAGATGTAAAGCTTTATATCGTCTTCGGTAGTGTCTCTCGAAAATCTAGAAACAAAGATTGACTTCTTTGGCGGAACCACAACTAGTTTCCTCGTATCAGACTGGACTACCGGTGGAGGGGGTTGAGTTTCTGCGTTAGTAGGTGAGGATAGGGAAGGCGGTGGAGGCTTTGAAGATGATGCCACCACTTCAATGGGGGAAGGGGAAGATACTTCAGGCTCTTTATTATCCGAAGCAGATTTCGTTACACGGTCTTTTGAGGCTGAGGATTCTGATGCTGTAGGACACGGAGAGGATAAATTAATTAAGTCCGTCGGAAGATTATTCTGACGTGCAACGGCAGCAATTTCCTTAGATGGATTATGAAGACGCTTATGTTTAGACACACGGATATCCTTAACAGATTGCAAGGTATCTAAGCATTTGAATGATTTAAACATATTTTCATAATGCTTAAATTTTTCTGTCAGTACCGACAATTCTCTTCCTATTTCTATAAAACCATTTCTGGTTTGCCTAATACTATGTCTCCATTGTGAGATTTAATGTAGATTTAGCCCTCTGACGAGATTTGACGTTTAATCTTTTGAGATTTACCATATAAAATTAAATCTCGAAAGGCAGTAGATTTAAGTTAAATCTTCGTCAAATCTTCAATAATATTGATCAATAAGTACAATTTGTTGGATGTGGCAACCACAAATTCACGTGCCATAAGTCAAATGACATGTGTGTTTTCAATATACAGTTGACGACATTGAAATCTAGCCTATCATAAAAACATGAATTTTCGTATTTTTAGGGATTTTTATATTTTTGTAAGTTTGGGAGGAAAATTAGTAATACATATTTACATAACTTTGGTTGTAATAAATTAAGAAAATATTATTTTAAAAACTAAAAATTTAGAAGAAATGTTTTATAGTAATATCATGCAGAGTCTTCTCCGCTTTCTATAAGTCATTTACGCGCTGCGACAAAAAATTTATAAATTTCGGTAATGGTTCTGCTTCGATAACATTGCACCGAACATCCTCTAAAACTCAGTTCGTATTCATGATATGCCAAAGGCCCACGATTGGATTTTCGGTTCCCTCCTATGAATAAGAGAGTTCTACAAAAATTTTTCTTTCCGCAAATGTTTTTTACCGTTTTGATAATTTTTCTTAAATTCGGGAAAATGATTCGGAATATGGTACCATTCTTTACACTTTCCAAACTATACATTATACATGCATATTTACCACGAATAAGAAGCCAATAAAATTCATATAATGAAATTCCGCTTGGTACCTTCCTTTTATCTGTCTGTATATCAATGTCCGCAACTGTATTTATAAAATCATACATAAACAAACGTCAAATATTTAAAAATGTGAACGTCAAACATATCTCGTTGTGGTAATGGAGACGGTTGTGATTTAGCAACTGGATTTGTTAAATCTTAATGGATAAATCTCTCAATGGAGACATAGTATAAATAGCTTGAAAAGATCAACTTCGGTTGACCTGCACTTTACGCAAGACCAGCGAAGGCCCTTGCCATCATTAATAGCGTCCAGAATTCTTCCCGTCAAACCAGCACATTTCAGATGGTAAATACCATCACACAGCCAGCACGATAAGTAGCGTTCAGAATCGCTTTTAATTTGGCAAGTATCAAGATCACACTTCATATTGAAAGATTTATGTAATATACTCGTTAATAAAAGACATACAAAATAAATTATAACAATTAAGGAGCTGATGTAAATAGCTTTAAATAAATGTAGCGAACAGATTGAGTATCACTGTAATTATGACACTTAATAAACGCAACGCAAACAGCTGTGACAAGAATTACTAAAAGAAGTAAACAAAAAGAGTAGAACAAATGTGCAAAAACAAAATGAAAGTTAACTACAAAGGATACAACAACAATGATAGCAACAAATGACTCGGAAAAATTATAATGTATGCTAGTGAAATTTAATTAAATTTACTTTAATATAAAACCAATAACTTTCACTTAGCTTCAATTATTTCACACTCTGATGCTCATAAGCACTTTTTATCACTACTTTAACACAGAATTAGCACAATGAACTTAGTAAGTAGAAAGCCAAAATCAGAGCACAATAAAATACAACCTCACAGCTTGACGTTTGCTATTGCTATTCCCGAAATAGTTCCGAAAACCCCAAAAATCCAAAATTAGTTCCAAAAATACCGAAATGGTCCCGAAAGTTCCGAAAATACCGATATTAATTCCAAAAATCACGAAAGTCCCAAACAAATTTTCCGGTAATCCCGAAAGAATTACGAAAAAGCTTCGAGAATCCCGAAATAGCCCTGAACACCCCGAAATAGTCTTGAGAATCCTGATTTAGTCCGGAGAATCTCTAAAATCCCGAAACAGTTCCCAAATTGAGGTGTGGTGAGTTTAAGTTAGGTGTGGTGAGTTGATTTGAGGAGAGGTAAAGTGAGTTGTGGTAAGATAAGTTAAGGTGAGGTGTTATTCTTTAAATTTCTCCTTAATTATACAGTATTTAGTTTGAAAGTATTTAGCCATCGACTAAATACCTCGGTACTTTAGTGAAAGTATTTTGCATCCCCAAGGTACCTGAGTACTCTGGACTAGAGTATTTAGCGCCTGCTAAATACTTACATATTTTGTACTTTGGTATCTAGCAGCTCCTAAATACTCAAGTTTTTCTTACTTTAATATATAATAGCTCCTAAATACCTGAATATTTTTTACTTGGGTATTTAGCAGCAGAGGATGGTTCCGTGCGCAGATGTGGACAACTTTTGACTGCTATTCACCTTGGAGTGACCAGAAGCGATTCTTGTGCGTACGGTACAAATCGCAGCTCACAACATCCGGATATTTATATCCACGTATCCTCTGGGTAGCAACCAAACACCCGTTTGGGAGCGAGCTAAAGTGAGAAGGCGTAAAACTTCGCGGGCGCTGGGTTTGGGTCCCGCCACGTTAAAACCCCGCCCAATGAAAAACAACAAACCGCCTCGGATGAGACCCCTTTTTTTGATGACGACCACGGCAAACGTATAAAGGACTATGATTTAAGGATATGCACCTGGAATATCCGGACCCTTAATGGGGAAGGTGCCTCTTCCCGGCTGGTTGATGTCCTCGGGAAGACAAAGGCTGACATCACCGCCATCCAAGAAATGCGATGGACGGGGCAAGGAAAAGTAATCGTGAAGCCTTGCGACGTCTACTACAGTTGCCTCGTAAAGGAGCGTAAATTCGGTGTTGGATTCGTGGTAGGAGAGAGACTCCGTCGCCGAGTACTGGCGTTCATCCTGGTAGACGAACGTTTAGCCACAATCCGCATCAAAGCTAGATTCTTCAACATCTCGCTCATCTGTGCCCATGCCCCGACGGAAGAGAAGGATGAGGCGTCGAAGGATCTCTTCTATGAGTGCTTGGAACGTACATATGAGCGCTGCCCCCGACTCGATGTCAAAATCGTGTCTGGCGATTTTAATGCTAAGGTGGACAAGGAAGGGATCTTTGCGCCACTGTCAGAAAATTCAGCCTCCACGACGAAACGTCCGATAACGGGCTGGGGCTGATCGACTTCGCCGGGGCCCGAAACATGGTAATTTGTAGTACGAGAAACCAAATCGATCATGTTGTGAGAGACGGAAGGCATGCTTCAAGCGTTTTAGACGTACGTACACTCCGAGGGCCAAACATAGACTCGGACTACTATCTTGTAGCCAAGATACGCACCCGCCTCTGTGCAGCAAAAAATGTGCGCCCAACAATGCAAGGAAAGCTTAACGTCGAAAAGCTGCAATCACAACAGACGGCCAATTTATTCGCCACTCGACTCACTCACCTGCTCTCTGAGAGCACTCCTCAACAATCCGACATACGCGAGCAGTGGAACCACATTTCCCGATCATTAAGTACCGCCGCCGAAGAAGTAGTTGGATTTCAGCGAGCCCGAAAGAACAACTGGTACGATGAGGAATGTCAAGAAGCCGCAGAGAAAAAATACGCCGCCTATAGGCCCACGCTGCGATCGGGCGCAACGCGAGCCATGTGGGACCGTTATAGGGATCTGAAGAAGGAAGCGAGACGTATTTGCCGCAATAAGAAGAGAGAGGCCGAAATACGTGAGTGCGAAGAGCTTGAGATGCTGGCCGACAGGAAGAACGCCCGAAAATTCTACCAGAGGGTTAGGCGACTTGCGGAAGGTTTCAAGACCGGGACGAACTCGTGTAAGAACAACAATGGCGACCTAGTGACCGATGTCCAGAATATACCTAAATTGTGGAGGGAAAACTTTTAAAACAAACTGAATGGTAGCAACGCTAAAAGTAGTGAAGAAGACGAACCCAAGTCCCCAGTCGATGATGATGGAGTAGCTGTCCCACCGCCTGACTATGACGAGGTACGAATTGCGATTACGCGGCTGAAAAACAACAAAGCTGCTAGAGCTGACGGCCTGCCACCCGAGCTATTCAAGTACGGCGGCGAGGAGCTGATGAGGTGCATGCATCAGCTCGTATGCAGAATATGGTCAGATGAACGCATGCCCGACGACTGGAATTTAAGTGTGCTCTGCCCAATTCTCAAGAAAGGCGACCCCGATATACGCGCCAACTACCGCAGAATCGGCCTTCTCAGCATAGGTTATAAGGTCTTATCGATTGTTTTGTGCGAAAGACTGAAGCCCACCGACAACGAACTGACTGGACCTTATCAGTGTGGCCTTAATAATAATAATAATAATAGATTGGCGCTTACACATATGTTAATGTTTGGGCGAGCTTCTCCTCCGATTTGTGGTGTGCGCCTTGATGTTGTCACACAAAGCGGAGGGACCTACAGTTTTACGCCTACTCCGAACTCGAAGGTTTGCCATTGCCTGCCGAGGGACGACCGCTTTTAAAGAAAAAACCTTTTTTCTATATTTTTTTATGTTGCTTTGACCAGGGCTTGAGCCCAGGTGCAGCGGAGTGGAAGCGCGCACTGCTTACCACTACACCACAGCGGCCGACAGTATGGCATTAGGCCTGGAAAATCCACCATAGATCAGGTATTCACGCCAAATCTTGAAATAGACCCGCGAGAATAGGATCGACACACACCTATTTGTCGATTTCAAAACCGCTTTCGACATCACGAAAAGAAGTTGTCTTTATGCCACGATGTCTTAATTTGGTATTCCCGCGAAACTAATACGGCTGTGTAAAATGACATTGAGCTATACCACCAGCTCCGTCAGAATAGGGAAGGACCTCTCCGAGCCGTTTGATACCAAACGAGGTCTCAGATAAGGGGACTCCCTTTCGTGTGATTTCGTTAATCTGATGTTGGAGAAGATAATCAGCGTTGCCATTTTAGCCGTTTTCCGGCTAGATTTAGCCGGTTTTGATAGCAACTAGCCGGAGAAAATTCGATCTAGCCGGCAGCCGATTTGTTAGCCGGTTTGTAAAAAAAAGTTAGCCGTTTTTAGCCGATTTTACTATTTGCCTAATTTTCAGGTGCAAAAAGTAAACAAGTTGTTCGAAAGCAATAATGCAGACCCAATGAAGATTTTTAATGAACTCAATGTTTTACTTTCGCATCTATGCTCCCTAGTGGTTATTAGCGCGGACACATTTGATCCTATATGCTCCCCGTTGGAACCATACCTTGCTCCATTTCCTCAGTTTTATCACAGTTTTGAAGAGTATTTAAAAACAAAAGTAAGCACAAACGCTTTTGACCACGAAGCCGAGAAAATAATTCGAGAAAATGGTCGCTATTTTATTATCACTTTAATAAAGGAATTACGCCAACGCCTCCCTACAAATATTGCCTCACTAAAAAAATTGACTTTTTTCGGTTGGAAATGCATTAAAAGTAATTAAATCAAAAGTACTTGTTCAACTACAGCAACAAAAACACAAATATAATGCCGACGAAATAACATCCATAGAGATGCAATGGCAACGGTTAACGTTACAAACCTGGAGTAATTTAGACTCAACTGTAAAATTTTGGGCCGAAGTTTATCAATTTCGAAATGCCCTAGGAGAAAACCCTTTTGCTGACCTTTCCAACCTAGTTTTTAGTTTTCTTGTTTTGCCTATAAGTAATGCAGAAGTAGAGCGAATATTTAGTTCAATGAATATAATAAAAACTAAGCAAAGAAATCCAATGTGCGTTAAAACGTTAAACGCCATTTTATATATAAGATACGGTTTAAAACGTGAAGAAAAATGCTGCCATAATTTTACTGTAGATGACGATCTCTTAAAATTAATGAATTCAGGTGGTATATACAATAGTGATTTATTTAATGATGAAGAATATACACTCGATATAAATTAATGGTGTTAACTAGTCTTTCGTTTCTTGCGATTTATTTAAATAAAGCATGTGAATTTTCACTAAAATATTTTAGCCGTTTTTAGCCGTTTTTTTTTGCCAATCTAGCCGGTCGGCCCAAAAAGTTCTGGCAACACTGAAGATAATAAGAGCCGCAGAACTGAACCGCTTAGGCACAATACTTTTCAAGTGCGTACAATTGCTGGCGTATGCCGACGACATCGATATTATCGGTAAAAAGAAGGGCTACGTCTGTTCTGCCTTTTCGGGATTGGATAGAGAAGCAAAGCGAATGGGTCTGGTGGTGAACGAGGACAAAACGAAGTATCTCCTGTCATCACACAAACAGTCAGAGCATACGCGTCTTGGCATCCACGTCACTTTTGACAGTTACAAGTTTGAAAAAGTAGACGACTTCGTTTATTTGGGAACCAGAATTAACACCAATAATAATGTCAGCCTTGAAATCCAACGGAGAATCACTCTTGCCAACAAGTGCTACTTTGGGCTGAGTAGGCAATTGGAAGTAAAGTCCTCTCTCGTCGTACAAAGATCACACTCTATAAGTCACGCATCATGCCTGTGCTGGTGTATGGCGCGGAGGCATGGACAATGGAAGCATCTGATGAGGCGACTCTTGAAATTTCGAGAGAAAGATTCTGCGAAAGATTTACGGACCTTTACGCGTTGGTGATGGCGAATATCGTAGACGATTTAACGATGAGCTGTATGAGCTTTACAACGATATAGACATAGTGCATCGAATTAAAATGGACAGAAATGCTCCTGCCCTGAAAATATTCAACGCGGGCCGCGATGCTGGTAACAGAGGAAGAGGAAGGCCTCCTCTGCGTTGGAAAGAGCAGGTGGAGAAGGACTTGGCTTCACTTGGCATTTCCAATTGGCGTCCGTTAGCACAAAAGAGAAATGACTGGCGTGCTGTTTTGGACTCGGCCAAAATCGCTTAGGCGGTTACAGCGCCAATAAAGAAGAGAAGAAGATTTAGCCGCTCCTAAATACCTAAGTATTTTTTATTTGAGGATTTAGCAAACTCCTAAATACCTAAGTATTTAATACTTGGATATTTATCAGCTCCTAAATACCTAAGTTCCTTTTACTTGAATATTTAGACTTCTCCAATTACTAAGTATTTGTGTATTTAGTACCCAAAGTAGTACAAAAGAATTTAGGTGTGCCCATCACTGAAAAACATTTAATTGATAGAAGTGGTTCTCCATTTGCGTTTTCTGACCATTGCAGTTTCGCGGAAATACACTTTTGACGAACTTTTTTTTGTTAAATAATCGAAGGTTTTAAATTAGGGACACTTGAAAATTTGTTTTCATCGAATCTTACACAATCAAAGAAGGGAAAATTGCTTTTGGATCAAATATATCCAGCGCTAATAAAAAGATACACTTGCAGAAATCACTTCATACTTAATGAATCTCTCAACAGATTTAAAAAATCGTGCGTTCAGCAACTTAGAAATATTTTTTTCGACAGATGGAGTAAATGACAAGGAAATCGATTAATTTAATCATATTTTAATTGCGAATCTTTTTTAATTGCCTATTGTTATTCCAGAAAAATGCTGCGGAAATTGTTAAGTTATTTATCCGGCGCCGAAAACATGCAGTTTTTGATGGATTTCTGCCGCAATCCGTCTCCTGATATCAAAGTTGCGTGTCTAACCTTTATCAAATTTGTTTGTCTCCATAGATTTTAGCGCTCAAAGGCACAGCCGGATTTGTTGAGTATTTACTGGATCGGAAAATTGAGTTTGCTAAGGAGGCGAAGTACAAGAAGTTCGAATTAATTAGTCTATTGGCAAATAGCGATGTTTTCGATATCCAAATTAAACTTCAATTACGAACTTATGTCAACGTAGGACCTTATTTTATACAAAGCATAATGGACATTGCTACTGAAGGCAATTAATATAGTAACCTCTGTAATTCTTCTAACCCTAGATGTACATTTGTATACCATAATCAGTATTTGGAATCATTCCAACAAAAAGTGAAAGATTGGATTTTCTGTTTTGACTGTAAGCCATGGTGAAATAAATATAAGGAGATGTCACTTACATAACCTCACTTTTTCTGCATGCCAATTGCGGCCATGCATTTTAGGGTAGTAGAAAAAGAGGAAAAAGATTGGATTATTTTTACTACTTCTTGGGTACTATTTTCAATACATTCATAAATCAGTGGACTCCACACCAGTTAAATAAAGCTTGCATCAATAAAATATTTTTTCTGTAAACTAGTATAATTAGAGTTTCATTTTTTCGCTCTAAAGAATTTTTTATGACTTAATTTTTATTTTTTCGATCAAATATATTGATTTTAATAATTATTATTCAGTTATATTTTTTTCTACCTTCAAATTATTATTTGTAAAACTTAAAAGGCCACAAGGTCGTACCACACACATATGATGATGGTTAAAACTTAAAAAATAAGTACTATTTCCCCGTCTTTCATTTATTCATATTAAAACAAACTAAATTATACCGTTCTCTTTATTTAATTATTCTTGAATTCTAATAAAAATGACATATTAGCCCGCATGGAATTTTATTTGTATTTTTTCCTTTAGTTCTGAAGTACATGTATATGCGTACTTAGTTTTTAAATATCTAAACTTTAAAAGGAAATTTTATTACGACTATTTTCGTTACCATTTTAAAATTACATTTCTGAATTCTATCAGTTATATTATAAAATAATTATGCGTTTAAATTGTTAGAACAATGCATTATCATAGCCATCCGAGGCACTGCTCCAATAATCTGTTGGACATGTATAAGTAGTATATATTTTACCAAAAATTTACTTACAAAATCACAATTATTGGAAATTATCGCTGAAATTTTCCAATGAATTTGAAACGAATAGTCAAAGCAAAAGCAAACAAAGAAACAGTGATACCTACGCATACTTTTTTCCATTTGTTATATTTTGCCCACAAATGAAATTGGAATAAATAGAGTAGGCATTACTGTAACGCTGGTATGCCGAAAAAGCCAAAATTACAACAACCACCCCCTAAGTGACAACACCTTATTATTATTTCACCATGACTGGTATACGACTTGCGAGTGTAGACAAATTTGTGAGCTTTAGACGACTGTTGGAGTGCAATGGGGTATAGTCGTTGCGCTGGGTATGCAGTTACAGTTGCATGGCTATACTCAATCCCGACTCTTGCGTCCTCGTTCGCGTACTCTGGGCAACGTGAGAAACCCATGTGCGAGATGCGGCAACCAATCCGAGTGGAGCCTTGGGTCACGGCAGAAAGAGAGGAAGCTTCTGTGGGGCCACTCCGACTTATTCGGTTTAAAGGCTCACTGAAGTCTGCAGCGTCTGTTCATCAGTAGGTGCGGCTGCAAGCGGGTGTCTGCTTGGAGCAAGCGGCTCGCTATATAAACGTGTATTTGGTTGCGAAACCACCCCCGTCCCAGCAATGGGTTGTGCGCTGGGCTTGGGACCCGCCACGTAAAAACCATGTCCAGTGAAGAAGCAAGGCAAAGCCTCGGATGAGACCCCCCCTTATGATGACGACCCCGGCAAACGTTTAAAGGACTACGATTTGAGGGAACGCACCTGGAATGTCCGGACCCTTAATGGGGAAGGTGCCTCTGCCCGGCTGGTTGATGTCCTCGTAAGGACAAAAGCTGACATCACCGCCATCCAAGAAATGCGTTGGACGGGGCAAGGCAACAATGTCTGGGGCCTTGCGACGTCTACTACAGCTGCCATGTAAAGGAGCGCAAATTCGGAGTTGGATTTGTGGTGGGAGATAGACTCCGTCGCCGAGTACTGTCGTTCACCCCGGTGGACGAGCGTCTAGCCACAATCCGCATCAAAGCGAGACTCTTCAACATCTCGCTCATCTGCGCCCATGCCCCGACGGAAGAGAAGGATGAGGCATCCAAAGATCTCTTCTATGAGCGCTTGGAGCGCACGTACGAGCGCTGCCCCCGTCATGATATCAAAATCGTGCTTGGCGACTTCAATGCCAGGGTGGGCAAAGAAGGGATCTTTGGAACCACCGTCGGAAAATTCAGCCTCCACGACGAAACGTCCGACAACGGATTGAGGCTGATCGACTTCGCCGGGGCCCGAAACATGGTAGTATGCAGTACTAGGTTCAAGCATAAAAATATCCATCAAGCTACGTGGCTGTCTCCGGATCGAAAACGAGAAACCAAATCGATCATGTGGTGATAGACGGAAGGCACGCTTCCAGTGTTTTAGACGTACGCACACTCCGAGGCCCAAACATCGACTCGGACCACTATCTTGTTGCAGCCAAGATACGCACCCGCCTCTGTGCAGCAAAAAATGTGCGCAATCACAACAGACAGCCAGCGCTTTCGCTACTCGACTCTCACACCTGCTCTCAGAGAGCACTCTTCAACAAACCGACATATGCGAGCAGTGGAACGACATTTCCCGCTCATTAAGTACCGCCGCCGAAGAAGTAGTCGGATTTCAGCGAGCCCGAAAGAACAACTGGTACGATGAGGAGTGTCAGGAAGCTGCAGAGAAAAAAGATGCCGCCTACAGGGCCACGCTGCGATCGGGCGAAACGCGCGCTATGTGGGACCGCTATAGGGATCTGAAGAGGCAAGCGAGACGTATTTGCCGCAATAAGAAGAGAGAGGCCGAAATACGTGAGTGCGAAGAGCTTGAAATGCTTGCCGATAGGAGGAATGCCCGAAAATTTTACCAGAGAGTTAGGCGACTTACGGAAGGTTTAAAGACCGGGGCGCACTCCTGTAAGAACAATAATGGCGACCTAGTAACTGAAGTCCAGAGCGTACTTAAATTATGGAGGGAACACTTACTAAATGGTAGCAGCACGGAAAGTTGTGGAGAAGAAGAACCCGAGCCCGCAGCCGATGATGACGGAGTCGACGTTCCACAGCCTCACTATGACGAGGTACGTATAGCAATAACGCGGCTGAAAAAGAACAAAGCCGCTGGAGCTGACAGCCTGCCAGCTGAGCTATTCGGTACGGCGCCGAGGAGTTGAGAAGGTGCATGCATCAACTCTTGTGCAGAATATGGTCAGATGAACGCATGCCCGACGACTGGAATTTAAGTGTGCTCTGCCCAATCCACAAGAAAGGTGACCCCGCCATTCGCGCCAACTACCGCGGGATCAGCCTTCTAAGCATAGGTTACAAGGTTGTATCGAGCGTATTGTGTGAAAGACTGAAGCCCACCGTCAATGAACTGATTGGGCCTTATCAGTGTGGCCTTAGACCTGGCAAATCCACCATAGACCAGGTATTCACAATACGCCGAATCTTGGAAAAGACCCGCGAGAAAAGGATCAACACTCACCACCTATTTGTCGACTTTAAAGCCGCTTTTGCCAGCACTAAAAGGAGTTGCCTATACGCCGCTATGTCTGAATTTGGCATGGTTGAGCAATACCACCAGCTCCGTCAGAATTGGAAAATACCTCCCCGAGCCGTTCGCCACAAAACGGGGTTTTAGACAGGGCGACTCCCTTTCATGTGACTTCTTTAATCTGATGTTGGAGAAGATAATAAGAGCTGCAGAACTGAACCGCTCAGGAACAATTTACTACAAGAGCGTGCAATTGCTGGCTTATGCCGATGACATCGACATCATCGGTAACAAAAACCGCGAAGTCTGTTCTGCCTTTTCCAAGTTGGATAGGGAAGCAAAGCGAATGGGTCTGGTGGTAAACGAGGAGAAGACGAAGTATCTCCTGTCATCAAACAAACAGTCAGCACATTCGCGCCTTGGCACCCACGTCACTGTTGACAGTTACAATTTCGAGAAAGTAGAGAATTTCGTTTACTTGGGAACCAGCAATAACACCGATAATAATGTCAGCACTGAAATCCAACGTAGAATCACACGTACGAAAACCACGCTCTATAAGTCACTCATCATGCCCGTGCTGGTAAATGGCGCAGAAGCATGACAATGACAACATCCGATGAGGCGGCTCTTGGAGTGTTTGAGAGAAAGATTTTGCGGAAGATTTACGGGCCTTTACGC
>NW_023458556.1:82306051-82307092 GCF_013731165.1 Rhagoletis pomonella
TTTCAGGCTGACGGAAAGCGCCATGTTTTAGGGATAAGTTGAATAGAGTTGTTAAAGGCTCGCAGATGTTCTCGACGCAGTTTTTAAGAAAACGGGTCGGAATATGATCAGGTCCAGGCCTAAATGAAGCTTTTAAGGTTTTTAAATAGGGTAAAACTTCATCGGAAGATATTACTGGAATATAAGCAGGGTTGATTGGACAAAGCTCGTACGGATGGTCTCCACTTATAGGGAAGTCTACAGAATAATTTGACCTAAAGAACTGGGCAAACATGTTGGCAATGAGTTGGCTGTCGCTAGACACAGTGTTACGATAATGCATAGCGGACGGAAAACCATGTACTTTACGCTTTGAAAAACTAGGGGATCACACCGATTATTAGAGGACTTCGATCCAAGACCTTTCCAAACTTATCTGGACATATATTTATTTGTTTAAGGCAAACTTCAGCCATTTCCTCCAGTAATACACTGTAACTATCTCTAGATGAAACTGGTACAACATCGGTGTCAATCATGTTCCATGAAATGTGTGGCGATTTAAATCGCCCAAAACAATCATAGAATCGAATGCCGTAAGCATTGCATTTACGGACTCACTAGCATTGTATACTACATGTCTGTCGTCGTACATAACCCACAATTATACCATCGTACAAAGTGGTTTAAAGCTGGTTCCTATAATACGAAAACACCATGAAACACAGCCAGAGAGTTACAAAAGTTTCACCAAAAATGTGTGGTGAAAACAAACCGAGACAACAGAGTCAACTGATAGCATGTATGTATTTTGCTCCCGCTGGTCCCACAGTCGCAATGAGTGATCGGAGCGCTAGAGTGTCACTTGAGAGAACCGAGTTCGAATCCTCGGGCAGGAGATTTTTTTGTTTTTTATTTAAGTGATTTTTTTTTGAATTTGTTTTATTTATTTTTAAATAAAAATCAGCTGCTAATGTGCCAGAAATGTGGGTGGAATACATTATTTTCATCAATAAATAATAATAATAATAATAATAATAATAATAATAATAATAATAATAA